>NC_134354.1:423808373-424123155 GCF_048569485.1 Anomaloglossus baeobatrachus | reverse complement strand
GACATCCCGCAGCATGGTCGCCACTGCCGACGACGGCTCCAGTTGAGCATGGGCGTCGCCTCCAGGCGGGCCCCGCTGCACCGACAACCGCAGGTTTCTAATTGCCATTATCATCTTCTTCTTCCAAGCGGCTATCTCTCGCCTGCTCTGCTCTTCCATACCGTCGGCAATTCTTCCCACTTCTGCCACCAGCTCTTCTGCAGTCATGGGCCTGGTCCATCCCTGCTCTCCCTGGTCACCTCCTTCAGACGCAATCTCATCTCTGTCGTTGCTCATCAGGTTCTGGTCACGCTTTTGTCTTAGTTTTGTTTCTGGTTGTTCTCCTCCCACAGGACTGGGAAATCCCCGCAGTCCGGGGACAGATCCGCCCCCATCTTCTCCTTTCACTGTGTCAGAGCACTCTTCCCATGCTGGGCCAGCCACTCCTCTTCGTGGGCGGTTACTTTTCTTCTGCGCGGGCTGCAGCTTCTAAAATCGCGCGCTTTTAACAGCAACAAAATGGCTGCGGTTCAAATTTTTCGATCGGACCGCTGAGGCGTACTGTCACCTGTCTAAACAAGTCTAGTCCTTGATCCTGTTTATAACGCCAAAAGATGTGTATCCCACCTGTAGCAGTCACCAGGGACGTCATTCCACCTTCAGGGACGCCACAGGGTCTTCACTTTGGTATTTCTGGTAACAGGTATGTTGGTTCTGAATGTGTATAGGAGTCGTGACGCCACTCACGGTTTGCGGTCAGGAATATGGGTGACCGCCACTGCAGGTTTAATGAGCGTCTGGGGCTGATGGAGTCTGCAGTCTGATGGTATGGTCTCCCGTGACTGAGGCTGGCCCCAGGGGCTCGGGTGTGTGGAACAACAGGTCCCAGAATAACTCAGTCTCAGTCAAAGATGTCTTTCAACAGTTTTTTATTCACTTTTAGTATGTTATCGTGAGGTAACCCGGGCGATGCTGAGATAAACCAGGTGGAACCAGGTATCCTTTGGGCTGTCTAAGGGTAACCGTTAACTCGCCTTCCTAGCACCTCTTGTTTCGGATAACCCCTGACTTGAAGTTCCGTGCGATTCATCCAGGGAAGTCGGTACTGCCTTTTCTCCCCTTTTTGGCCCGTTTGCCGGCAGCGTGGACCAAGGAAGATGGCTCCAGGCTCGATCCTCCTTATGGGCCCCCTCGTTGCTGCTGAGGCTCGGACTCTAGTTGGTTGGTGAGGGACTTGTAGTTCCCCTCACCGGCAGGTTTAGTAGATCAAATAAATGAACGTCTACTCTAGGGACCTGATCCCCGTGCGTGCCTAGTCACCAGGAGTCCCCGTACTCGACCAACTGACTCCCTCCCAACTGACTCCCTCAGCGTCTTTCTGACTGACTTGCTGGTGACCGTTCTCCCCCGCTAACGGCTACTTCACGTGCAGGGTCTGACTAGCGTGTCCGCGCGCGTCTCTCTCCTCAGGCCACTTGAGTTTGAGGACACAGAATGCTAGAGAAGCGCCTCAGATACAGTGGTGCAGGTCGCACTGCCACACTGCCCTTCTCCAGCATTCTACCTTACGGTCCACTGCATTGTGTAAGTTTGAAAATGGTCTTTTTATGACCGAAACCTCACATCATTTACATGTATCTGGACCAAGGAACAAAAACCCTCATTTGTTCACAAATTTCAGCTTTTGAGTGCCGCATTGCTTTTAATTTGATACTACTGTGGGTAGATACTCCTGCGGATATTGCTGAGGACAGATATTGCAACAGATATTGGTTTAGATATCACTGCTGATAGATATTCCTTGTGGAAATTGCTGAGGGTAGCTATTGAGGCAGATATTGGTTTAGATATCACTGCGGATTGATAAGCTGCAGATATCGCTAGGTGTAGATATTCCTGAGGATATTGCTGAGGGTAGATATTGGCTTAGATAGCACTGCAGATAGATATTCCTGCGGATATTGCTGAGGGTAGCTATTGGGCAGATATTGGTTTAGATATCACTCCGGATAGATATAGCTGCAGATATCGCTATGTGTAGATATTCCTGTGGATATTGCTGAGGGTAGATATTGCTGCAGATATTGGCTTAGATAGCACTGCAGATAGATATTCCTGCGGATATTGCTGTGGGTAACTATTGAGGCAGATATTGGTTTAGATATCACTGTGGATAGCTATTGCTGCAGATATCGCTATGTGTAGATATTCCTGCGGATATTGGATTAGATATCACTGCGGATAGATATAGCTATGAGTAGATATTCCTTTGGACTATGCTGAGGGAATATATTGTGGCAGATATTGGCTTAGATATCACTGCAGATAGATATTCCTGTGGAAATTGCTGAGGGTATCTATTGAGACAGATATTGGCTTACATATCACTGCGGATAAAAATTGCTGTATATATCACTATGTGTAGATATTCCTGCGGATATCTGCAGGTAGACATTTCTGCAGATTGGTGCGGATATTAAATATTATTGCTGCATATATTGCTCTGGATATTGCTGTGGCACCTCTTCTGCAGCAAGTTCTATGGCGGAGAAACTATATGAAAGGAAAGGGTTACTCAGGGGATTTGCACCCCTAGACCCCGCCATATCGGCCGATATACTCGGCTCTGCAGTACAGGTGCTTCTCACACCTCATTACCTGTAGTTGCCGAGCTACAAGCGTTAGGAAAGAGGCTTTCCCTCAGGTGAGGCGCCAAGCGCGATAGCGGCCTGTGATTGGATGAAATTGATGACGTTCCTGTGAGTACGAAGATGGCCGCTTATTGAAGGGGTATATCTAAGGAGAGTACCAAGATGGCCGGGTTCAAGTTCGAAAAGCAGAGACTATGTCGCACGGCCACAGTCATGGTGGAGGATGCGCTTGTGGGGCTGAGCGCACAGAAGCACCGGAGCGCGGGCTGGAGTACGGGCTGTACAAGAAGATAGACGTCAATAAGCTGGAGTGCCTGAATGAGAGCCTGGAGGGGAGCGGGAAGGGAGTGTTCAAGGCCTGGGAAGACCGTGGAGACCGGAGCAGGGTGACTAGTGCCGTTACTGCAGTGTGTGCCGTCAGATGGCCGCCACATGTGTGCGAGCTGGGACTGGAGAATGAATGTCATTCCAATGAAAGCAGCCAGCGTCCCCATCTGTTCCCTCTCCTCATACACTGGTGCATGTAGTGTGGTGCCCCCACTGATCCCCACCAGGGGATGCTTCATTAGGCAGGCTGATCTCACAATTCCCTTTAGTATATGATTATCTGATAAGGGCAGGCACTGTGGCCAAAAAAGGTCCATGGCTTTTTTTAATTTTATTTTTTTTTTACCTTGTTAAAATAGGCTGACTTTGCAGATGCGCATCCATTTCAGCTGAAGAAACGGCATGTCTGGTTTTATTGGACCCCTGGTATTGAGACCCTCTTTATGCTTTACCAGCATAGCATACATATTTTTTTTTTTTTCTCCAAGATTTCCCCCTTTAAACTATATTTAAGGCCATCAGGACCCAGCAATTTCCACTGCCCCACCCTCCTAGATCTGACTTCCCAAGTTTGCGCTCTGCCCATGATGTTCGGACTAGCCGCTGACCTCCATTCATTGCCTCATACATGGTGTTGGTGTCAGGACACATCTTCAGAATCTGGACAGGTATAAGAACGACCAGTCTTTACGAATTGTGGCGTGGGCCTTTTTCCCAGCAGTGATGGTATATCAGGTACTTGTAGTGCAGCTCGTGACAACAGTGAATCAGTCACTCATTCCTTGCAGGATCTTCCTGACCCCATGATATGTAGGCAGTGCAGGTGTAATCTCTATATGACTGAATACAGAGCAAGTATTATAGTGTAAAAGTATAAGGCTGTGCGCTCTGCACCGCACACAAAAGGTCCGCTTCAGCGCGCAGCTGAAAAGCTCTGTTCTGAAGCGCCTGGTGCCTGCAGAATTTGTGTGCTCTGCATGCTGCCTCTCCCTATAGACAGCATGCAAAGTGCACGAAAGAAGTGACCTGTCACTTCTTGGAACGCACGCTTCGGGCAGCAGCCGAATTGCTGCGTTCTAATACGCCACATGCGCACGTCTCATGCACAATCTTCATAGATTATGCTGGGGACGCAGGACGCATGCAGTTATGCTGCGGTGCAGAATGCAGCGTAAAGTGCGCACATAGCCTAATACAAAGTAATATATTCTAGTATCATCAAATCCCATGTGACCTACCTGAGCTCACCATGACCACATCCTGATCCAAGTGGATGCCAAAAATGGTGTACTGATTTCCACTGTACATCATTCATGGATTGTGCTCGGTCTCAATGGGTTAGAGGAAGTCACAGGGTACGCCTCCAGGTAGCACACGATGGCCAAGGCCATTTCTGTAGAATAGCTGTGCTATGCTGGTTACTGAGTATATGGTGCCCAATCATCCCGTGCATAATTACATGCTGCAAAGTGCCCTTAGGTTAGATGTCACATGGCCCATGGCCTGGTGGTGGATAACAATGTGGACTGTGTATTACCTGTACTAGGATGGCCATAGGTAAATATAGGGATAAGTCAGATAGTTTGGACCTGGAAGGTGTGGTTGGTAAAGAATTGTTCGCCATAGACCTTCTTTTGTTTTGTTTTTTTTTTTTTTTTTGTTTTTAATATAGCGCCAACATATTCCGCAGCGCTTTACATGTATCAGGAACACTGTCCCCATTGGGGCTCACAATGTAGAGTCCCTATCTGTATGTCTTTGGAGTATGGGAGGAAACCGGAGAACCCGGAGGAAACCCACGCAAACACGGGGAAAACATACAAACTCCTTGCAGATGTTGTCCTTGGGGGAAGGGGGGGGGATTTGAACCCAGGACCCCAGCGCTGCAAGGCTGTAGTACTAACCACTGAGCCACCATCCATTGAAGTAAAAATAAAACTTATTGCAATTCAGACTCCTACTCAACAATATATTGTGTACATAGAGGTTTGTACCTCCAGTTTGTCTTTCCTTTTTTTTTTTTCCCCTGACAATATTTTAAATGGCCTGCTTTCTGGCGCACCCATGCACCAGTTTCCTGCTATGTGACCGCTGGGAACTGACTGGTCACCATGTATGCTGGGTGCCTGCTGAATGCCAATTTCACTATATACTGCTATTCTGCAGTAAGCAAACTATTCCGGTTTCATTTCCACTAAGGTAAATGAAAAATAAAGAATAAAATAAATTACACCCTTTTTCCATTTTTATTAAATGTATTTTGTATTGGTTAGTCAGTAACCTTAAAAGAAAAGAAAATTTTCTTAGGATTTTCACAGCCCCGCCCCCCCAAAAAAAAACAAAAAAAAAACCAGTAAGAAGCAATCTGTCACTTAACCCAAGATGGTATGAATAATGATAGGTCAGCAAACAAAAAACAAGCTCTCCCTGGCAATACTGCAAGAATCATATTTACCTGGAGAGTCCTATCGCTGGGCCATTACCGCAGTTAAAAATGTTTTACTATAGAATGTACAAAAAATAAAAAATTGTTGTTTTTTTTTTTTTTGTACATTCTATAGTAAAACAAATGCTTTTTAACTAAAATTTGCCCCACATAAAACAAGCCCTCATGGTGATGTCTACAGAAACATAGTTATGGCTCTTGGAAGGTGAGAGAAGACAATGAGAAATGGCCTCTGCTAAAGTGTTATAGTGCTCTTACCTCTGTCATATAGCATGATATTGGGCTCTTTGGTTTGGATACTTGGCTGTAATACCAGACATGTATAACAAAATGGAGAACAGTGAAAATGTATGCATTCTATATAACAATATGTATGATAGTCCAGTAACTTGAAATGGAAAAAATTAATTAGGATACATGGACAAATCACGAACAACAAAAAGCGATCATGCGTCCAAAATTCACTTTTTTATTTATTGCATGCTGGTAATGCCAAAAAATCACCACAAATCCATAAGGTAGTACTAGTGGCAATATCATCCATAAACATTAGTGACAACAGCACATAACAACATTTTTTTTTTTTTTTATAAAAAAAAAATATACACTGGGTTGTATATCAGTTGTTGCCTCTAAACAGCCCATGATACAAAAAGAGGTCAGGTAAATTAAAAAGGCATATACGACTATTACCGGTAACTATTATTGCATACAGCCCATACATAGATATGAAAGCATTATAGTAAACCATCACTAGATGGCGACCACACACCACCCAGATAGTAGATGCTGCGTACAATGGATGTACTTGTATAACTTGCACTATTTGTTCACAAAAGTAAGGATGATGGTGGTTATAAACAATTTACCTGATGCCAGATTGTTGGTGGATCAAGTGGAATGTGTTAAATAAAGCACGCACCCTGAGACAACCGAAATGTGCAATGGGCGTTCGCCTGGACACCAATACACTTGATCCACAAACGACTTGGTATGTGGTTAACAGTCCACAGGGTGCATGCTTTAACACCTTCTACTTGATCCACCAACAATCTGGCATCAGGTTATAACAGCTATCATCCTTGCTCACGTACAGCTGGCCTTCAACTTTTTCTATAGAACAGTGCTGTGAATGATGCCTGTAGCTGCTCTATGCACGTCGCTGGCAGCTCCTGGGAGAAAATATTGTTCTCCCAGTGGATGTACTTGTGGTAGGGCAGCATTGAAATGCTATTAATCTGCAGATTTTTCCCTGTAGTTTCAAGTAAATAGCGTTTTCTGAAGTGACTGGTTCCCTTAAAGAGTACCTATTACCTATCCTGGGGTTGCCCCTTAAAAAAAGGTGCAAAACCTCACACAAGGTTTATAGCACAGCAGTCAAGGGTTCTATCCAACCAGCATACTTGTAAGACGGGAAAAGTGTGATATCATTTAGGCTGTGTGCCCACGTGGCGTATTTTCATGCAGTTTCGCTGCGATCTGCACCACAGCGTAACTGCCTGCGTCCCCTGCATAATCTCTGAAGATTGTACAGGAGACGTGCGCACGTGACGTATTAGAACGTAGTGCTTCAGCTGCTGCCAAATCACTGCATTCTAAGTGACGTCATTTCTTTTGTGCGCTCTGCATGCAGCCCCCGCTCTGTCTATGGGAGGGGCTGCATCCAGAGCGCATGAAATCGGCAGTCGCCAAAGCTTCAGAACGGAGCTTTTCAGCTGCGCTCTGAAGCGCACATGCAGTGACGTTGCGCTGCTGTGCAGAGCGCACACACGTGGGCACATAGCCTTACTGTGATATTTAGTTGGGGTCTTCAGTGAGCTGGAGGAAACAGCACTTTTGTCCACATTGAATTTTGGTGAAGAGGATATAGCTGATGATACTCTGGGCCAGTGGTAGATTTGAGTGTCATCAGCATATAGGTGGTATAGGAAACCATGGGACTTTGAGTTGTCCCAGACCACAGATATAAATGGAGAAGAGTAGGGATTCCAGGACAGAACCTTGAGGGACAGAGTGCGGTGAGGAGGTAGAGAGAATGAGCGAGGCATGATTTAATCCCAAAAAGGGCCAGGTATTTGATATCAACAGAATGAGAGGATTTGTAGTATGAGGCAAGAATCAACTGTTGCAGGCCGAGGACAGGTATAGGAGCACAGAGTAGTCACTGCTGGCTTTGGCAGTTAGTAGGCCATTTGTAACTTTGGTTATGGCAGCTTCAGTGGAGTGGTGGGGTTGGAAGCAGTTGGTCGAGGTGTATGTTTGATGAAAGGAGGGGCGTTTAGGCTGAATGTACTGTTCAAGCAGTTTTATGGTGAATGGTATTGGTGATATGGGTCCACAACTGGACATAAATGTGTATAACCAGTATTAAAGTTTGCATGAGTTGAATTACTCTTGTCTGTTCAGTTTGTAGAAAGCGATGATGATGCAGAATTGCTGTTTAACATCCCGTGAGTATGATTTATTATTTGGAGGCTTTCAGTTTTTACCATTTATTCATAATTGCTTTCTTCTTTGTTAGGTTTACTGGCAATGTGAAATTAAAAGGGATTATTCTCATTGGCGAGGATAGTGATGAGCACCCTTCAGAAATTAGATTGTGAGTAGCATTTACAGGGAGGGGACAATGTTTAACACTACATACAATTTTTTTTTTTTTTTTTTATAGCTTGCTAAAATAACCTTAAACATAATTTAGGGATCTATCTAGGTCTTTTAACATCAAGTAATTTGTCATTATATAGATAATTATAGGATTTTAGATAATGGAGCAGAACAAGTTTCAGTACTGAAATAATTGACTGGTAGTCACATGTTGCAAGTGTGATAACTTGTTGTTTCTCTTCACACAAATTGCTATAGTTTGAATTAGCTGCAGAAACGCAAAATAACGTCAGGATATTTTTGGTTGTACAACGCATGACCGAACCGGTCTGTGTGAGATAATTATCCTTTAAAGGAGGGAATGTCAATTTAATGGCATGTCCGGTCCTCATATGTTGCTGGCTCAGGCGCTGAGCCTGTACCATGAGCTGAAGATTACAGCTGTGCCACAATTGGCATCTGCTTGTAACAGCTATGACTGGTGCTCCCTCCAATTGCTGTTTAACCATGTAAAAACAACTTAAAAGCTCCTCGCGCTCAGTGGCTAATGCCCCGGCCCCGCCTGTCTAATGGCATGGCCATTCAGATGGGGCCTCAGCCAACATGGCTGATTCCAGGAAGCAACATTATTTTTCTATTGGCTGAGGCCCTGCCCCTTCTGGTCACATGGGTATGACATCAGCACAGGCACTTCTAGTCACTTAATAAAACACTTCTATAATAGAATTAGTATAAATAACAGGGGGAGAATGGACATGCCGGGGGGGGGGGAATCACTATGGCTACCCACCCCAGCTATCAGCCGATCAGCAGCTGCTAGCATTCATAAAGCTGCTCATTTTACAAACTTGCTTGTGTTTTGAAACCTATACATTCTGGCTGACAACTAAATGTATGTATAGAATCAGCCTGATAGCGCCAGCATAGCACTGGCTTTAGGTTTATATAGGAAAATCCTGGTGATTGGTGAGCTTTAAATTATACAAGTATAGAAGTCTTTCTAACAAGATTCTTTGTACTGTGGACATCTTTTCCAGATTTAAGAACATTCCGCACATGAGCTTTGACGACGTTGGAAGGGAAGCTGATCAAGTTTTCAATCTACATGTTGACACCAGAGGAGAACTAGAATATCCTACAAAGTATGTATAATCTCATGGGTCTACCCATAAAAAAATAACCTTAGTGATCATAGCATACATTTGGTAAGATGTCAATGCCTTTTAATGGCAAGAATAAACAGCACACTGATGTTTAGCTTCTAGGAGCATGAGCAAAGGTATTGCACAGTGATAAAATATAGCTGATGTATTTCAGGTATGTTCACACCAAGCAGATATGCTGCTGAGCTGTCAGAATCTTTCAGATGTTTGTGACACTTATTCTACTTCCAAAACTGGCATATCCACCAACTTCCATCAAATTTGTGGATTCCTTTTGGCCTAATCCATATTGCAGTGTATAAATAATTTGCATTAGTGTTTTCTACTAATGCAAAATTTCTTCATGTAGATTCCATTCCTGATTTGTCTTGCAAATACTGATGCAAAATACTGACATGTGAATAGATCCTTTAAAATGCAGTTGCGCCTCTGATGGCTGTCTGAATTGTTCAGTTAATAGCTTTTTCCAGGTCGTTCGTTATGTCAGCACCAAAGGAGGTTGCTCCTAATTTAGGACAGGAAACGTGAGGTTAAAAGCCAATCAGTGTTTTTCCTGTCCCGATACAGGACAGATGCAGGAGGTAGCGTGATGCCCCTACCCAGAGACTGACTTGAAAGGATCGGAGGGGGGTGGGGGGCAAATAGAGGTCTGATGACAAATGGTTCAGGAGGCCCAAGACACCAGAAGAGAGCCTGAACCCTAGAGAGGGCGCTCTGTCCCTTGCCAAATGGGTGTCAGGATGGCAGAGCGGAAGACTCTCCGTATCGTGAACAATGCGGAATATATACTAGACTGAGACCTACTCAAGCCATGTATAATATTGTAAATTATATGGGGAAGCACTTTCCTCTTTTATTTCCCCATCCTTCTTGCTGACGGGCCTTGATTCTGGTTTGCTCAGTTCCATAAGGTCAGGTTTCACTTCTGCCTTCCTCTCCAAAGGAAACTATTTTAGCGCTCTAAGTTTGGTATTTTCCTGTGAGGTGTGCACACTTGGTAAATTTCTGGGCCTCCCTTCGATCTCTGGTACCCTACCTGGTGGTGTGCTCTACAGCACTCTCCTTTTTGTATCGATTCTAGTCATTCTTTCCGGCAGTTATTACGACCATGGGTGAGTCTCGGAACTAGCAGCCCTCTCGTCATCCTGACCAGTCTCTAAGATACTGTATATTTTATACCTGGTTAGCATATCCTCAATCTGTGTAGGATATTTTTCGCAGACTTGGATTCATTGTTCATGATCCGGAGAGTCTTCCGCTCTGCCATTCTGGACACCTATTTTGCAAGGGACAGAGTGCCCTCTCTGGGGTTCTGGCTCTCTTCACCTGTCTGTGGCCTCCTGAACAATTTGTCGTCAGGCCTCTATTTGGCAGCTCTGTAGGCTTTTCCTAGTTAACTGTACTTATCTTTTTCCTAGTGCTACAGAGTACACTCCTTCGTGTGTGGCTTTTTTTTTTTTTTTCTTGGCGGTTTTGGCCCCAGGCACAACAGGGGCATAACATTGTCAAGCATTTACCATGTAGGAATTATTGTGGCTTTTTCACTTGTTTTCTACAGAATTACTCGCTTTTCAAATGTATATCATCTGTCTATCCATGTTTCCAAAAACTTTGGCGCTGAAAACACCAAGATTTACTACATTGGTTTAAGAGGCGAATGGTCAGAAGTAAGTAAATTAAATTCTGCTGCAGCATATCATTCACCACAAATATACTTTTCCACTTAATCTCCAATCCTATTACTACTTTAACAGCATTCAGTAATTTTTTTTTTTTTAAATAAAACTTTTTAATGACTTCACTAAGTTAGTATAGACATTAAATGTTCATGACATTTGATAAGCATGAACACTAAATGCTAATTGACATGCTGCTATAGCATAATCATATAATGCATATATATGGTGTACATATGAATTATGATTATGCTATATTTGCATTGTGTTCATGTTTATCAAACATCATGAACATTTAATGTCTAGACTAACCCAGTGATATTAGTGAATTTAAGAATATCATAAATATAACTTTGCTGAATAAAATTGAAGTAATAGTGGCAAATTTGGGATAGGTGCCCCCAGAATTTGTGATTAAGTCCAAGGCCACACTGGGATTCTGCGTGTCCTCGCATGACACTTGGCTCATGCTCGCAGCACAACAGGAGCAGAGTGTGATGCTAGGGTCATTGCAACTGTGGTCCAGTCGTGCAATCAGACCCCAGCTGCGGAGAGGTCCAGTGCTGAAGGGAGGGTGGGATTTATCTCCACCCCCCCCCCCCCCCCCTCAGTTGCCAGCAACTGCGATTCTCGCACTGCACTCACATAACACTGGTGTAATGTGAGTGCAGTACAATGTTTCTCGCCCCATAGACTTGTATGGGTGCAAGTGAAACTGGACTGCATTACTCACAGCATGCTGCAACTTTTCTTGGTCCGGTTAGGGCTGAGAAAATAATTGCTCATGGGAGTGGGCCCATAGGGTAATATTGGTCCAAGTGGAATATAATTAAATTTTTTTTTTTTTTTTTTTTTCTTGCCATGTCCTAAGTCTAGAAGCATTAATTCAGGGGGGGGGGGGGAGACTAAACTTTACTCTCAAAGACCAGCAGTGCTCTCAAAGATTTTTTTTTATTTTTTTTTTTTTTTTTTTTTTTGCAGCAATGTCTTTATGACAGAGCTGCAGGCAATAATGTAGACAAGGCTGCTGAGCTCAATGACTATCAAGCTGTACAGTACTGCTGCAGACAACAATCCTGCTAGGTGACCCTACACCCCAGTCTTCTGCAGCCTCCAACAGGCTTTCTTCCAGGATTGCCCTGTATCTTAGCTCAATCTAGTCTTCCATAAACTCTAATCAGCTTCCCTGTCCCTGCTGAAGAAAAGCATCCCCACAGCATGATTCTGCCACCAGTATGTTTTTAGGGTGCAGTCTTGGATTGACCCCCACACATAGAATTTTGCCCAAGATGTTCTCCTTTCAGTCTCCTCTAACCAGAGCACCTTCTTCATATGCTAGTGGTCCCTATATGGATTTGTGCAAAGTAGACTTATGGCTTGCTTTCAAAACTGTCTTCTTGCCACTTTCCATAAAGGCCAGATTTGTGGAGAATATAACTAAGGCCGGTGTCCCTCTTGCGATTACCGCGTGTATATCTCACGTGAGTTACACGTATCGCCAGTCATGGGCTCGCACTCTGCTCACAGGAGCGAGTCTGTTGCATGCATCTCTATGCAGCCGACCTGCTCCTGTGAGCAGCGTGTGAGTCGTGATGGGTGATACACCGTGAAACTCGTGTGAGATATACGCGCGGTAATCGCAAGAGGGACACCGGCACAGATTCCACCACCTGAGCTGTGGATTGCTGCAACTCCTCCAGAGTATAGCCCTCTTGGCTGCTTCTCCAATTAGTACTCTCCTTGCTTGGGTTATTACTGTAGATGGGTTGGCATTCCACCATATGCTTTCTATTTTTGGGTAATTGCTGAATAGTTAATCATAAGATGTTCAGAGATTAGGTGTGTAGATAATATATCTTTTGATTTTTAGCTCCCTGATTTTTAGATGAGGGGAATGTCCAGCAAGAGGCGTTCTATAGAAAATAAATTTGCATGTTTAGTTTACAACTCCATCCAATAGTTAAAAGCATGCCAAGGATAAATGAATAAAACCTACATGTTTCAGTGTGCATACAACAATAAATTGCTAGGGCATGATAAATCGTAACAATAGTGGGTAATGTTTTATAAATTATGCTCTTATTTAAACAATTATTTTTGGTAGATATAAAATTACATAGCAGTGCTTCGAAATTAGGAGAATATATATAATATGCATAAGTAACACAAATCAATGCTTAAAAGCATGTGTAAATGGTCCATGCATTAGACCGGTGACATACAGCACAAGCGCCACTCGAAGAGAGGATGGCACCAGTGCAAACGTCCAAACAGGAGGCAGGTTGATTCCTCCTGCAGCCCCTCCGCTGATCTCTAAGGCCTCTTTCACAGATCAGTTTTTGCCAGCAGTCACAATCCATCGAATCTGGAAAAAACTGATCCGGCGTTTTTTTTTCTCTCAAACTTGTATTGGTGACGGATGGCCTTTTTCATTACATCCGTTGTATGACAGATCCAGCAAAAAATGTTAGTCTTTGTCCAACAATGTCCATTAACGTCTTGTGTGCGTGGAAAAAAAGACAGTGACCGATCTGTTACGTCTGTCGTTTTGTGTAATGGAGGCCTATGTGCGCAGGATCCATCGTAATCCATCAAATGATGGAATCCGGCGACGGATCCGCATTTTTTTTTTTTTTGGGATCATTGCTATGTCTTAATTTTTCAAATGTAAAACCTTAACTGTAATCTATGCAGAATTAATGTAGAAACTGATTTTGGATTTTTTGTATCTTATATTTACAGGCACCTCGCAATGAAGTGAGAATCTTCACCTATGAAGCTGCTCCAAACCCTGCTGATCATAATATAGCGCACATCAGTCCGCAGTCTCATTTTATCTCCTAGAGCAAGTGCAGCGGCCCATAACTAATTTTAAGTAACTTTACAAGGGGGGAGGGACTAAACAAACCTTGATCTGATATTGACATGAGTCACAATTTCTTAGGTTTCCTCAGAAATGGAACAAATTTGACTAGGGAGAGGGGTGGGGGGGAAATGTTCAGAAACAATATGGCACAAATAATAAAGGAATTGTCCTGCTGCTTGAAACTGTTCACCACAAGTCTACTATGGTAGAAAGTTAAAATATAAGAATTTTCTCCTTTCCGTGCCATCCTACCACTGCAGATTGCCTTGGTTTCTGACAGTGACATTTCAATATGGACATATGACCGATGCAGCAATGTCCACATCAATAAGTAATCACTAGAGGCCAGGATACATAGACCAGTAGGAGACCCAGAAAGTGGTGGCTGGAGATCAGGGACTGAGTTTCAGCCAAATGTTTACATGCATACTCTACATCTCATAGAATTGAGAATCTCAAAGTGTCAGGTTTGTTACTTAATGCTTGGTTTGGTTGGTGTTATTTGCAATGAAAATATATTTAATAAATTTTTTGCACTATAATTTTCCATTCTTTCAATTATTCCATACCCCCAAAAATAGGGAGTGTTGCACATTAACAATTTTAATATTGACCTGATGCATTTTAACACTAAAAAAAGAGACGGAACTTTACAAATGACTGTTTAACCCTTAACGACCGCCAATAGACCATTTAAGGGTACGCTCCCACGAGTGAAAAAACGGACTAGTTTTGGACTCTGATCAATGCTAGTCAATGAGGGAGAGCAGTTGGTCAACTTTTCACACATCCCAGATTCTGGATGTGAGAAAAGCAGCAGCATGCTGCGATTTTCTGCTAAAGCTGTATCCCTCGCACCCATTCAAGTGAATGGGTGCGAGATATACATCGGACTGCACTTGGATGTTGTCCCAGTGCAGTGCAATATACACACAGGCTGACAGTGGAGGAGATGGGGTGGGGGATTAACCCCACCCTCTCCTCCACAGCACCCACCTTCAACTTCACAGCTGTGACCTGATCATAAGATCGGGTCACAGTCACATGACACTTGGCTCACGCTCGCAGCAGAGCCTGAGCCGGGGGTCATTAGCGTATGGCATCTGATGCTCTGGCATCAGATGCCATACGCTAGGGAGTCCAGCCTAACAGCAGTCATTCAGTGGCCTTATTCTTAAGCACCGCTTTTTAATGGTGCTTAGAAATAAGTAAACAGCACCGCCTCATTTGTGAAAATCCCACGGGTGCCAGCTGTACATGACAGCTGACACCTGCAGGATTTTTTATTTAAAAAAAAAAAATACGGAGTTTAATTGCGACAGCGTTATCTGTGGTTAAACTGGGATTAAAAGCACACTGATAGATTGGTCACCCTATGGGTATACAAGTACAGCACATGGTATCAGTGATCAAAGTGAGAGGAAAAATCATGGTGCACAGTGGGATTGAGTAAGAAATTTATAACGAAAAAAATAAAAAACATTTCCACTAAACTTGTTAAAATGAAACATACACATTGGTATTGCCACTTTGGGAACAACCTGATCTGTGATAATGTTACTTATTGCATGTGATGAAAACATGAAGAAAGGAGAAAAAACTCCTTTTTTTTTTTTTTTTTAGTTTATTTTTTTTGTTATACTAACTCACAAAAGTTAATAAAGCGATTTTAAGTCATGTGTGGACGAGGGGGGAAATCTGAGAATATGAAACCGTCCCGCAAAAATATTTACAACTCAAGAGTATGGCGATGCAAAAAACGAATTAATTTGTTAAATATAAATTTAGTGTGTAAAAGTAGCAAAGCCTAAAAAAAAAAATTTAATTTTGGTATTGCTGTAACCATACCAACCCAAAGAATAAATCTGTATCACTTTTATTGCACAGTGAACTAAGTGAATTGCTGGTTTTTATTTATTCTTCCTCTGAATAAAAAGCAATCATATTATGTTCCTCAAAATAGTACTCAAAAAATCTCCAACTCGTTATGCAAAAAATTAGCCCTTATACAGCCTCTTCACCAAAAAATTAAGGTTGCAGCTCTCAGAATATTGTGACAAACTATTACCATATTTTTTGGACCATAAGACGCACTTTTTTTTTTTTTCCCCCCCAAATGTTGGGGGAAAGTGGGGTGTGTGTCTTATGGTCTGAATGTGGCTGCGGGGAATGTGGGTGCTGCAGTGGAGCGGGTCATCGGGGGCATGAGCAGGCTGTAGCAGCCTGCCGTGACCACGTGGACCCACTCATTAGATATGCACGCCCATCATCCCTCAGCGCTGAAGAAGGCACTGACAGGTGGGCGGGGGATATAAACAGCCGGCCTGCATGATCACCCCTGGCAACTACGGCCTGGAGTGATAATGTGCAGCTGTATTCACTGCCCCCCGCACATCAT
The DNA here is from genome assembly GCF_048569485.1 of Anomaloglossus baeobatrachus. Lineage (NCBI taxonomy): Eukaryota > Metazoa > Chordata > Amphibia > Anura > Aromobatidae > Anomaloglossus > Anomaloglossus baeobatrachus. Next base: position 424,107,045 of record NC_134354.1, on the reverse strand, counting down.
CATCAGCGCGGGGAGCAGTGAATCAGTGTACAGTACTCACCGTTTCCCTGCAGCATCACTCGTCCTCCCGTCTGTCAGCAGCAGCGCCTCTGAGTGGAGCCGTCCCCGTTACCCTGCTACATCGCAATCATCTCCTGTGTCTGTGCCGGCGGCTGGGTGGAGACTAGCGGCGCGCACTGCGAGGATGTCATCGCTGTGCATGCGTGTCCACACGCAGCCGCCGGCACACACAGGAGATGATTGTGATGCTGCAAGGGGACGGCTCCACTCAGCGGCGCTGCCACTGACAGACGGGAGGACGAGCGATGCTGCAGGGAGTGAGGTAAGGAGTATGAACGTTTTATATTTTTTTTTTTTTTTTTTTTTGTGCCACAGGATGCAGCCATACACCAGGATGGATGGGGGTATATGCCATGATGGGGCCATATGACAGGGTGACGGTATATAGCAGGATGAGGGACATATACTGTATATACAAGGCAGGAGGATCATTACCAGGATGCAGCACCTTAGTAGAGAATTTGGGGACATTACCCCCATAACAGTGTCAGCAGCAGATCCTCACCCCATAAGTGTGTCATGACCACATTTTTTGCTTAAAATTTTATTTTCCTCCTCTAAAACCAGGGTGCGTCTTATGGTCCGGTTCATCTTATAGTCTGAAAAATACGGTATGTAACAAAAAGCATTTTGACTGTGACAGAAGCATAGCATTAAAGATATAAATCTGTAATCGTACTGAACGCAAAATGTCATCACAAATACTGCAGTGAATCGTGCGAAAAAAAATATATAAACAGACTCTTTGCATACTGCTGTCTATCTTCACATCTTGCATCCCAAAAATTGGAACAAGTTCAGCTGAACTTCTTATCCTGCACTCCTCTGCTGAGCTCTTAAATTAGATTTTCTGTATAAATTGCCCCCCCCCACCCCCACCCCCCCGTGATTCCAGCAAAATATTCGATAGAACCACTCACTGTAATGAGGCAGATGGAGACTGTGATGGTGGGTTGTGTATCACTTTGTGTAGGTTTGTATTTTAGGCATGGTGCTCTGTCCACTATATGAATAATTTGTCCTGTCTGCAGGTTTATAACCCCCTACAGTGCTTCTGTCACTAGGTGTGGGAAAGGTGGCCTTTGAATCCATCCAAACTCTGCTTACCTGGAGGATTATTTAGTCTGTCTGAGAACTACAAGAAAGAAGCAGGAAGATTCTTCCTCTGGGGGGAGAAGCTGAGGTTCTCCAGAGAGATCTGGACTATATCAGTGTTCCTGGACTATTTTACCCTCTGTGGGGTAGATGATTATTTTTATTGATTTTCTGATTTTGCTTGGAATAAATGTTCTTTGGATTGTCACTAATCTCCTGCTCTGTTAATTGTGTGATATTGGAGAAGGACCCCGTGATAACTAGTGGGATCAACAAATTGCAACCTAATGGAGAACCACTCGGTGAGTTCAGAAATTGGACCAGATCTAGCCTACAGGAGAAAGCCAGAGATCTGGGCCTGAACTACCAGGGACTGAGTAGAGAGGCCTTAGTTGATCTACTGATGGGTTGTGAGCCAGTCCATGTTCTCCCAGATGTCTGACAGACAAGCTCAGGAGATGGGGATCCCTGCCCCAAAAAGCCGGTGGTTGGTGTGGTTTGAAGAAGAGATGGTGGTTCTGGGCCCAGGTGTATTTCAGGAGTATAAGACAAGAGGCAATTCAGTCTGGCAGAGAGAGCAATATGAGTTGGAGATTAAAAATTCAATATTTGGAAATTACAACATTTTTGCCAAACTTCTCTCCCCCCCCCCCCCCCCCACCACAAATGCACACTACTGTACTATATTTACCACTCATGAAGCACGTGTTACGAAAAAAAAAATCTCCGAATCACTGACATGCATTGAAGTGTTCCAGATTGCATTATAAAGTAACAATGGTCAGATTTCTAAAATTTGGCCTGGTTAAGGGAATAAATAAAGCTCCTATGCAAATGTGTCAATAGGGTTACACAACGCAAAGAAAAGCCTCTGATCTAATCCTTCAGTGATATTACTGTCCTCACTGTCCTGTCCCCTATTAACTTTATAGGGGCACACGAAAGGGCAAACATTTCTGGGTGTTTGGCTTCCTTTCCTCCAGCGCTTCTATTCACTGTAAAAATGATTCTGGTTAATGCTCCTAAGAAACACCGCTCATTTTATTACTTTAGGCAACGGGTGCACAGATTACTGGCTCTGGCAGTTTGCTATCAATAAAAGACACACATTATGGTGCATGACATACATATGCAATAATGTGCATGTTTGGGGGGTGTTAAAGTTGAGGGGTGGGGGCATCCAACATACAATTTGATGCTTTTCAATTTGTATGCCTCCTCATCTGTTGTAATTTGACTTTGGGAAACCTGAACGACTAAGTGCTGGATATATTAGGAGCCAAGGGACTCTAAAGGGGGCTTTACACGGTAGCGATATCACTAGCAATTTCTAGCGATATAGAGCGTGTAAGTACCCACCCCCGTCGCGCATGCGATTGTTTGTGATCGCTGCCGTAGCGAACATTATCGCTACGGCAGCGTCACACGCACTTACCTAGTCGTCGTTGTGACTGCCGAACAATCCCTCCTTCAAGGGGGAGGGACGTTCGTTCGGCATCACCGCAACGTCACTAAGCGTCCAGCCAATCAAAGCGGAGGGGCGGAGATGAGCAGGACGTAACCCGCCCACCTCCTTCCTTCTGCATTGGGGTCGGCGGCAGGTAAGGAGACGGACCTCGCTCCTGCGGTGTCACACATAGCGATGTGTGCTGCCACATGAGCGATTAACTTTGACACTGCATCTAGATGTTGTTTTAATCCATTGAGAGCCATTCAAACACTGAATTGGTCTCCTTGTAGAGCCTGCACGTATCATGCAGTAGAGCAACGGTGGTCAATGGACAAAACATCTGAGCACCTGCAATACTCAGCTGAGCTTTGCAAGTACCGGGCATGCTCACTCGTCACTAATGAAGATCAACCTTTGCTACTGGAGCAGCATTTCTAGCACGGTGCACCCCACTGAGATGATATACCAAAACACCCCCTCATTAAGACTGGTGCGTACAACTCCAGTCTAATTTAATTGGACCCTTGGCACTCATCTGGACCATATTTTCGGTCCTAGTGCAATTTGACAACACAGCTAATCACACTCAGACCAAAGTCATTCATTGAGGTAATGCATACGTCTGATTTATTTCTTTTGGGTCCAGAGGGGAAAAATTTCAGTATCCATGATTTGCCTCTGTAAATCGGGTCTAACTCAGCCATTCAAGTGTATAAGTCCATGACAAAAAAAATCAGACTGCACTTGGATGCCATCTGAGTGTGGTCCAATTTTCACAGCCTGACAGATCAGTCTGTTTTTCTCCATTGGATAAAATCCATCCCAGCCTTAGCCTAAACAATATCAAAATGTATCAACGTGGCTCATTCTGAATGATAATGTAGCTTCAGACTGTCTAGCCTAAGTTTATACCATCTAGTAGTTGTCTTGCTTTGGTTCTCTAGGTTGTACCAAGTTGATCACATTTCAGACCATGCATTTCAAAACACAATAAATTTAGTACAATCTGTTCTGGTACATGTAGCTTAGTAAATCTACCGCATTTTACACTGGAGATCAAAATTAGAGCACAGCGTACAATTTCCTAAATGTTAAGGTTATTGTGTTGTCCTATGTGATTATATCCTAACATGTGTAAACTAGCAGTATTTTAAGCTTAGTTCATACATTGCATTTTTCATAAGCACATCAGAAAAATGAAAATGAAATAAATGAAAAAGAACACTGATCTAAATTAGAGAACACTTTCAGATACCTGCAAGTTATTGCTATTTATCTGGCACCTTTTGCTAATTTCCTTAATTATCTGGCAAACACTATTTAACAAGCAGCCTAACTTTCTAGTTTGCACTGACTTTGTAAAAATGGTGTGCTGTTCCAAAATGACTGAAACCCTCCGGCAGCAGGCCGTCCAGATAAAGACCAAAGGAGTGACCCTATCAGCCATTGACCAAGAACAGTTGGTTGTTTCAAGTTTGTGATTTCTAGAATATTACATCTTTACAAAATCACAAACTCTTTCAAGTCCCCCAAGAAAACTGGTTGCCCTCGAAAGACAAATGCAAGAGAGGACATGATAATGTGGAGACTCTCCATGGGTAATCATTTCAACACTGCAGATGGAATGCTCGGCAGTTCAGAGCTTAACAGGGTAAGGATCTGTCTCGTCATATAGTGGCACAATGTTTAACACTAGAACTACTGGACTCGTGACACCTATATAGAAATACATGGTGCAAAGTAGTCAAAATGACTACCTCAGTAGTTCTAGTGTTAAGAGAATTTGGACTGAAAACCCACTCTGCAGTGATCAAATCTCTCATTAGCAGAAATAATCAAAAGGCTAAACTCACCTTTGGTGAGGAGCATGTTGTATGGACAGAGGAGAAGTGGTCCACAGTTCATTTTAGTGGTGAAAGCAAGTTTAATTTATATGGGTCTGATAGGAAACATATTTGTCACTAAACTGGGGAGAGACAACCCAAAGTGTGTTAAGAAGTCAGGAAGAGGTGGTGAAGGAAGTGTCATGGTTTTGGGGAATGTTTTCTGCAGCAGAGTTGGACCTCTCATACACCTACAGAGTGAATACAAATGTGTATCAGAACCTTCTTCAACAACACCTGGGTCTTTACTTGCATTCATCACTCAATCGGCTAGCTATTTTCATGCAGGACAATCCCTCTGTCACACAGCAAAATGGGTAAGGCCCCCTTCACACATTTGTGATTCTGATACATGTGACATCCATTTTCATACGTACCGGAGACACGGCCATACACAGACCCATTAAAATCAATGGGTCTGCGCACACATTCCATGGGTTTTCACAGACTTTCCGCACAGAGACAGGTCAATTTTTCTCCAGCAACACTGACGTCACATGGACCACACACTGATGTGATCTGTGTGACATCAGTGTGACACGTACCAAAGAAAACAAATATAGAAATAAAACAAAGAAACAATATAGAAACAAAGAAATAAAATGATTTTCTATACTCACCTGTCTCCAGCGCTGCTATATTTGGCATTGCTGTCACTTGCTTGGGGGCCCGCTCATTATGCTCATGAATATTCACTGCATCGTGGACCCAGACGCAACAGCGCCGGGGACAGGTGAGTAAAAAGTTCCTGATCTCCATGTGCTATCAAGGATAGCACACAGAGAACACAAGTGTGCCAAAATCACAGCACACGGATGGCCATATGCACCTTCAACACGGACCATGAAAAAAGTGCATTTTTATCATGGTTGTATGAGCAAGGGCCTAAAGCAGAAAACATTGAAACAATGAAATGGCCAGCCCAGAGTCCTGATCTAAACTCAATAGAAAATCTCTGTAAAATCATTGGTAACAAAGTTATCGCCAAGAAACCCACAACAGTCAAAGAACTGTGGAAGACACTGGAAGAAGAGTGGACCAAAATCACACCAGAGCAGTGTTAGAGACTAGTGATGTCCTGTAGCTGCACATGTGCTGAAGTCATTCAAAGCAAAGGCCTGTACACGTCCTACTGATTGGTGACTCTTGTTACTTTCAAAAAGAAGGGAATTTTGTTTACTTACCGTAAATTCCTTTTCTTCTAGCTCCAATTGGGAGACCCAGACAATTGGGTGTATAGCTACTGCCTCCGGAGGCCACACAAAGTACTACACTTAAAAGTGTAAGGCCCCTCCCCTTCTGGCTATACACCCCCCCGTGGGATCACGGGCTCCTCAGTTTTAGTGCAAAAGCAAGAAGGAGGAAAGCCAATAACTGTTTTAAATACAAATTCAACCCGAGAAACAACCTCGGAGAACTGAACTGTTCAACATGAACAACATGTGCACCCGAAAAAAAACAAATTTCCTAAGAAAAACAGGGCGGGTGCTGGGTCTCCCAATTGGAGCTAGAAGAAAAGGAATTTACGGTAAGTAAACAAAATTCCCTTCTTCTTTGTCGCTCCTAATTGGGAGACCCAGACAATTGGGACGTCCAAAAGCAGTCCCTGGGTGGGTAAAAGAATACCTCGTGATAGGGCCGTCAAACAGCCCTTTCCTACAGGTGAGCCACCGCCGCCTGAAGGACTTGTCTACCTAGGCCGGCATCCGCCGAAGCGTAGGTATGCACCTGATAATGCTTGGTAAAAGTGTGCAGACTCGACCAGGTAGCCGCCTGGCACACCTGCTGAGCCGTAGCCTGGTGCCGTAATGCCCAGGACGCACCCACGGCTCTGGTAGAATGGGCTTTCAGTCCTGATGGAATCGGAAGCCCAGCAGAACGGTAGGTGTGAAGAATTGGTTCCTTGATCCAACGCGCAAGGGTGGATTTGGAAGCTTGCGACCCTTTACGCTGACCAGCGACAAGGACAAAGAGTGCATCCGAGCGGCGCAGGGGCGCCGTGCGGGAAATGTAGATCCTGAGTGCTCTCACCAGATCCAATAAATGCAAACCTTTTTCAAATTGGTGAACTGGATGCGGACACAAAGACGGTAAAGTGATATCTTGATTGAGATGAAAGGAAGATACCACCTTGGGAAGAAATTCTGGAATTGGACGCAGAACTACCTTGTCCTGGTGAAACACCAGGAATGGAGATCTGCATGATAACGCCGCCAGCTCGGACACTCTCCGAAGAGACGTGACCGCCACTAGAAAGGCCACTTTCTGTGAAAGACGAGAAAGGGAAACCTCCTTCATAGGCTCGAAAGGCGGCTTTTGGAGAGCAATTAGAACCTTGTTCAGGTCCCAGGGCTCCAATGGCAGCTTGTAAGGGGGGACGATATGACAAACCCCTTGCAGGAACGTGCGTACCTGAGGAAGTCGCGCCAGGCGTTTCTGAAAAAATACGGATAGCGCGGAGACTTGACCCTTAAGGGAGCCAAGCGACAAACCTTTTTCCAACCCAGACTGCAGGAAGGAAAGAAAAGTAGGCAATGCAAAAGGCCAGGGAGAAACTCCCTGAGCCGAGCACCAAGATAGGAATATCCTCCACGTCCTGTGGTAGATCTTGGCGGAGGATGGTTTCCTAGCCTGTCTCATGGTGGCAACCACTTCATGAGATAAACCTGAGGCCGCTAGGATCCAGGACTCAATGGCCACACAGTCAGGTTCAGGGCCGCAGAATTCAGATGGAAAAACGGCCCTTGAGACAGCAAGTCTGGACGGTCTGGTAGTGCCCACGGATGGCCTACCGTGAGGTGCCACAGATCCGGGTACCACGACCTCCTTGGCCAGTCTGGAGCGACGAGAATGGCGCGGCGGCAGTCGGACCTGAGTTTGCGGAGCACTCTGGGCAACAATGCCAGAGGTGGGAACACATACGGTAGTCGGAACTGCGACCAATCTTGAACTAAGGCGTCTGCCGCCAGAGCTCGGTGATCGTGAGACCGTGCCATGAAAACCGGGACCTTGTTGTTGTGCCGTGACGCCATCAGGTCGACGTCCGGCATCCCCCAGCGGCGACAGATCTCCTGAAACACGTCCGGGTGAAGGGACCATTCCCCTGCGTCCATGCCCTGGCGACTGAGAAAGTCTGCTTCCCAGTTTTCTACGCCTGGGATGTGAATGGCGGATATGGTGGATGCCGTGTCTTCCACCCACGTCAGAATCCGCCGGACTTCCTGGAAGGCTTGCCGACTGCGTGTTCCCCCTTGGTGGTTGATGTATGCCACCGCTGTGGAGTTGTCCGACTGAATTCGGATCTGCTTGCCTTCCAGCCACTGTTGGAAGGCTTGTAGGGCAAGATAGACTGCTCTGATCTCCAGAACATTGATCTGAAGGGTGGACTCTTTCCGAGTCCACGTACCCTGAGCCCTGTGGTGGAGAAACACTGCTCCCCACCCTGATAGACTCGCATCTGTCGTGACCACCGCCCAGGATGGGGGTAGGAACGACTTTCCTTTTGACAATGAGGTGGGAAGAAGCCACCACCGGAGAGATTCCTTGGCTGCCTGAGAGAGGGAGACCTCCCTGTCGAGGGACGTCGACTTCCCGTCCCATTGGCGGAGAATGTCCCATTGTAGTGGACGCAGATGAAACTGCGCAAAAGGAACTGCTTCCATTGCTGCTACCATCTTCCCTAGGAAGTGCATGAGGCGCCTCAAGGGGTGCGACTGGCCCTGAAGGAGAGATTGCACCCCTATCTGTAGCGAGCACTGTTTGTCCAGTGGAGGTTTCACTATCGCTGAGAGAGTATGAAACTCCATGCCAAGATATGTTAGTGATTGGGTCGGGGTTAGATTTGACTTTGAAAAGTTGATAATCCACCCGAAACTCTGGAGAGTCTTCAGTGCCACGTTCAGGCTGTGTTGGCATGCCTCTTGAGAGGGTGCCTTGATAAGTAGATCGTCCAAATACGGGATCACGGAGTGTCCTTGCGAGTGCAGGACTGCTACTACTGCTGCCATGACCTTGGTGAAGACCCGAGGGGCTGTCGCCAGCCCGAAAGGAAGAGCTACGAACTGCAGGTGTTCGCTTCCTATAACGAAGCGTAGAAAACGCTGATGCTCTGGCGCAATTGGCACGTGGAGATAAGCATCCTTGATGTCTATTGATGCTAGGAAATCTCCTTGAGACATTGAGGCGATAACGGAGCGGAGAGATTCCATCCTGAACCTCCTGGTTTTTACGTGTTTGTTGAGCAGCTTTAGATCCAGGACGGGACGGAACGACCCGTCTTTCTTTGGCACCACAAACAAATTGGAGTAAAAACCGTGACCTTGTTCCTGAAGAGGAACAGAAGTCACCACTCCTTCCGCCTTTAGAGCGGACACCGCTTGCAGCAGAGCATCGGCTCGGTCGGGCGGTGGGGAAGTTCTGAAGAAGCGAGTTGGAGGACGAGAGCAGAACTCTATCCTGTACCCGTGAGACAGAATGTCTCTCACCCAACGGTCTTTGACCTGTGACAACCAAATGTCGCCAAAGCGGGAGAGCCTGCCACCGACCGAGGATGCGGAGAGAGGAGGCTGAGAGTCATGAGGAAGCCGTCTTGGTAACGGTTCTTCCGGCTGGCTTTTTTGGGCGTGATTGAGTCCGCCAAGAATCTGAGCCCCTCTGATCCTTCTGAGTCCTTTTGGACGAGTAGAATTGGGACCTGCCTGAGCCTCGAAAGGACCGAAAACCAGACTGTCCCCTCCTCTGTTGAGGTTTGTTTTGTCTGGGCTGAGGTAAGGATGAATCCTTACCCTTGGAGTGTTTAATGATTTCATCCAAACGCTCACCAAACAATCGGTCACGAGAAAAAGGCAAACTGGTTAAGCACTTCTTGGAAGAAGAATCTGCCTTCCATTCTCTCAACCACAGGGCTCTGCGTAAAACCACAGAGTTGGCTGATGCCACCGCCGTACGGCTCGTAGAGTCTAGGACAGCATTAATCGCGTAAGACGCGAATGCAGACATTTGAGAGGTCAAGGGTGCCACCTGCGGAGCAGATGTACGTGTGACCGTGTCGACCTGTGTAAGCCCAGCTGAAATAGCTTGGAGTGCCCATACGGCTGCGAATGCTGGCGCCAACGACGCTCCAATAGCTTCATAGATGGATTTTAACCAGAGCTCCATCTGTCTGTCAGTGGCATCTTTAAGTGCCGCCCCATCTTCCACTGCAACTAGAGATCTGGCTGCAAGCCTGGAGATTGGAGGGTCCACCTTGGGACACTGTGTCCAGCCCTTGACCACGTCAGGGGGAAAAGGATAGCGTGTATCTTTAAGCCGTTTGGAAAAACGCTTATCTGGATAAGCGTGGTGTTTCTGGATTGCGTCTCTAAAGTCAGAGTGGTCCAGAAACGTGCTTAATTTACGCTTGGGATACCTGAAATGGAATTTCTCCTGCTGTGAAGCTGCCTCCTCCGCAAGAGGAGCTGGTGGAGAAATGTCTAACATCCTATTGATGGACGCTATAAGATCATTCACTATGGCGTCACCATCCGGGGTATCTAGATTGAGAGCGGCCCCAGCATCAGACTCCTGATCAGTTACATCCGCCTCATCACACAGAGAGTCGTCCCGCTGGGAGCCTGACTAGTGTGATGAAGTTGAGGGTCGCTCATTGCGAGCCCGCTTAGGTTGTCTGGGACTGTCGTCCGAGTCAGAGCCGTCACCCTGGGGTGCATATGACACCCCCGGAGCTAGGAAGTGGTCCAGCTGAGGGGGACCAGGGGGCAATGGATCAACAGTGCCCATGGTCTGAGTTACTGGTCTAGACTGCAATGTTTCAAGAATTTTAGACATAGTCATAGACAATTTGTCAGCAAAAGCTGCAAACTCCGTCCCTGTCACCTGGACAGCATTTACAGGTGGTTCTCCCTGGGTCACCTCTAGCAGCGGCCCCGGCTGAGCAATTGCCACAGGGGCCGAGCACTGCACACAATGGGGGTCAGTGGAACCTGCCGGTAGAGTAGCCCCACATGCGGTACAAGCAGCATATAAAGTCCGTGCCTTGGCACTTTTGCTTTTTGCGGACGACATGCTGTTATCTCCTTGAGAAATCTAAGGAGGGTATATAGCAGAAAACCACCAGCGACTGTACAGTGCAAAGTATTGCCAGCACAAAATACAAAAGTACACTATGGCACAAGTGGGGGAGAGCCCTTGAGGGCTGCTTACCGCCCGCTGAAAAGCGGGTGTGAGATCGTAGAATCCCTTGTCTGGGTCTCCCAGCCTCCCCTCCGCAGTTCAGCGTGCAGGCAGGAATGGCTGCCGGCGTCCTGTGAAGAGGGGCGGACCGTGGGCGTCCCAAACAAAAGAGCGGGAAGCTGCGTCCCCCTGTGCCTAGTGTGAGGGCTGGAGTATGTAAAAACAGACTCCAGCTCTTAACGCTGCTGGACTGTACAGCGTCCCGCCCTCCTCCTGACTGGCAGGTCCGGGGGCGGGAACGATACGAACTAGGCCGCAAAAGCCGGGGACTGTAGTAATCTAGCGCGGCCGTCATATATGCACGGCCAGCGCGGAAGTCCCCGGCGCACCACAAATCCCAGCCGCGACCAGTAAACACTGACCCCAGCGGCCGGATCGGCCGATCGTACAAAGTCACCTCACTCAGCAGAGCTGTAGTGAGTAACGGCACCAGCCCAGCAGCGCTGTTTACCCCGGCGCACTAACACACCCAGCAATGCTGCAGTGTGCGTGCGATAAGCACGGGGACACGGAGTACCTTGATGGAGCAGGGTCCTGTCCCTGAGAAAACTCCACTCCGTATCCAGCAGATCCTCCAGGGGCTGTGGATGGAGCACGGCCTCAGTGCCCGGAGACCGGTAAAGTCCCACTTCACCCAGAGCCCTAATGGGGATGGGGAAGGAATCAGCATGTGGGCTCCAGCCTCCGTACCCGCAATGGGTACCTCAACCTTAACAAACACCGCCGACAGAAAGTGGGGTGAGAAGGGAGCATGCTGGGGGCCCTAGTATGGGCCCTCTTTTCTTCCATCCGACATAGTCAGCAGCTGCTGCTGACTAAACAGTGGAGCTATGCGTGGATGTCTGGCCTCCTTCGCACAAAGCATAAAACTGAGGAGCCCGTGATCCCACGGGGAGGTGTATAGCCAGAAGGGGAGGGGCCTTACACTTTTAAGTGTAGTACTTTGTGTGGCCTCCGGAGGCAGTAGCTATACACCCAATTGTCTGGGTCTCCCAATTAGGAGCGACAAAGAAATGTAGATACAATCTTTCTCTGTGCTACAGACATTGCTGTTCTCTAATTATGATCATCACGTTTTGGGCAAAATAAAGGTTTTATGTTAATAAACGTTGGATCTTTTGTAAAACACTGTTCTAGTGGCATGGTGTACCCCTTACAAAAAAAACATTCAAATGTTGATCAATGTAGATTACATTATTTCTGAATAAAGCAAAAGAAAATCTCTCACGAAATTACTCCCAGGTCTACCCTGTAAACTATTGCTTAGCCTAAGGGTACCGCCACACTTTAGCGACGCAGCAGCGATCCGACCAGCGATCTGACCTGGTCAGGATCGCTGCTGCATCGCTACATGGTTGCTGGTGAGCTGTCAAACAGGCAGATGTCACCAGCGACCAGTAACCAGCCACCGGCGACGTGCAAGCGACGCTGCGCTTGCACGGAGCCGGCGTCTGGAAGCTGCGGACACTGGTAACTAAGGTAAACATCGGGTATGGTAACCCGATGTTTACCTTAGTTACCATCGCACACCGCTTAGCTTAGCGTGTGCAGGGAGCAGGAGCCGGCACTGGCAGCGTGAGAGCTGCGGAGGCTGGTAACGAAGGTAAATATCAGGTAACCACCTTGGTTACCCGATGTTTACCTTAGTTACAGCTTACCGCAGGCTGTCAGACGCCAGCTCCTGCTCCCTGCACATTCAGGATTGTTGCTCTCTCGCTGTCACAGCGATGTGTGCTTATCAGCGGGAGAGCAACAATAAAAAAACGAAACAGGGCTGTGTGTAACGAGCAGCGATCTCACAGCAGGGGCCAGATCGCTGCTCAGTGTCACACACAGCGAGATCGCTAATGAGGTCGCAAAAAACGTGACTCAGCAGCGATCTCAGTAGCGATCTCGCTGTGTGTGAAGTACCCCTAAAAGAACCTTAGTATGTGTTTTAGGGATTAGCTAACCAGTGGGGCTCCTGTATCATGTGTAATATGGCTGCACTTTACTACACAATCTGGCTGCACCATCTGCAGTTACTTCAATTCCTTGTTTGGCAGATCTGAATATAGGGCATTACATTAATCCAGTGGCAAGGATACAAAACACGGATTATGTTTGTTACAGCCTCATGATTATCCTTCATTCCTGGTTCAGCCTTCATATAGCAAAATATATACAGCCGCAGCAAATTTAATATAATTTCACACACAACCCCAAAAATAGGGCAGACAAAATGGTTGGCACCCTCAACTTAATATTTGGTTGCGCATCCTTTCAAATAAATAACTGTAATCAATTGCTTCCTATAACCCATAAGCGTTTTACACCTCTCAACTGGAATTTTGGACTCTTCTTTTGCAAACTGCTCCACGTCTCTCATATTTGAAGGCGCCTTCTCCCAACAGCAATTTTAAGATCTCTCCACAGGTGTTCAATGGGATTTAGATCTGGACTTATTGCTCCCACTTCAGAACTCTCCAGCGCTTTGTTTCCATAAATTTCTGGGGGCTTCTTGAAGTATCTTTAGGGTCACTGTCCTGCTGGAAGACCCATGATCAACCACACAGACCCAGTTTTCTGACACTGGGCACTACATTGCCACCTAAAATCCTTTGGTAATCTTCAGATTTCAAGATGCCTTGCACACAGTAAAGGCACCAGTGCCACATCCTGCAAAAGAGTCACAAAACATCTTTGAACCTCCACCATATTTGACTGTAAGTATTGTGTTCTTTTCTTTCTAGGCCTCATTCCGTTTTTGGTAAACAGTTGAATAATTTGCTTTACCAGAAAGCTCTATCTTGGTCTTATTTGTCCACAAGATGCTTTCCCAGAAGGATTTTGGCTTACTCATGTACATTTGGCAAACTGCAGTCTAGCTTTGTTATGTCTTTGTGACAGCAGTGCGGTCCTCCTCGGTCTCCTGCCAAAACGTTTCATTTAAGCATAGGCTATTAATGTAAAAGTAGTTGACAACCTCTTTAGGGCTCATGCGCACGTTGCGTCCTGGCCAGTGCAGAAATGAATGCACCCTCTGGCAGACGTGACGCTGCCTGTTGACAAAAAGAATGCATCCAAAACGCATGTATTTTGGATGCATTTTGCATGGGTTTTGGATGCATTTTTGTCAGTGCGGCCCCCCAGCTCTGCTACATGCCCGCTGACAGCATACACAGTCAGAGTCAGGCGATGAGAATGAACTCAGATGAACTGCACCCGACTTCATTGTCATCCCACGGTTCTGTCTCTGTGTGCTGTCATGAACTCAGATGAACCTCTGAGGTCAGTGCCAGGACACAGGAGTCCGCAGCAGTGACGTCAGAGCTTCACCCGATTTCACTGACATCGCGCATCTCTCATTTGCGGTCACACGTGAAGGACTCACCTGTGATCGCAAATCCCCTGAGTGACTGCAGTGAGCCGCGCGATCAGCTGTGCTTTCACTCAAGTTACTTGCGGCCAAAGCTACAGTCCTCCACCTGAGAGCGGTGGCCGCGAGTAACCTCAGTGACAGCACAGCTGATCCCACCACTCACTTCAGTTGCTGCATGGAGCTCACAGGAGAGGTGGTGTTCTACTGCCGCTCCTGTCAGCTTCTGATGTAGCAGAGCTGAAAGCGTCGTGGGATCTTGCGTGGATTACGTCAGACCTGGAGGTGTTTTTGAGGGGTTAATAAAGTGGTGAAAGAGGGTGTTTTTTGTCTTTCATTACAAATAAAGGATTTTTTGGATATGTGTGTTTATTTTCTTTAACTTTCAGGTTAATCATGGAAGGTATCTTGGGGAGACGCCAGCCATGATTAACCTAGGACTTAGTGGCAGCTATGGGCTGCTGCCATTAACTCCTTATTACCCCGTTTGCCACCGCACAAGGCAATTCGGGATGAGCCGGGTAGAGTCCCAGGACTGTCGCATCTAATGGATGAGGTAATTCCGGGCGGCTGCTGGCTGATATTGTTAGGCTGGGGGGCTCCCCATAACGTGGAGCTCCCCATCCTGAGAATACTGACCTTCAGCCGTGTGGCTTTACCCTGGCTGGTATCAAAATTGGGGGGGACTGCACGTCATTTCTTTTTAATTATTTATTTATTTTACTGCACGATATGGACCCGCCCACCGGCGGCTGTGATTGGTTGCAGTGAGACAGCTGTCACTTAGCGTGGGGGCGTGTCTGACTGCAACCAATCATAGGCGCTGCTGGGCGGGGAAAGCAGGGAATACGAGATTGAATAATGAGCGGTCGGCATTTTCAAAAGAGGACAAGCCGCCGGAGCTTTGTGACATTCGTGCAGCGCTACGCTGGTGATCGTGGATCAGCGAGTATGAGAGGGGGAGAGACCGACCGACGAACAGAGAGAGGGACAGACAGAGAGACCGACGGACAGAGAGAGAGAGACAGACAGAGCGACCAACTGACAGAGAAAGAGACCGACCGACAGACAGAGGGAGATTGACCGACATCCACAGACAGAGATTGACCGACATCGACAGAGAGAGACTGAAAAGACCTGCGTTTTGCTTGTCAAAAAAGCATGTGGAACGCAACAAAAATGCAGTCCAAGTGCATTTTGGTTGCGTTTTGACCCACATCATTGATTTCAATGGGTGGAAAAGGCAGCTACAACGCACAAAGGAGAAGTGACATGCTGCTTTTTTTTCCGCAGTGATTTTTGGCATCCAAAACGCTGCGTTTAAAAACGCAGTGTACGCATTGAATTTTCGGACTTCTCATAGACTTTGCTGGGGAAGCAGAACGCATGCAATTTGGCACTGAAACGCTGCAGTTCAAAACGCAGCGTTAACGCGGGAAAAAATGCAACGTGCACACATAGCCTTAGATCTAATTGGGGTACTTATTTTTTAGAGTCTGTATTTATGATTCTGTACTTGTTCAGGGGATCTGGCCTGGGGTTTGTATATACCGTAGAAGAGTCTGGCCTTTTTTGCTTAAAAGATACCAACTCAGAAAAGGTGAGATCTCCTGGAAGAAAAGGCAAATCTGATTTCTGGCCAAATCATGAGACCGGTTTACTATGAGTGACACCGGGATGTCCTATCATCAAGCATCCACATACTGATTCAGATTGTGGGTAACAACATACCTCATAACATTGAATTACGGGAAAGAGGAACATGTTGTGGCACGCCAGCTATGCCACCTTCCTAAACTCACCCAGTTCAATTTTATGTGATCACACAGAAACAGTGCCCCTGGTGAAGCCCTTTAAGGCGCCTGTAACACGAGATTGATGGCAGCTGAATCTGCTGATGACAGCAGGATCACCCATCAGTCTAATGTGTATGGGGGTCTCCTGACTCCCCTGACATTATGGTCAATTTCAGACTGCCAATCCTATTGTTCTCCCTGAGATAAAATGCCGCAAGAGCAGTCTGGCAGTGTTCGTGTCCTAGAGAACACGGAAGCACTAGGCCGAGCTGAGAGATATCTGCCGGTGTCTGGTCTAGGTTCAATTTTGGGATGTGCACATCATCTATTTGGGACCCTAATTTCTTTGGGGGGGGGGATATCCTATATAAGTGAGCCTAAGAAAAGATTTGTACTGAGTGCTGTGCCGTCCTTTATAGATCTCCTTTTTAGAATGTTCTTGCTACTTTACAAAACTTATTTAAAGTCCCATAATACCAATATAATTTACCATAAAGGGTATTCCCATCTCCAAGATCCTATCCTAATATGTAGTAGGTGTAATAATAAGAATATTAGCACATACCTCCAATTAGAAATGTAGTGTGAGGAAAGAGTTAACTTAAAATTGAATAGATGGACATTCATGTTGTTTTGTAAGATGAACAAACAAGCCCAGCTGCGCTATGACACTGAGAGTGGATTCAAGGACTCTAGACGCTGAGACCCAAGGACAGAGATAAGACCTGCGCCTAGTCTAAGACAATGAGAGTTGTGTTTTTACTGAGAAATGGAAAGTTACGCTTACGCCAAGAATCGAATCTCATTTATGCTTCGTTGGGAAATGAAACTTGTGTCTCTGTACACGACATAGCTACGCCCCTATTAGGTTGATAAACCCTGTATGTGATAATAAACTAGCAGTCTTCTTCGGTGCGCACACTCCTTCTTACCTTATGTGTAGATATCAGCGTCTGTCTGTATCTCATTAGGGCTGAGGGAAGCTGAGGGGGGGCCTGGGACTCCCTCCGCATTTGGTCATCGCTGGCAACAGTTGTGACCTATTGGTCAACCTAACAGTAGTATAGTTCTCCTGATATAGCTATGTCTCCTATCTCACATGTAGGGCATTGTAATTTTGGTATACATGGTTACGACCATAAGCAACTAAATAACTTTCACAATGTGTGGTCGTAACAATGGATACCTAAGCTGCAATGCCCTGCAGATGAGGTAAGAGACATGCCTATATCAGGAAAACTATACTACATTTATAATTGGAGGTATTTACTAATATTATTACGCCTACTACATATTGGCATAGGATCTTGGAGATGGAAATAACCCTTTAAGCATAAAAGCCCTATTGCAGCACTTTGAAGTGGTATTATTTTGTGAGACTAAACATGCAGCTTCAGATTAGCTTATTATTCACCTCCTCATGTTGGCACCTCTTATGGAGTCTGCACATTTAGTTAGTTAGAGAGTTGCACAGCTCCTGTACAGTGGAATGTTGTGTGGCTTCACAAACACGAAAAGTAACATTTGATTTTAGTTTGAGTGAAATGGGAGGAAGACTCTGTCTTCTGGGTTTCCGCCACAAGTAAGATGGCCGCCTAATGGCATGTGATGGATTGCTGCGTGATGCCGTGACGTTCGGGGAGAGGCGCGATCACGTGACATGCGCCGGGGTTAGATCCGCTCAGCGGCTGCGGCTCATTGTTTCTTCTCGGGAGGTCAGAGGTCACCGGGGCGGTGTGTGACATCACTCCGGTGCATGTGCGGAAACAACATGTCAGTGCCGCTACTCACCGATGCCGTGACCGTACCCGGAGGGGAGCGAGAGACCGCAGCGGTGAGCACGCTACATTGTGGTACAGGAGCCTGCGCTGCGGCGGTCAGTGCCCGCGGAGGCTGCTGTGTGCGGTGACTGTTGTCTGATCTGTGTCTCTGCTGTCCACAGGTGATCTTCCTCCACGGCCTCGGGGACTCTGGGTAAGTGATCGCTGTGACCTCCCTGCTGACAGCTGCAACTCTGCAGGCCGGGTGGGATAGCCACAAGTAAACTCGCTGGGTCTGACTGCCACCATAGCAAGGTGGTCCACCACAAGCACTATCAGTGTGGGACTGCAGGGCCCCCACCATTTGCTGGAATAGGGTCTCCCCCCCCCCACCTTCCCACAGTCTGCAGGAATAGGGGGTCGTCCCCCCCACCTTCCCACAGTCTGCAGGAATAGGGGGTCGTCCCCCCCACCTTCCCACAGTCTGCAGGAATAGGGGCTCGTCCCCCCCTTCCCACCGTCTGCAGGAATAGGGGGTCGTCCTCCCCACCTTCCCACCGTCTGCAGGAATAGGGAGCCGTCCTCCAACCCCCTCCCACTGTCTGCAGGAATAGGGGGTCGTCCCCCCCCCCCTTCCCACCGTCTGCAGGAATAGGGGGTCGTCCCCCCCCCCCCCTTCCCACCGTCTGCAGGAATAGGGGGTCGTCCCCCCCCCCCTTCCCACCGTCTGCAGGAATAGGGGGTCGTCCCCCCCTTCCCACCATCTGCAGGAATAGGGGGTCGTGTCACCCCCCCCCTTCCCTCCGTCTGCAGGAATAGGGGGTCGTCGCCCCCCCCCTTCCCACCGTCTGCAGGAATAGGGGGTCCCCCCCTTCCTACCGTCTGCAGGAATAGGGGGTCGTCCCCCTCCCCACCAAATATGGGGTCCCCCACTGAATGGAACAGGTCTCAAGCATTAGCTGTTTTGCCCAGTTCAGTCCATGGGACTGATTGACAAGTCGAGGAGAAACCTGTGATGGTAAAACTGCGGATCGTCACCATGAGTCTGTACCACCGCCCGTTATCACTGTCACCGTGAGCCTGTACCACCGCCCGTTATCACTGTCACCGTGAGCCTGTACCACCGCCCATTTCCAAAATGAAGTAGCTGCAGAGTTTGTACAGCCAAAAATTCCTTTTGGCACTGCCGGGAGTCCATCATGGCATCATTAGTATGGAGGGCACTTTGAATGGATCACTGTATGATATGACACCACAGACTATTTTTTTTTGGTGGATTTCCTTAATAAACGAATAGTAATAATTTAGGCCTCTACCCCCAGGGTCCTCTGCTCTGGAGAACCCTTCTACATCTGAGTTGTATTCTCATGTCTTTGTATGGGCTATAATTCCTGAATCACCTGAAATCAGCGGCTGATAGGTGTGTATGTGGCCAAGTCCAGATCAGGAGACCTACAGCCGTTCTGTAAATTGCTGTCCATACTGCAAAATGCAGACACTTGAGTGCAGCCTTGAGCTGCTTCTTATAGCCCCTGAAAAGTCCGAATCCACTTCCATACAGTGGTGCCTCAATACTCTAAAGCAGGGGTCCCCAGCCTGTGGCTGACGGGACCGTGCGTGGCTGACGGGACCATGCGTGGCTGACGGGACCGTGCGTGGCTGACGGGACCGTGCGTGGCTGACGGGACCGTGCGTGGCTGACGGGACCATGCGTGGCTGACGGGACCATGCGTGGCTGACGGGACCGTGCGTGGCTGACGGGACCGTGCGTGGCTGACGGGACCGTGCGTGGCTCACAGCTGGCTGTCAGGTTGGTGCATAGTATCAGGTCTGGCTAACAACTATGATGCGTTGGTGTCTTGAAGGTGACTTCTGTACGTAGCCCTGCAGAGAGGAGGAGGAAAGCTGATCCTGCCAGTTAGAGGGGTGCTTGAAGCTGGATGTAATGATATTATTGCATCAAACACTACCTTCTCACTGATTGTGGTCATGGTGGGAGCTCCTAGCTGTAAGGAGATTGTCGATAAGGGAGGAAGGCACATGATCTCAGTGTGATTTCTGCAGGAAGCTTTGACTGTCTTACCCATAATGTGCGGGCTGTGTGCCACCACTTGGGAGAGGGGGTCAGGCTATCGCTACTCCAGACTTGCGATGTGGCTTGTGATCATCTCTCACAACTAAATGTGGCTCTAGAGTTAAGAAAGGTTGGGGACCCCTTGCTCTCTAGATGATCACAAAACGGGTGTAAATATAGTGGGTGCAGGGGCTGTAGAATTGAGGCCAAAAGCTTTTGCTCGTATAAGAAGACAGATACAATTAAAGGTCCATGATCAATGGGGGTCCCGTTGGAAATTTTGCCTATGGAGCCATGGTCTTCAAGCTACTCCCCTGCACAGAGTACAAGCAGTTTGTTTGTTTTTTGTTTGGAGTGGCTCTGGGTATTTTTTAAAGCAGCACTTACACTTACACTTTTAAAGCAGCACCACACTTACCTAATCGCTACTAGTTAGTGCAACACAACATTGACATGGCCGTGAGAAGTTCGTTTACTGCAAGCCGTGAAGACCGGTCACCATCTGGGTCTGATTAATAACTCCAACATCATCCTGTGTGACGGGACAAGTAAAACTTATATTTCTGCAAAGGCACATGCCAAATTGTGATATGTTCTCCTTGGGAAGACCCAGGCACCTATAGGGTACCATAATAAATACACGCCAAAGGGTGCTCCTGCTCCCATCAGGCTGCCCCCAGGTCCTACAACCCATTGTTATGCAGATGGCTGCTCCCTCTAGCCCTTTAAGGCCTAAGTGGTATATTAGCCCCACAATGTTTTAAACTGCCCTAATGCTCTTTAATAAACAAGTCCTTTAACCCCTTCACCCCCCCGGGTGTTTTTCTGTTTTGTTTTTCACCATCCTTCTTCCGAGAGTGTAACTTTTTTATCTTTCCGTCAATCTTACCATATAAGGGCTTGTTTTTTGTGGGATGAGCTGTATTTTTAAATGAGTTTTACCATATAGTGTACTGGAAAACAGCAAAAAACATATTTTATTCACCATGTTCATTGTATGGTAAAATTGATGTGTTGGTGTGATGCCTCAGATCGGTACACGTTTGTAGACACCAAACATGTATAGGTTTACTTTTATCTAAGGGGTTAAAAAAAATTCACAAGCTTATCCAAAAAAAGTGGCACGTAGCCTTCTCAATTTTCGGGATCTATGGCTCAGTGACAGCTTATTTTTGTGTCTCGAGCTGACATAAACAGTACCATTTTTGCGCAGATGCTATGTTTTGATCGCCTGTTATTGCATTTTGCTCAAAATTTGCGGCGACCAAAAAACACAATTTTGGTGTTTGGTAAACGATGTAGCGGCAAAAAATTCCAATCAGATTGATTTTATATTTTAATAGATCAAGCGTTTCTGAACGTGGCGATACCAAATGTGTGTATATTTTTTTAATTTTTTTAACCCTTTAATTTTCAATGGGCCGAATGGGGGGTGATTTGAACTTTTCTTTGTCGCTCCTAATTGGGAGACCCAGACAATTGGGTGTATAGCTACTGCCTCCGGAGGCCACACAAAGTATTACACTAAAAAGTGTAAGGCCCCTCCCCTTCTGGCTATACACCCCCCCCGTGGGATCACGGGCTCCTCAGTTTTATGCTTTGTGCGAAGGAGGTCAGACATCCACGCATAGCTCCACTGTTTAGTCAGCAGCAGCTGCTGACTATGTCGGATGGAAGAAAAGAGGGCCCATACTAGGGCCCCCAGCATGCTCCCTTCTCACCCCACTTTCTGTCGGCGGTGTTTGTTAAGGTTGAGGTACCCATTGCGGGTACGGAGGCTGGAGCCCACATGCTGATTCCTTCCCCATCCCCATTAGGGCTCTGGGTGAAGTGGGACTTTACCGGTCTCCAGGCACTGAGACCGTGCTCCTTCCACAGCCCCCGGAGAATCGGCTGGATATGGAGCTGAGTATCGTCAGGGACAGGGCCCTGCTTCGTTAAGGTACTCTGTGTCCCCGGGCATACCGCGCGCACACCGCAGCATGCTGGGCGTGTTAGTGCGCCGGGGACATCAGCGCTGCTGCGCTTGTGCCATTCCTCACTACAGCGCTGCTGAGTGAGTAGACTTAGTACGAACGGCCGCGCCGGCCGCTGGGGTCAGTTTTCACTGCGACGCGGCTGGGACTTGTGGTGCGCCGGGGACTTCCGCGCTAGCCGTGCATGTATGACGGCCGCGCTTACTACTACAGTCCCCGGCTTTTGCGGCCTAGTTCGTTTCGTTCCCGCCCCCAGACCTGCCAGTCAGGGGGAGGGCGGGACGCTGTACAGACCATCAGCGCTGAGGGCTGGAGTCTGCTTTACATACTCCAGCCCTCACACTGGGCACAGTGGGACGCCAGTTTCCCGCACTTTGTTTGTGGCACGCCCACGGTCCGCCCCTCCTCACAGGACGCCGGCAGCCATTCCTGTCTGCACGCTGAGCTGGAGAGGGGAGACTGGGAGACCCAGACACGGGATTCTGCGACCTCACACCCGCTTTTCAGCGGGCGGTAAGCAGCCCTCAAGGGCTCACCCCCACTTGTGCCGAAGTGTACTTTGTATTTTTGTGCTTGCATGCTATACATTACACTGTACGGTCGCTGGTGACTCTCTGCTATATACCCTCCTAGGTTACTAAGGCAGACAACAGCATGTCGTCCGCAAAAAGCAAACGTGCCAAGGCACAGACTTTATATGCGGCTTGTACCGCATGTGGGGCTGCTCTACCGGCAGGTTCCACTGACCCCCATTGTGTGCAGTGCTCGGCCCCTGTGGCACTTGCTCAGCCGGGGCCGCTGCTAGAGGTGACCCAGGGAGAACCACCTGTGAATGCTGTCCAGGTGACAGGGACGGAGTTTGCAGTTTTTGCTGACAGATTGTCTATGACTATGTCTAAAATTCTTGAAACATTGCAGTCTAGACCAGTAACTCAGACCATGGGCACTGTTGAATCATTGCTCCCTGGTCCCCCTCAGCTGGAACACTCCCGAGCTCAGGAGGTGTCGCATGCACCCCAGGGTGACGACTCTGACTCGGACGACAGTCCCAGACGGCCTAAGCGGGCTCGCTATGAGCGGCCCTCAACTTCATCACACTGGTCAGGGTCCCAGCTGGACGATTCTCTGTGTGATGAGGCGGATGTGGCGGATCAGGATTCTGATCCTGGGACCGTTCAAAAATCTGGATACACCTGATGGTGACGCCATAGTGAATGATCTTATAGCGTCCATCAATAGAATGTTAGATATTTCTCCACCAGCTCCTCCTGCGGAGGAGTCAGCCTCACAGCAGGAGAAATTCCATTTCAGGTATCCCAAGCGTAAATTGAGCACTTTTCTGGACCACTCTGACTTTAGAGACGCTATCCAGAAACACCACGCTTATCCAGATAAGCGTTTCTCCAAACGGCTTAAAGATACACGATATCCTTTTCCCCCTGACGTGGTCAAGGGCTGGACCCAGTGTCCCAAGGTGGACCCTCCAATCTCCAGGCTTGCAGCTAGATCCTTAGTTGCAGTGGAAGATGGGGCGGCACTTAAAGATGCCACTGACAGACAGATGGAGCTCTGGTTGAAATCCATCTATGAAGCTATTGGAGCGTCGTTGGCGCCAGCATTCGCAGCCGTATGGGCACTCCAAGCTATTTCAGCTGGGCTTACACAGGTCGACACGGTCACACGTACATCTGCTCCGCAGGTGGCGCCCTTGACCTCTCAAATGTCTGCATTCGCGTCTTACGCGATTAATGCTGTCCTAGACTCTACGAGCCGTACAGCAGTGGCGTCTGCCAACTCCGTGGTTTTACGTAGAGCCTTGTGGTTGAGAGAATGGAAGGCAGATTCTGCTTCCAAGAAGTGCTTAACCAGTTTGCCTTTTTCTCGTGACCGACTGTTTGGTGAGCGTTTGGATGAAATCATTAAACACTCCAAGGGTAAGGATTCATCCTTACCTCAACCCAGACAAAACAAACCCCAACAGAGGAGGGGACAGTCTGGTTTTCGGTCCTTTCGAGGCTCAGGCAGGTCCCAATTCTCCTCGTCCAAAAGCACTCAAAAGGATCAGAGGGGCTCAGATTCTTGGCGGACTCAATCACGACCAAAAAAGACAGCCGGAAGAACCGTTACCAAGACGGCTTCCTCATGACTTTCAGCCTCCTCTCTCCGCATCCTCGGTCGGTGGCAGGCTCTCCCGCTTTGGCGACATTTGGCTGTCACAGGTCAAAGACCGTTGGGTGAGAGACATTCTGTCTCACGGGTACAGGATAGAGTTCAGTTCTCGTCCTCCAACTCGCTTCTTCAGAACTTCTCCACCTCCCGACCGAGCAGATGCTCTTCTGCAAGCGGTGTCCGCCCTAAAGTCGGAAGGAGTGGTGACTCCCGTTCCTCTTCAGGAACGAGGTCGCGGTTTTTACTCCAATTTGTTTGTGGTGCCAAAGAAGGACGGGTCGTTCCGTCCCGTCCTGGATCTAAAGCTGCTCAACAAACACGTGAAAACCAGGCGGTTCCGGATGGAATCCCTCCGCTCCGTCATCGCCTCAATCTCTCAAGGAGATTTCCTAGCATCAATAGACATCAAGGATGCTTATCTCCACGTGCCGATTGCGCCAGAGCATCAGCGTTTTCTACGCTTCGTTGTAGGAAGCGAACACCTGCAGTTCGTAGCTCTACCTTTCGGGCTGGCGACAGCCCCTCGGGTCTTTACCAAGGTTATGGCAGCAGTAGTGGCACTCCTGCACTCGCAAGGTCACTCTGTGATTCCGTATTTGGACGATCTACTTATCAAGGCACCCTCTCAAGAGGCATGCCAGCACAGCCTGAACGTGGCACTGAAGACTCTCCAGGGTTTCGGGTGGATTATCAACTTTTCAAAGTCAAATCTAACCCCGACCCAATCACTAACATATCTTGGCATGGAGTTTCATACTCTCTCAGCGATAGTGAAACTTCCACTGGACAAACAGTGTTCACTACAGACAGGGGTGCAATCTCTCCTTCAGGGCCAGTCGCACCCCTTGAGGCGCCTCATGCACTTCCTAGGGAAGATGGTAGCAGCAATGGAAGCAGTTCCTTTCGCGCAGTTTCATCTGCGTCCACTTCAATGGGACATTCTCCGCCAATGGGACGGGAAGTCGACATCCCTCGACAGGGATGTCTCCCTCTCTCAGACAGCCAAGGACTCTCTCCGGTGGTGGCTTCTTCCCACCTCATTGTCGAAAGGAAAGTCGTTCCTACCCCCATCCTGGG
Organism: Anomaloglossus baeobatrachus; assembly: GCF_048569485.1. NCBI lineage: Eukaryota > Metazoa > Chordata > Amphibia > Anura > Aromobatidae > Anomaloglossus > Anomaloglossus baeobatrachus. The sequence goes on along the minus strand of NC_134354.1, from coordinate 424,082,116 downwards.
CGGTGGTCACGACAGACGCGAGCCGGTCAGGGTGGGGAGCAGTGTTTCTCCACCACAGGGCTCACGGTACGTGGACTCGGAAAGAGTCCACCCTTCAAATCAATGTTCTGGAAATCAGAGCAGTCTATCTTGCCCTACAAGCCTTCCAGCAGTGGCTAGCAGGCAAGCAGATCCGAATTCAGTCGGACAACTCCACAGCGGTGGCATACATCAACCACCAAGGGGGAACACGCAGTCGGCAGGCCTTCCAGGAAGTCCGGCGGATTCTGACGTGGGTGGAAGACACGGCATCCACCATATCCGCAGTTCACATACCAGGCGTGGAAAACTGGGAAGCAGACTTTCTCAGTCGCCAGGGCATGGACGCAGGGGAATGGTCCCTTCACCCGGACGTGTTTCAGGAGATCTGTCGCCGCTGGGGGATGCCGGACGTCGACCTGATGGCGTCACGGCACAACAACAAGGTCCCGGGTTTCATGGCGCGATCCCACGATTACCGAGCTCTGGCGGCAGACGCCCTAGTTCAGGATTGGTCGCAGTTCAGGCTACCTTATGTGTTCCCACCTCTGGCGTTGTTGCCCAGGGTGCTGCGCAAGATCAGGGCCGACTGCCGCCGCGCCATCCTCGTCGCTCCAGACTGGCCAAGGAGGTCGTGGTACCCGGATCTGTGGCACCTCACGGTAGGCCAACCGTGGGCTCTGCCAGACCGTCCAGACTTGCTGTCTCAAGGGCCGTTTTTCCATCTGAATTCTGCGGCCCTGAACCTGACTGTGTGGCCATTGAGTCCTGGATCCTAGCGGCCTCAGGTTTATCTCATGAAGTGGTTGCCACCATGAGACAGGCTAGGAAACCATCCTCCGCCAAGATCTACCACAGGACGTGGAAGATATTCTTATCTTGGTGCTCTGCTCAGGGAGTTTCTCCCTGGCCATTTGCATTGCCTATTTTTCTTTCCTTCCTGCAGTCTGGGTTGGAAAAAGGTTTGTCGCTCGGCTCCCTTAAAGGTCAAGTCTCCGCGCTATCCGTATTTTTTCAGAAGCGCCTAGCGCGACTTCCTCAGGTACGCACGTTCCTGCAAGGGGTTTGTCATATCGTCCCCCCTTACAAGCGGCCGTTGGAGCCCTGGGATCTGAACAAGGTCCTAATTGCTCTCCAGAAGCCGCCTTTCGAGCCTTTGAAGGATGTTTCCCTTTCTCGTCTTTCACAGAAAGTGGCCTTTCTAGTGGCGGTCACGTCTCTTCGGAGAGTGTCCGAGCTGGCGGCGTTATCATGCAGATCTCCCTTCCTAGTATTTCACCAGGACAAGGTAGTTCTGCGTCCAATTCCAGAATTTCTTCCTAAGGTGGTATCCTCCTTTCATCTCAACCAGGATATCACTTTACCGTCTTTGTGTCCGCATCCAGTTCACCAATTTGAAAAAGGTTTGCATTTATTGGATCTGGTGAGAGCACTCAGGATCTACATTTCACGCACGGCGTCCCTGCGCCGCTCGGATGCACTCTTTATCCTTGTCGCTGGTCAGCGTAAGGGGTCGCAAGCTTCCAAATCCACCCTGGCGCGGTGGATCAAGGAACCAATTCTTCACACCTACCGTTCTGCTGGGCTTCCGATTCCATCAGGACTGAAGGCCCATTCTACCAGAGCCGTGGGTGCGTCCTGGGCATTACGGCACCAGGCTACGGCTCAGCAGGTGTGCCAGGCGGCTACCTGGTCGAGTCTGCACACTTTTACCAAGCATTATCAGGTGCATACCTACGCTTCGGCGGATGCCAGCCTAGGTAGACAAGTCCTTCAGGCGGCGGTGGCCCACCTGTAGGAAAGGGCTGTTTGACGGCCCTATCACACGGTATTCTTTTACCCACCCAGGGACTGCTTTTGGACGTCCCAATTGTCTGGGTCTCCCAATTAGGAGCGACAAAGAAGGGAATTTTGTTTACTTACCGTAAATTCCTTTTCTTCTAGCTCCAATTGGGAGACCCAGCACCCGCCCTGTTTTCTTAGGGATTTTGTTTTTTCGGGTGCACATGTTGTTCATGTTGAAGAGTTCAGTTCTCCGATGTTGTTCCTCGGATTGAATTTGTCTTTAAAACAGTTATTGGCTTTCCTCCTTCTTGCTTTTGCACTAAAACTGAGGAGCCCGTGATCCCACGGGGGGGTGTATAGCCAGAAGGGGAGGGGCCTTACACTTTTTAGTGTAATACTTTGTGTGGCCTCCGGAGGCAGTAGCTATACACCCAATTGTCTGGGTCTCCCAATTGGAGCTAGAAGAAAAGGAATTTACGGTAAGTAAACAAAATTCCCTTCTTTTCGTTTTTTGTTTTTTTTTTTTCTTTTTAAAACTTTTTAACTTTTTTTATTATTTATATTATACTAGCCCCCTTGGTGGACTATAATGATCAGCAGTCTGATTGCTTCTCCATATCACGGCTACATAGCTGAGAGCTGGAGAAAAGCTGCTTTGTTCTCACACACGACAGTCTGCCGGCAGTGAGAGAAAAGGACTCATGATAGCTCCAGGAATCATCACATGACTCTGTGCTACCATGGCAATCACCGGACGTCACGTGATTATGTCAAGTGACTTCCGATGGCGCTTGGTAAGTTATGCTTACGGTGGCGTACTGTTACATCTCCCTGTCAGATTTTGACAGCGAGATGTTAGGGGTTAATAGGCACAGGTGAAACGCGATTCCACTCGCACCTAGCAGGCACACATGTCAGCTGTTAAAATCAGCTGACATGTGCGCAGATCGCCTTAACCTCACACGATCCATGACGTATCCAGTACGTCATGTGTCGTGAAGAGGTTTTAGGGCAGGATTGAATGAGTGCACATAACTAGGACCTACCCGGTACCGCCACTGCCTCTTCCTATTATTAATGCAGCAGAATGATGGCCTAGCGGGCTCCGTCTTCTAGGTCCATGCTGTATTTCAGACATAAGTCTCGCTCTGCAGCCCCCAGAGAGGTCATGTTATAGGTTACAGTCATAGGTCTGTTCTCATGTTCTTGTAATCACTCTTTTCTACCTACAGACATGGCTGGGCCGAGGCACTGTCTGCAATTAAGCTGCCCCATGTGAAATATATATGTCCACATGCGTAAGTATTAATTGCTGGATGTAATGGTGATGTATGCGTTACCTATAAGGGCTGATGACTATAACCTTTACTACATGCAGGCCTCGCATTCCTGTTACACTGAACATGAAGATGGTGATGCCAGCATGGTAAGTCTGTGTCCGGCATGGCTTTGTTTCCAGTTGGCTGATTACTGAAGCTTCCTCTTACAAACCCTTTTTTTTTTTTTTCTGGCAGGTTTGACTTAATGGGCCTGAGTCCAGATGCTCCTGAGGATGAGGCAGGCATTAAGAAGGCTTCAGATAGCAGTAAGATGACCTTTAATGGCTATCGCACAAATGCTTGTTTGCCAACAGCTATCGCTACCAACCTCATATACATATGCATGATTGGCTTGGTTGAACATTCGCGTATTTCTCAACCAGGAGAGGCCAATACGCTATGATCTAAGCGTTTAATGCTAGAAAATACATTTTTCATTTTAATACAGGTAAAATATATCTTTGTACCGTGTTAGCCAGTAGAGATAAAAAAAAAGTTTGTTTAAAAAAACTGAAGTCCTCAGTGGTTGATACCTTTTAATGGCTAACTGAAAAGATGGTAATAGCAAGCTTTCCAGACTACGCAGGTCTCTTCATCAGGCATGGTATAACACAAAATCTGAAGAGTCACATATTTATACACAACAGGACATAGAATAGTGCAGTGAAAAACAAACAAACAAGTCCTGTGAAGCAGAACTCTCACTATGGCAAGGGGGCAAACTGTTGTGGCCATAAATATTGTTGTGGTTCATAGATAAGCAGTGTGAAAGTTTTATTGTCCTCTGATTGAGGTCTGGTCCGGGCTGTGATGCCCCCGGATGCTCTGAGGAGCACATTTCTTAACTGATGTAAAAAGACATGAATCCATGAGACACATTCATTCCTGCTCTGAATGTGTCAAAGGTCATCATAAGTTTGTATTCCCAGACTCTGTCTCTTTGGAACTTGAAGTTTCCTTTCAATACCAGCAATTTCATGTCCATAATGCTGTGGTCTGAGTTACAAAAATGTTTGGCCACAGGTAGATCCATCCTTTTTTCTCTTAATTGTGTGGCGGTGAGAATACATCCTTGTCATGAGCTGTTGTCCTGTCTCCCCTACATACAGACCCCCAGTTGGACATTTGGTACATATAATTAAGTACACCCCATTGGTTGTGGTGCATCTGAAGGTACCTGGGATCTTGTAGTCCTGATGTGATCTTCATCTTGTCCGTTGTCAATATTAATGGACAGGTCTTGCATTTTTTCTGGTTGCAGGGAAATGTTTCTGTTGTTGGAGAGGACAAGGAGCTTCTGACAATGATGCTTCTTAGATTCGGGGGCTGCCTAAAACACAGAAGTGGGGGGGGGGGGGGGGGGGAGTCTGGGAAAAATAGATTTTAACCGGGCATCTTTTTGCAGTAATGGTTGTAGTTTCCGTGCAGCTCCTCTAAACTCCTCCAGATGTGGATTGTAGGTGATTACAAGAGGGACCCGGTTGTTTTCTTCTTTAATTTTATAATGTAGGAGATGGTTTCTTGATATTCTGGTGGCTCTTGTAATCTGGTTTTCAATTGTTCTTGGGTGGTAGCCTTGATTCAGAAAGGTCTTTCTGAGGCCCTCAAGGTGATTGTCTCTATCTGTAGTGTTGGAACATATCCGATTGTACCTGATGGCCTGACTGTATACTATAGAGTTTGTGTTTTGGATCAAAACTGTCTCATTTCATGTATGTTGGACGGTCAATTGGCTTCTTGTACAGGGATGTCTCTATTTCATTGTTCCGTAGTTTAATGATGGTGTCCAAAAAGTTGATTTCAGTGCAGGAGTAGTTGAGTGTTAGGTTGATGGTGGGATGAAACTGATCAAAATTTTCATGGAAGGTCTTCAGCAGCTCCTCAGACTCTGTCCAGATGATTAAAATATCATCAATGTAACGGTAGTAGGCCAGAGGCGTGATAGGACAAGAGGAGGATAAAAAGTCACTCTCAAGCTTGGCCATGAAAAGATTTGCCTATTGTGGTGCCATTTTGCTTCCCATTGCAGTCCCAGTCTCCTGTAGATATGTTATTGTCAAATGCAAAGTAATTATGGGTGAGGATGAATTTTGTAAGTTTTACCACAGAATCTGCATCAATTCCTGTAATTTCCAGGAAACCTTTGCAAGCATTTAATCCATCCTGGTGTGGAATATTCGAGTACAAGGATTCCACATCCATGGTGGCAAGGATGGTTCCCTCTGGTAGAGGACATATTGCTGATAGTTTTTTCAATAGGTCAGTAGTGTCCTGGATGTAGCTGGTTGTATCCCTTACCAAGGGTTTAAGGATACCCTCTACCCATCCAGAGACTTGTTCAGTTAGGGTGCCCACACATGAAATGATGGTTCTTCCTGGGTTTCCAGATTTGTGAATTTTGGGAAGCATGTAGAATGTGCCTATTCTTGGACTCACCGGTATCAGTTCATCAGTTCTTATGGATATTTCAGACAGACGAGGCCAACTTGTTAAGTTCCTTGTAATAGTCCTGTGTAGGGTCAGACTCCAATTTTTTATAGTAGCGTGTGTTCATCAGTTGTCTGCGTGCTTCCTTCATGTAGTCTGATTTGTTCATCATGACTATTGCACCCCCCTTGCCTGCAGGTTTAATGATGATTTCTTGACACTCCAATCAGAGGACAATAAAACTTTCACACTGCTTATCTATGAACCACAACAATATTTATGGCCACAACAGTTTGCCCTCTTGCCATAGTGATAGTTCTGCTTCACAGGACTTGTTTAGGTTTTTTTTTTTTTTTTGTTTTGGGTTTTTTTTTTTCACTGCACTATTCTATGTCCTGTTGTGTATAAATATGTGACTCTTCAGATTTTGTGTTATACCATGCCTGAAGAAGAGACCGGAGTAGTCTGGAAAGCTTGCTATTATTACCATCTTTTCAGTTAGCCATTAAAAGGTATCAACTACTGAGGACTCTCAGTTCTTTTAAACAAACTTATTTTTTTCATTTTAGAATTGTTTTTAAGCTTTTATAATTTATTTTTATAATCTAAAACACTAAATCTAATTTATATAACCATAACCCCTTGGCAGAAGCGAACAAATCTTTTATAGTTCTAGTGCTATATGATTAGTATTTGTGTATTAAAGGGGTTGCTAGAAAGTGAAATTATATATTTATATTTTTTTTTTGTTATTGATTTCAAAATAAGAACAGTTGCATATATTCGCTTTCCAGCACCATCGTAGATCCAGCGAAGGCCGCTCTAGAGATTTTGTGCCAACTCCAGAAAGCTATGTCTGCTCCGTTCACAAGTCAGAGGACCGCTGCAGTGTTGTGACTGTTGCAGCGATCCTGTATGTTACGAGCTAAGCAGACACCGATTCAGAGGTGGAGCGGCCTCTGCTGAATTTGCAGAGGTCCTTCAAAGTGAATATGCCACTTAGAGACCTAATAAGACCTTCCCTGCCCCCCATATCACCCACCCAAAAAAATCACTATCTAACAAACCTCTTCAAGAACCATAAATGAAGCCCCTTTCAGGTAAATTAAACCGGCTATGGCTATGTGGAAACTTTTGACACCAAGTAGCATAAAGGTAGCACAACCAACTATGTTTGCAAATTTCTGTGAGGAAATTTGGTTGATGGGTTTATGTGATTTTTGGATTTGCAGCAACCATTAGGGTATGGCTACAATGTAACAAGCTGTTGGGTTGTGATGTGATTTTGTCAGTAAAATCCTAGACGAATGTAATCTGCAACAAAAGATTGATGTGGCTCTCGGTAACCGTTTTGAGAAAATTGCTGTTTGTTTCAAGAAGGGGACAGAGGCTGCGGCAGGGAGTGTAGCCTTTGTCCCCTGATGACGCTTCGTTTATCATTGCATGCACTGTGATTCTCAAACAAAGCGTCTTTAGAGAGGATGTCGGGGACAAAATCCAATAGCATTTAGTGTAGTTAGGGAAGGCTTGGGAATTTAAGTGCAAGCATGATAAAAATGAGTTTAGATTATGGCACTAAATCCATAGGGAGTTAAATGAAAATTACTTTGGCCTTTGAAAGACCATCTCTTTAAATGCTTTGGGTGAAACGGAGCACTTCCTGAGCCCTCCTCCCCAGGTTGTTTCCCCACCACAGCACCAGCCACTATAGCTTGGTTCATAGCTTTCTGTATGATATTTTTACCTGTTGCCTGAGACATCAGTCAGTGAGCTATCAATCAAGCTAAAGATGCTGGTGCTGTTTGAGGGAAAAAAAGCTTTGGAGGTAAAGGCTTCTCTTTACGGACAAGCATCCTATTAGTCCTGTGTAATTGAATGCCTAATCGGGCTTATTTAAATGGCAGACCTGTAGGTCTGTGTAGCCCTAGCTGTTATGGAAGTTCCATGAATGTGTTGTGGGTCCATTGTCAATGGGTTTACAGATGCAGCCCACTCCTGTAAACCATTTAGGTGCTGCTCTAGCTGTTGACAGTGGCATAACTCCATTCTTGCATAAAACAATGAAAGAAGATGGCACCGCCCTCCGATAAATACTTGTATTCAAATCTTGGTATAAGCATGGCTGCGGGAGGACACGGGCAGCATTATGGATGATGGCCATGGGTGGGGAAGATTATTTTTCTTAGAACTGTTGAATAAAAAGAGGAACTCAAATGAGAAAAGAAAAAAGATTTATATTTAATTTCAAATATGGCCCTATGGTTACAAGAATTCATTCAGTTATACCCAAAAATAAGACACTGTCTTGTATTTTTTTTGCCCCAAAAAAGCGCTAGGTCTTATTTTTGGGAGAGAGCTTATTCTCGGGGAAACGTGGTTGGGTTAAAGTTTACCCAAATCACGAAAAAACCTCAGACTCTAATAAAATTCTTTATTGAAATTGTTTAAAATAATATATTGACACCCAGTGCTAGTGAACACAAGTTCAGGGACCGTAGAGGGGAATGGAAAAAATGAATTTATTATGGGGTCCCTATGATGCCCTGAGGGATCTTGTTCCTGCCTGACAACGGAGGGTATGACACCATAATTTTTTGGGCGCCCCCGTTCCATGTCGGCTGACCCTCTCTCTACCCTGTCAAATTATTTTTTTTTGTAATTTGTATTCAACACTCAGTCCGTCTTTATTGTACTTTGAGATTTTTTGTTAAAGTTTTGTCATACTTACCAGACTTCGGGCATCTGCGTGCCTCCAGGTCTTCCTGCGATCTTTGGTGGGCGCTCCTAGTGGGTATGCTCCATGCTGTCTACCTCCTAGTGGGTATGCTCCATGCTGTCTACCCAGCTTCTGGCACACACACACACACACACACACACACACACACACACACACACACACACACACACACACACACACACACGCGCACACGCGCTCTCACACTCGCTCTCTCTTCTGACTGACACTCACACATTAGACTGCATACACACTCTCTTCTGGCTGACACTCACACATTAGAACACACACTTCTGACTGACATTGACACATTAGACCACACACACACACCCACACACACTTCTGACTGACACACTCACACATTAGACCGCATACACACACGAGATCGCACATACAATCGTGCGTGCACACACTCACCACATACGGTGATACCACTTGCTTCCAGCCAGCAGGGGACTCTCTGCTCTCTTGTCTCTATGATACGTTCCACCACTTGGTCCTCCATGCGTTCCACCCACAGGTCCTGCCACTCCGCTGCACAGCCTCGCAGGTCCTTATGCTGCCCAGAAGGTGTGTGTGTGTGTGTGTTCGTTCTGCCGCAGGTCCTTGATGTGTTCTACTGCTCCCAGTCGGCGTCTGGTAAGTATGATCGCAGGGTCTACTGTCTTCTCTCTTTTTGTTCATTCTGGAAGTATAACCACTCTGCTTAAAGGTCCGAAATTCAATTGGGTTTACCAGTGTATTACTTGTAAGACAAAATTTGTGGTTTGTTATTTTTTTGCCCTTGTGTTTTTTGTTTTTTTTTTCTGCATTGGCAAAACAATTAGACCTTTCATATGTGAGATTTGTGGAACATTTTAAATCACCTAGATTAACCCCTTCACGACCGGCCGATTTTTCACTCTCCATTTTTTTTTTTCGCCATTCTTCTTCTGAGACGTAACTTTTTTTTTTTTTTTTTTTTATTTTTCCAGAACGAGCTGTACTTTTAAATGAAACCATAAGTTTTACCATATAGTGTACTGGAAAACTGTAGAAAAATTGCAAAAGTGCGAAGGCACTATTGTTTTTGAGATATTTTACTCAGTGTTCACTATATGGTAAAACTGTTGTGTGGGTGTGATGCCTCAGGTCAGTGCGAGTTCGTAGACACCAAACATGTATAGGTTTACTTTTATATAAGGGTTTTAAAAAATACGGAAGTTTGTCCGAAAAAAGTGGCGCACGTTTTACGCCATATTCCGTGACCCGTAGCGCTCATTTTTCGGGATCTATGGCTCAGTCACGGCTTATTTTTTGCGTCTCGAGCTGACTTTTTTTAACTGTACCATTTTTGCGCAGATGCTACACTTTGATCGCCTGTTATTGCATTTTGCGAAAAAGTTGTGGCGACAAAAAAAACTTAATTTTGTCGTTTGGAATTTTTTTGCTGCTACGCCGTTTACTGATCAGATTATATGATTTTAGATTTTGATCAGGCGTTTCTGAACGCGGCGATACCAAATGTGTGTGTATTTTTTATTTTTTTAACCCTTTAATTTTAAATGGGGCGAAAGGGGGGTGATTTGAACTTTTTAGGTTTTTTTGTAATATTGCTGCCCATGGTCGTTAAGGGCTTAACCACATGTGTGAGACGCATCAATCCGTTAGCTCTCAGTGGTAAAAATGATCTTTCTCTTTTTATGACTTTTTTTATTACTTCATTGTTTGTTCTGTTGTAAATGTTTTGGTCATGTGTATCATTGATTACTATGATATGTGGATGTGATCTACCGATAAGGGACGTGGTTCCATGTCATACTGTATCTGGAACCGTTGAGTGTTGTTTTATGGCCATCTTCCATAACACTGCCCACGTCTTCCTTCATCCATGCTTTTTACCAAGATTTGAGTAAGGGTGCGACCGCACTTTGCTTTTTACCTGCTTTTTTGCTGCTTTTTCAACTGCAGCGTTTAATGCCAAAATGGTAGTGTTCAGCTTTTCAAGCAAAGTCTATGGGAATTTGGGATTCTTGTCCGCACTATGCAGTTCAAACTGCAGCCTTTTTGTTGCAGAACTTTGGTCAAAAACTCAGCTTTGCAGTGCAAAACCCAAATGGCAAAAACAATTGACATGTCTCTGTTTTCTACTTTACTTTTCTTTGTTTTTTTTTTTCAGTTAAAAGTATAATTGAACACGAGGTGAAGAACGGAATTCCAGCTAATAGGATTGTCCTTGGAGGATTTTCACAGGTACTTACCTAGCATGCATAAATTGGTCTTCTGCTACATTACACGTGAATGTCACCTATAGCACAATATTTGTTATGTATCCGTTTTGGCAAATATAATCGATTGCACAAAGTTTGAGTTTGATGTAATAAAGATGAGTGGTGCGCCTGTTCCCCCCCCCGAGTTGGTGCGCCTGTGTCCCGTCCAACCCCCCCCCCCCCCCCCCCCCGAGTTGGTGCGCCTGACTTCACCCCCCCCCCCCCCCCGGAGTGGTGCGCCTGTCTGACACCCCCCCCCCGGAGTGGTGCGCCTGTCTGACACCCCCCCCCCCCCGAGTAGTGCGCCTGTCTGACACCCCCCCCCCCCCCCCCGAGTAGTGCGCCTGTCTGACGCCCCCCCCCGGAGTGGTGCGCCTGTCCACCCCTCCCCCCCCCCCCCCCCCCGGAGTGGTGCGCCTGTCCCCCCCCCCACCCCGGAGTGGTGTGCCTGTCAAGCCGGAGTGGTGCGCCTGTTCCCTGTCCTTCCCCCCCCCCCCCTTCCCCGGAGTGGTGCGCCTGACGGCGGCTGCGGTTGGACACGTGCGCACAGCGATGACGTCATCGCTGTGCGCGCCGCTAGTCTCCACCTAGCCGCCGGCACAGACACAGGAGATGCAGCAGGGTAACGGGAACGGCTCCACTCAACGGTGCTGCCGCTGACACAGACGGGAGGACGAGCGATGCTGCAGGGGAATGGTGAGTACTGTACACTGATTCACTGCTCCCCGCGCTGATTATGATGCGCGGGGAGCAGTGAATACAGCCGCACATGATCACTCAGGCCGTAGTTGCCAGGGGTGATCATGCGGGCCGGCTGTTTATCCCCCGCCCATCACCCTGACCACCTGTCAGCAGTGGCTTCAGCGCTGAGAGATGATGGGCGGGATGATGGGCGTGCATATTAAATGAGCGGGTCCACGTGGTCACGGCAGGCGCTGCTACAGCCTGCTCGTGCCCCCGATGACCCACATTCCCCGCAGCCACATTCGGACCATAAGACGCACACGTTCGGATTATTCGGAATGAACGCATAGTACTATTCCAGTATTCGTCACGAATTAGGAACCTAATGCAAGTCAATGGGGAACCCGAGCATTTTTTTCTTGAAGAATACTGCAATAGTACTCGGTATTCGGTAAGCATTATTGAAGCACGCGTAGTTACGATCTGCCCATCACTAATATATACACATTGTTAGTATTTTGCTCTGATTCACAGATGCCATGTGACTGCTCCATATGTGTGTTGAGTACTCGTAACCTTGTGCTGACTGCTTTCTCTCCCACTTTTCGCTTTCATTGTGAATTCCTATGTTCTCGTTTTGGTTTATGGTGTATGTCTAGTATAAAACTTGTCACAGCTACCAAGCTGCGTGATGTCTAGAAACAGGCTAAGGAAGGTTTGCATAAAGTGCTGACACTAATCTATTGTGCGGTTTTGTATTTTGATCCTTTGTAGTTGTATTGAGGAAGAGGTCACCATCTCTGAATTTTCTCTTTTTTCCAGGGAGGTGCCCTGTCCTTGTATACTGCCCTGACCTGTCAACACAAACTTGCTGGAATTGTGGCTCTTAGCTGCTGGCTGCCGCTGCACAAGACTTTCCCTCAGGTGAAATTTGAGTAAACCTTATAGAAAAGCTCTAGTGCAGTGTTTCTCAACAGTAGTCCTCAAGACCCACCAACAGATCATGTTTTCAGGTTTTCCTCCATCAGGTTCTCAGGATTTCCTTAATGTTACACAGTTGATGGAATTATTTCCTGTCTAAGGCTATGTGCGCACTTACCGGATTTTGCCGCGGATTTTTCGCGGATTTGCTGCATGTTTCGCTGCAGAAAATGTTCATAACATCTCTGCAGTGAATCATCAGCAAATCCTATGGAGAAAAAAAATCCTGTGCGCACTGGGCGGAATTTGACAGCTGCATGTTTTGCTGCGGGAATCCCGCAGCAAAAACAAGTGCATGTCACTTCTTTTCCGCACATCGCTGTGGGATTTCACTCCATTGACTCCAATGTTAATCATGAAATCCCGCAGGGAATAACGCAGGCAGCAAATTCTGTGCGGTTCACTGCGTTTTCCTGCGTTATTCCCTGCGGTATTTCGCAGTTTACCTCAGGTAATGTACATCGCTTGTCTGCGGTTTTGCACACACACAGACACACACAGACATCACAGACATAGAACACAGACACATAGAACACACATAGAAAGAAAACGGAAATATAGAAAACAAAGAACGTGGGCTCCGCTGTATATTTACCTTCCAGCCGAGGTAAGCACACAGCGGCGGCCCGGTATTCTCAGGCTGGGGAGGGAGAGGGGCAGGGTTAATGTCCCCCGCCTCACTCCCCCTCCCGCAGCCGAGAATATCAGCCGCAGCTGCCCCGGGACTGTCGCATGCATTATGCGGCAATACCGGCGTTTCCCCGGCTCTTCTTGCCGCCGTGTAGCAGTGGCAGCAAGGTAATACAAGGGGTTAATGATGGTGGGGGACCACCGCCATTAACTCCAGGCTTGATCATGGCAGCGTCTATGTGACAGCTGACATGATCAACCCGTAAGTAAAGTGAAAAAAACAGACACCGAAAAATCCTTTATTTTAAATAAAACAAACAAGCCTCGTTCACCATTTTATTAACCCCTCCCGCACCAAAGCTCCGGCGTAATCCACAGGTCCTGCGCTGCTTACATCCAGCCGCAACTGTCACAGACATAGCGCTGAATGAAAGCAACAGACAGCAGAGGTAATTACCGGTCATTTCCCACGGCCGGTAATGTGAACTCACTGCCGACCGTGGGAAATGCAGGGATCTGTCCTCTATCCCTCTATCTATCCCTCTATCTATTCTTCTGTCTATCTATCTACTATCTCAGAATTAAATGACTTTTTTTTTTTTTTTTCAATGTGCTTTATTGCATTGAATGCAATAAAGCACATCCCAACCCGCACGCGGCAAAACCGCGGCAATACCGCGAATAATACCGCGGTCAAACCGCATGCGGTTTTCGGGTGCGGTTTCCCGCGGTTTTTTACCGCGGGTGCGGTAATCTTTGAGACCATGCGGAATTTTCTCAAGGACATTTCATTTCCCAGTGCGCACAAGGCCTAATACTGAGGAAAACCTGAAAACATGATCTGTTGGTGGGTCTTGAGGACTGGAGTTGAGAAACACTGCTCTAGTGAAAAGAAAGGGATTATATATTTGAAGGAAGTCCTCTTTCATCTTCTATTTGAAGGAAACTCCACCGTAGCTATATACTAAACACTATATAAACATCACATTTTTTTGATTGTATGATCTGGGAGATCTTTCAGAACAGATATTACCATAATTGCCTTTTTACCCTCAGGGGAGTACCTAGAGTTGCGGTGGTACGGGGTAAAATGTCTGAGCATGGAGTGTGTCAGTACAAAGTATTTAGCGTAGGAGCTTGGCTCACCTTTGGCTTGGATAAACAAATCGGTGACCCTTCCCCATCTACTCGTTTTGCATCTATTCCCACACTCCTTTCTCTGGATCTGACCATTCTGGATTTGCAAGAGCTAGAGGAGTAGGTAGCTAATATGCACATGTAGGTGGGAAGGCTTGGTGAACTGCTTGACACACCTAGCTTTGGCATGAACAGTCATTTTGATGAGTATTTCTTCATTATTTGTATGCCAAAACCAGGAGTATCTACAGAACAGGTGTCAATATTTCTATTATAGTTTGTCTGTAAGTTCTGCCTTTGGCATACATACACTCATGCAAAAATACTGATGTGTGATTGAGGCCTTGACCTCTTTTACAGGGAGTCTGTTAGCAGAGAATGACTGTTCAAACCAAGTACAATTTGCTCGGGGCATCATTGCACCACTAGGCGGGCACGGGTAAATCTGGGATCCACCTGCGCCTGTTAACTAGATAGCTCGATCTAACATTTCCTGCTCCCATTGACGTGATCACAGTGCACCAATGGGTTGTCATAACAGCCGGGGATCAGCTCATGACCCCTGTCGCTGTCATGACAAAGTTCCTGTTAATGCCGGCGTTCACAGGAGATCAGCATTTCTGCTGTTCAGGGGGATGCTGAAGCATTGCTCTGAACAGCAAAAGCGATCAGAGAGTGCAGGCATAAAGTCCCCTAAGGGGTCTAGTAAAATCAATTAAAAAGTTGTGTTTTTTTTTTTTAAAAAAAATTAATATTGCAGCTTTCAAAAATGTCTGATCTATCAAAATAGACAATAAATGAGTGATCGGTAAAGGGCGTAACGAGAAAAAAATTGGGGTTCGCCTCAATACTGCTGTAACAGGCAATTTGAACATCGCATCTACCCAAAAAATAGTATAATTAAACATGTCTGCTCAGGATGCAAAAAAATAAGCAGTCACTAATAAAAAGAAGTAATGCATGTTTGGTATCTCCGACCTCAAGCTGACTTTGGAAATTATATTACCAGGTCAGTTTTACCCTACATAAAGAAAGTAATTTAAACCAGGCACTCCCATTTTTGTTAGAAAAATAATTTTTAATGTTCACAGTAGATAATTCAGTTGATAGGTCAGTTTAATTCAATTTTTCGGTCATCAGGCTGACCTTCATCAGATAGTTTATCTGTATAGAATAATTTAGAATAATACCATAAGATCAATGGAAGAAGTTGTGTGTATCTGAAGGAAAAGTGGCACCAATATGAAGATCAGGGGCTTTGTTTTGTAGTATGAAGAAAGCAAGGGAAAAGTGGCATAGAAGTACTATCTATTATGTTCACTCCATAGTGGAAACGTGAGAAAACACTCGCTTGTGTATGTAATAGATGAAATATGTTATAAGAAAAGAAGAATAAATATCATTACTTACAGCAAAGATGGAACTGCAGCTGTACATTACCTACTCCAAAAACTACTACACCAGCAGGATACACTAGGTGGAGGCATCACAGGTGAAGGAGGAGCAAATCATACACACACTTCCAAACATTGGAGGGGGCGATTGCTTGTTGGTAAAACTACACACTGATGGCTTGCATAGAGCTCTGTTCACACTTGCAGATGCACAGCCACAAATCTGCAGCCTATTAGGCGATGCACATACTATTAGATCAGGCGGATTGCCAAGCTGTACTCAACTGTACATCATACAGGGACAGGAACTCTAATATGCAAGGCCTAACAAAAAGGGGCCTGGCTGCATCCTGTACAAAAAATATAAGGTTTTTAGTTGGTGTTATGGCCATAAGACGGAAGCCTAAAACCCTCGTCACGGCCTAGGTAATGTACAGCTGCAGTTCCATCTTTGCTGTAAGTAATGATATTTATTCCTCTTTTTTGTTGCTTTTTTTTATTATATAGTGTAGGGACATACAAGCATGAGGTTCCCGTGACAAGGGTTGTAGGCTTCCGTCTTATGGCCATAACGCCAACTAAAAACCTTATATTTTTTTTGTACAGGATACAGCCAGGCCCCTTTTTGTTAGGCCTTGCATATTAGCGTTCCTGTCCCTGTATGATGCACAGATGGAGTACGGCTTGGCAGTCCGCCTGATCTAATAGTATGGGAGTCACCTAATAGGCTGCGGGGTTGTGACTGTGCATCTGCAAGTGTGAACAGTGCTCTATGCAAGCAATTGGTGTGCAGTTTTACCATCTAGCAATCGCCCTCTCCATGTTTTGGAAGTGTGTGTGTGATTTGCTCCTCCTGAACCTGTGATGCCACCACCTAGTGGGGGCTTAGCTGTATTCTGATGGAATAGTAGTTTTTGGCCTAGGTAATGTACAGCTGCAGTTCCATCTTTGCTGTAAGTAATAATAGATGAAATATGGAATAAGTCCGCTGTTACTTGAGGGGATCAGAAGATGGTCACTAGTCCCTGCTATTATATGCGGGATCAAGAAATAGTTGGATTCTTAGATGAATGAAAAGAGGCTAACCCAATGTCACAGCTAAAAGGTAACTCCTGGAAACCATGATGCACCTGTACTTGATTTGAACAATCATTCTATGCTAACAGAATTCCCTTTTAAAAAATGGTCTAAAAGGTGAAATCTCTAGTATGATGGTTTTGTACACATGTATGTATATACACTGACAAATACAGATCCCATACAGTGCAGTTTTTGACAAGTTAACTCTGCGGTCACTGTTATGGCAAGCTTAGGCAAGTAAAGCTATTTTTTTAACCTTAAGAGCGAATGTAAAGTTGAAATAATTAATTATGTGCATGGCACTACTCCCAGAAATGTGATTCACCCATATTTTAGTATCTTAGTGGTTTGATTTGGTAGCTTTTTTTTGTTTCTATATGTAATGACAAAAGCAGAGGAAACAGATTGACTCTTTAAAGGGGTTCTCCAATAAATTTAATAAAATAAATACATTTTAAGTATTAAATATTTTTCTAAAAACGTTTATTTTAGAATAAAAAAGTATTCTTTATCTAGCGCCATCAATCATAACATGTCATAGAGTTGAGAACACGCTTTAGGAAGGACAGCGTGAAGAACAAGAGAGGTCACGTCAGAGCAGTGTCTGGTCAGGCATCATAACTGCACATTCCTCTGTTCAGTCAACCTTACAGGATACTGAGCGGTGCTGGACTAAAGCAGAACATAAACACCATTCTTTAGCTGACTGAGGATGAACATCCATTTCAGTCAGCCTGGTTGTTGTTGTGGTTTTTTTGTTGTTATTATTATTATTATTATTATTATTATTACTACTGTTATAGCGCCATTTATTCCATGGCGCGACATGTGAAATGGGGTATACACAATAGAGACAAGTACAATAATCATAAATAAAACCAGGCACAGAGAGGTACAGGAGAAAAGAGAACCCTGCCCACGACGGCTCACAGTCTACAAAAGATGGGTGAAGATTCAGTACGTGAGGGTGGAGGTGCTCTTGCAGCCCTATGGAGGACAGAGTTTTACTGCAGGTTGTAGGCTTGTCGGAAGAGGTGGGTCTCCACGTTCGTTTTGAAGCTTTTCAAGATAGTCGAGAATTGGATATGTTGTGGCACAGGGTTCCACAGTATGAGGAATGCACGGGAGAAATCTTAGATGCGATTGTGGAAGAGGAGACGCAAGGGGAGTAGAGATGATCTTGTCAGGATCAAAGGTTGCGTGCAGGTAAGTCCCGGGAGACTAGGTCACAGATGTATGGAGGAGACAGGTTGTAGATGGATTTGTAGGGCATGGTTAGGGTTTTGAATTGGAGTCGTTGGGCAATGGGAAGCCAGTGACTGGATTGGTAGAGAAGAGTAGTAGCAGGGGGACAGGTGGATTAGTCGGGCAGCATAGTTTAGAATAAATTGTAGGGGTGCAAAACTGTTAGTAGGGAGGCCACAGAGCAAGGGGTTGCAATAGTCCAGGCAGGAGATAAGGGCATGCACTAGCGTTTTTTTGCAGCTTCTTGGGAAAAGAATGTACGAATAAGGGAAATATTTTCGAGTTGGGGGCGGTAAGAAGTGAAGAGGGCTTGGATGTGTGGCTTGAAGCAGAGAGCAGAGTCAAGTGTTACCCTTAGGCAGTGAGCATATGGAACTGGGTAGAGTGAGCAGCCATTGACTTTGATGGATAGGGAGGAGGAAAGATAATGAATTCTGTTTTGTTCATGTTCAGTTTTAGAAATCAAGCAGAGAAAAAGGATGAAATAGCAGACAAACCTTGTGGGCTTCTGGTTAGTAAGGAGGTGATGTCAGGTCTAGAGAGGTAGATCTATCAGCGTAGAGGTGATGCTGAAAGCTGTGGGACTTTGAGCTGTCCCAGGCTGAAGGTGTAGATTGAGAACAATAGTGGTCCAAGAACTGAACCTTGGGGGACATTGACAGATAGGGGGCAAGATGAGGATGTGGTGGGAGATGCTGAAACTTTGGTCAGTTAAGTATGAGGAGATCCAAGATAGGGCCAAGTCTGTGATGCCCAGAGATGTGAAAATCTGTAGTAGAAGGGAATGGTCCACTGTGTCAAAGACAGAGGACGCCAGAGTAGTGTCGCTTGGCTTTGGCGGTAGTAGGTCATTAGGACATTTTCAGTGGAATGATGCAGTCGGAAGCTGTATTGTAGCGGTCAAAGAGGGAACAGCAAGAGAGATGTGAGGACTGTTCAAAATGGACATGCTGTTCCTGTAGGTTTGAGGTATAGCAAAGAAGGGATATAGACCGACAGTTCGACACAATGGAAGGGTCAAGGGAGGGTTTTGTTGAGCATGGGTGTGATGGAGGTGAGTTTAAAGCATGAAGGGAATACACCAGTTATTCGAGATGGGTTAGAGTTGAGATGAATACTGTGGTGAGATTGGGGATGAGGTGGAATAGAAGGCGGTCAAGTGGACAGGTGGTGAGATGTGAACTTGAGAGTAGAGAAGAAAGATTATCTTCTGTCATGGTGGAGAAGCTGGATTTTGAGTAAGAGGGCTAAGTAGTTATCAGGAGGGGCTGTGGGGATTGTGGGCCTAAACTTGCTCTGATATTGTCAATCTTCTGCTTGAAGAAGAAAAAGGCAAAGTCTTCAGTGAGAGGAGTGGAAGGTGGTGCCGGGGGACAGACAGAGTTCAAAGCTGTTTAGGATTGTGAGATTGGGAGGATAGGAGGGATGAGAAGTAGGTTTGTTTTGCAGCAGTTAGTGCAGACTTGAAAGTGGTGAGGGACTGTTTTGTATGTGATAAAGTGCTCTGTGGAATGAGACCGCTTCCATCTTCACTCAGCAATCCTGGAAGCCCGTCTTCAGCAATCGTGTACCAAGGTTAACTGTTGATCGTTCTTGTTTTGGTATGCGTAAGGGGGACAGCCAATTCGAGAGCTGCAGAGATTGTGGTGGTATAAAGTGACAGCAGAATCTGCATCGTGTAAAGAAGCAATGTCTGCAAGAGGGAGAAGGGACTGTGAAAGTGAGTGTAAATCAAGATGGTTGAGATTTCTGTGTGGGTATGAAAGTTTGGGGAGGGGAGGTTGTGTACTTAGAGAAGAAAGGTAAGAGAATGTGACTAGGATGTGATGAGTTTGAGAGGTTAGATAGGAACAGAGGTGAGTGAAGATGAGGTCCAGCGTGTGGACATCTTTGTGATTAGTTGCAGAGGGCTATAGAGTGAGACCGAAGGAGGAAGTGTGTTTAGAAGTTTAGAGACCGATGAGTGGTAAGTGTCAACGGAGGATGTTAGTGTCTCCCATGATGATGGTGGAGATGTCAGTGGAAAGGAAATGAAGTAGCCAGGTGGTGAAGTGGTTAAGAAAGGTGGCGGACAGCCCAGGGGGGCAGTGAATGACATCCGGTTGGAGGTTGAAGTGGGAGTAAATGTGGACGGGATGCACTTCAAAAGAGGGAAGAGTAACTGAGTGTGGTAGCGGTTGTGGGGGTGAAGAAGCATTTTTCGGACAAGAGAAAATAAACTCCTCCACCATGCTTGTTACTGGGCCTGTGGCTATGAGAGAGATGGAGACCACCATAAGAAAGTGCAGCGGGAGAGGCTGTGTGAGAGGGGGTGAGCGAAGTTTCAGTAATGCCGAGGAAGTTTATTAGGGATGAAAATATCATGAATATAGGAAAGTTTATTGCAGACAGAGCGAGCGTTCCATAGGGCTCCTGTTAGAACGACTGGGGGAGTGGGGGCTGAATAAATAAGTTTAGAGAGGTTGCAAAAATTTGTGATAGATTGTGGATGGAGGTTAGAAGTGAATGTGGGAATATGGTAAGGAGGGCCAGGATCCAGCAATGAGGAGAATCGGCAAGAGTGTTAGTAGGTGAGAGCAGGAGAGGCCATGAGACTGTGTGTGTCTAGAGACACAGGATTTTATGTGGAGGAACAGATCTGAGGAGAGGGTAAGATGGGTGGGGAGGATGGAGGGAGAGATGACCAGATCATTACGGAGTTAAGGGATCAGGGGAATAAGTAGAAAGTGAAGTATTATTGAGGTGAAAGTGAAGAGAAAGAGAAACCTCGTTTACAGTGTCTAGGCATCAAGTTACCTTCTGGTCCCTTCCGGTCCAGTTCTGCTCTAATTGGTCTGTCTCATGCCTGACACTTTGTACTGCATGTACTGGCAGTTGCCATTTTTGAAATCCTGACCAAGTGCAGTAGATAAAGAGTACCATTTTGCAAAATAAAGGTATTTAGAAAATGATAATTTAAATGTGTATTTATTTTATTATATTTCTTAGAGAACTCCTTTAAGTATTTTGATTAAGGCTAAAGTCTACAACATGCTGTCCATCCCTGTTTAGTGTAAATATTTTGGCCAGGATTACTTTTTTTTTTTTTTTTTTAAATCTGGTTCATTTTTATTAAACCAACAAGATCAAACAGAAGGATAATAAAATACGTTTCCACAAAAAAAAAACCCATACATGTACATATATCAACTGAACCCAACAATGAACAGTGCCCCTGTGGTCTACACCTAGAGTACAATTCCAAGATACAGATTTTAAATCTGTTGCATTATTTTACCCGTGTCATTAATTCTTATACACAGTTTACCAATCCATCCCATATATTTTACATTATATACACATTCCTAACCCACTCCGATAAATATTAACCAGTTATAAGACCAAGGACCTTGTCTCCCAACACTGTCCTGAAGCTGCACCGAGGAGGGGAGGCCTTGGGTATCCAACAATGTCCCCCAGCTCTTGTATAATTTCTTTAAGGCATTTTGTTTAAGATGTACACCCCTCTCCAGCCGAAGTATAGCATTAAATCTATTCCTATATTCCCCAATGACTGGAGGAGCTTGATCCAGCCAGTGGTAGGCCAACAGATTTCTGGCCTGATATAAGGGACGCGAAATACCCAGCACCACCAGCGAACTCAAGTCTAAACCCTCATCCAGAAGGCCCCAGGACACATGTAGCTGGATTTGGCTGCAGCCGTATACTAAATACCTGTTCGATTTAAGGCCAGTACTGCCCTCCAATATACCTTGGTGATTTTGCAGGACCACATCATATGCAGTAAGATAACATTCTCCCGCCCACACCTGGGGCAGAGATCATCTGTCCGAATCCCCATCTTATGTGATAGACTAGGCATCCTGTATACTATGTGTGCCAGTATTTCTTTTTAAAGGTCCCATAAACAAACTAATGCTTATGAGATTGGCCTATTGTTTGTGTTATGGGGGTCCCTCTGACTCTCAATGTTCTCCAACAGATTATGTTGTGGGAAAGAAGGCTCTGTTCTGCTGAATTTCACTTTATTTTCCCTGGAGATGGGTTATCAGGGTAAGGCTGCTTTCACACTACGTCTTTTTAACATGCGTCCTGAACGTTTTTTTGCTGCAAAAGCGGATCCTGCTTTTACAGCAAAAAATGCATGCAAACGCATGTTACTTTGCAGGATCCTGTCACTGGATGTTTAGGGGCGGGCATTGGAGTCATGTGATCGGGAGTGATGGGAACTAAACGTGCCAGACTGGGAGCCGGCATCTGACAGCTGCGAGGCTCGTAACCAAGGTAAACATCGGGTATACTTGCTTGGATACCCGATATTTACTTTGGTTACAAGCGTCTGCAGCTGCTAGGAGCCGGGCTCCCTGCACACGTTACCAACGTAAACATCGGGTAACTAAGAGAAGTGGTTACCCGATATTTACCTTTGTTACGAGTGTCCGCAGCTCTCAGGTGGGAGAGTGAGACAGGAGAGGGAGGGGGAGAGACAGAGGGAGGAGAGAGACTGATCACGGAGGCTGGTTTCTGGGCATGCTCATTAAAGCAAGCAGGATACTGCCTATCAGCACGCCAGCGTTCACATGCGTTTGCGTGCTGTTTAGTCAGGATCCAGCAATTTACAGAAGTTGGACGCAGCTCAAAAACGCTACAAGTAGCGTTTTTGAAAGATGTTAAAAAACTGCAAGTCGCTGGATCCTCACTATAACGCACGCAAACGCAGGTGAACGCATGTTAACGCGAGTCCATTGCAAATGCATTGAAATGAAAACGCATTTGCACTGGATCCGTTTCTGCGTTAAAAAAACGTTCAGGACGCATGTTAAAAAGACGTAGTGTGAAAGCAGCTTAATTTGGCAGCGTCAGTCCCATAATAACACAGGAGTACTTGACACCGCAATCCTGTCTATGGGAGAATTGGGGAGAAGTGTTTGATTTTTCTGCTGGCAACTGCCCTTTAAGCATTTATGCCCCAAATATTTAAAAAAAAAAAAAAAGTTTTATTCAAGCAGTTTAAGAAAAGGAAAAAAAAAAATCTGTCTTGCTTATATTTCCTGGATAAATCTTCGTTGTGGTGGTTGGCTACTAATGCAATGTGTGTAGTGCTTCAGGAGGGGAATCTAGTAAGTTAGAACTGATGGCGCCTTCCCCTTCAAATTATTTTGGCTAGTCCTTTTGACGTTTATTCATGACCAAAGATCAGTGGTCCTATCTGCTGCTTGTGAGGAGGCTGGATGTAAAAAGTGTACAGAAATGGAACAGCATAGCACCATGCACCTGTGAAATGGCCCACGACTGTGCTGTTCCAGCTCCATACACTGTTTACATCTGCCCATCGGAGCTGATAACCCCTGATCAGTGGGGGTGCTGGCATCACACCCCACCAATCTGATGTTAGTCCTGGTAATCTCTATATAGCAATATCAAAAGTAAGGTTACAAATGGATTTCCTATTATGGAGACTAGAGTTGAGCGAGTACCTAACTGTTTGTACTCGCTATACTCGTAAGGAGTACTGTCTAATGCTCGCGTATTCAGTCTGAATAGTGTGTGCAATGCAAGTCAATGGGGGAAAACTCGCAAAGTAATGAGTAACCCGAATTCCGCACTATTTGCTACTCGCATGAATAGTATGGCATATTGGTTACTCGTTACATTGCGAGTTTTCCCCATTGACTTGCATTGCACATGCTATTCGGAATGAATACGCGAGTATTAGACAGTACTTGTTATGAGTATCGCGAGTACAATTAGTTAGGTACTCGCTCAACTCTAATGAAGATTTTCTTTGTCGCTCTATTGGGAGACCCAGACAATTGGGTGTATAGGCTATGCCTCCGGAGGCCGCACAAAGTATTACACTTAAAAGTGTTAAGCCCCTCCCCTTCTGCCTATACACCCCCCGTGCTCCCACGGGCTCCTCAGTTTTTTGCTTTGTGCGAAGGAGGTCAGACACGCACGCACAGCTCCATAGATGGGTCAGCAGCAGCTGCTGACCATGTCGGATGGAAGAAAAGTGGGCCCATATAGGGCCCCCAGCATGCTCCCTTCTCACCCCACTCTTGTCGGCGGTGTAGTTAAGGTTGAGGTATCCATTGCGGGTACGGAGGCTGGAGCCCACATGCTGTTTTCCTTCCCCATCCCCCTCAGGGCTCTGGGTGAAGTGGGATCTTACCGGTCTCCAGGCACTGAGACCGTGCTTCATCCACAACTCCTGGGAGCCTGTTGGATAGGAGCCGGGTATCGTTCAGGGACATGGCCCTGCTACTTGAAGGTACTCTGTGTCCCTGTGGGGACCGCGCACAGCAACACTCCAGCATTGCTGGGTGTGCTAGTGCACCGGGGACCGCGGCGCTGACCGGGTTAATGTGCCATTACACACTCAGCGTCGCTGAGTGTGTTTATGTAGGGGGACTACCGTACTACCGCCGCCGCCATGTTTTTAACACTGAGGCGCGGCTGGGACTTGTAGTGCGCCGGGGACTTCCGCGCGGCCGCGCTTTTATGGCAGCCGCGCTCATTACTTGAGTCCCCGGCTTGTACGGCCTAGTGTTTCCTCCTCCCGCCCACAGCCCTGACAGGCAGGGGAAGGGCGGGACGCTTTACAGACGAGCTGCAGTGAGGGCTGGAGCATGCTTTGCATACTCCACCCCCCTCACTGTCCTCTCCTCAGAAGCCTGCAGCCATTCTTGTCAGCTCCTTGAATGCTGCAGAGGGGGACAAATTCTGACAGACCCAGGCAGGGACCCTGGTGGTCTCACAACCGCTTTATGCGGGGGGTATGCAGCATCTGTGGTGCTAGCCACATTTGTGCAGGAGTGTAATTTTAAATCATATGTTTATAAGATATGCTTTACACTGTATGGTGCACAGTTGATTCTGTATATATATTGTGTTGCTCAGGGAAGTCAACAGCATGGCGCCCATAAAAGGCAGGAGCGCCAAACCACAGGCTTACTATGCTGCCTGCGCCGCATGTACGACCCCTCTGCCGGCAGGATCCACTGAGCAATCCAGACCGGTATCTCAGCACAGGGGCACTGTTGAATCATTGCTCCCTGGCCCACCTCAGTTGGACCAGAGGTCTCCCCGGGGTGTCTCATAGATCCCAGAGTGAGGTCTCTGATACAGACCCCAGCCCCTGACCGTCTAAGCGAGCTCGCTGGGAAATTCCCTCGACATCTTCATATTGGTCAGGGTCTCAGCGGGGGGAATCCCTGGATGATGAAGCGGAGACAGCTGATCAGGATTCTGATCCTGAGGCCGCTCTCAATCTTGATACGCCTGACGGGGACGCCATAGTGAACGATCTTATAGCGTCTATCAATCAAAGATGCCACTCACAGGCAGATGGAGCTCTGGTTGAAATCCATCTATGAAGCTATCAGCGCTTCTTTTACACCAGCATTTGCAGCTGTATGGGTGCTACAAGCTATCTCAGCAGGTCAAGCGCAAATTGACGCAGCCACACAGACGTCGGCATTTGCCTCTTACGCTATTAATGCTGTCCTGGACTCTGCGAGCCGTATGGCGGTTGCTTCCGCCAATTCGGTGGTACTCTGCAGGGCCTTGTAGCTACGGAACTGGAAGGCAGATTCTGCTTCCAAAAAAGCGTTTAACCAGTTTTCCAATTTCTGGCGACCGACTGTTTGGCGAACGTTTGGATGAAATCATCAAACAATACAAGGGAAAGGATACATCTTTACCCCAGCCCAAACCGAACATACCCCAACAGAGGATGGGGCAGTCGAGGTTTCGGTTCTTTCGGGGCGCGGGCAGGTCCCAATTCTCCTCGTCCAAAAGGCCTCTGAATAGATCAAGGGCTCTCCGATTCATGGCGGTCTAAGTCAAAAAGACCACCGGAGGTGCCGCTACCAAAGCGGCTTCTTGATGGCTTTCGGTCTCCTCAATCCGCATCCTCGGTTGGTGGCAGGCTTTCCCGCCTTTGCGACTCCTGGCTGCCAAGGGTAAAAGACCGTTGGGCGAGAGACATTCTGTCTCACGGTTACAAGTTAGAGTTCGCCTCTCGTCCCCCGACTCGATTCTTCAGGTTATCCCCGCCTCCCGAGCGAGCCGAGGCTCTTCTGCAGGCGCTGGGCACCCTGAGGGCAGAAGGAGTGGTGGTCCCTGTTCCTCTTCAGCAACAGGGTCACGGGTTTTTCTCCAACCTGTTTGTGGTTACAAAGAAGGACGGGTCTTTCCGTCCTGTCCTGGACCCGTAACTGCTCAACAAACACGTATAGACCAGACGGTTCCGGATGGAAACCCTCCGCTCCGTCATCGACTCAATGTCCCCAGAAGATTTCCTTGCATCGATCGATATCAAAGATGCTTTTCTCCACGTACCGGTGGCTCCAGAGCACCAACGCTTCTTGCGCTTCACCATAGGAGACGAACACCTGCAGTTCGTGGCACTGCAGTTCGGCCTGGCTACAGCCCCACGGGTTTTCACCAAGGTCAGGGCTACAGTAGTTGCGGTCCTCCACTCTCAGGGTCACTCGGTGATCCCTTACTTGGACGATCTGCTGATCAAGGCACCCTCTCAAGAGGCATGCCAACACAGCCCCGACGCTTCTCTGGGGGCTCTCCAGAGTTTCGGGTGGATCATCAATTTTCCAAAGTCAAATCTGACACCAGCCCAATCGCTGACATATCTTGGCATGGAGTTTCATACCCTATCGGCGATAGTGAAGCTTCCGCTGATCAACAAGCGTTCACTACAGAAAGGGGTGCAATCTCTCCTTCAAGGTCAAGCACACCCCTTGAAGGGCCTCATGCACTTCCTGGGGAAGATGGTGGCAGCAATGGAGGCAGTTCCTTTCGCGCAGTTTCACCTGCGTCCTCTTCATTGGGACATCCTACGCAAATAGGACAGGAAACCGACGTCCCTCGACAGGAACGTCTCCCTCTCTCAGGCAACCAAAGCTTCCCTTAGGGGGTGGCTTTCTTCCCACTTCATTATCGCATGGGAAATCCTTCCTACCCCCATCCTGGGAGGTGGTCACGACGGCCGCGAGTCTGTCAGGGTGGGGAGCAGTCTTTCTCCACCACAGGGCTCAGGGTACGTGGACTCAGCAAGAGTCCTCGCTTCAGATCAATGTTCTGAAGATCAGGGCAGTGTATCTTGCCCTAAAAGTGTTCCAGCAGTGGCTGGAAGGCAAGCAGATCCGAATTCAGTCGGACAACTCCACAGTGGTGGCTTACATCAACCACCAAGGCGGAACACGCAGTCGGCAAGACTTGCTGTCTCAAGGGCCGTTTTTCCATTTGAATTCTGCGGCCCTCAACCTGACACTGTGGCCATTGAGTCCTAGATCTAGCGTCTTCAGGATTATCTCAAGAGGTCATTGCCACTATGAGACAGGTTAGGAAACCAACGTCCGCCAAGATCTACCACAGGACGTGGAAAAATTTCCTGTCGTGGTGCTCTGCTCGGGGTTTTTCTCCCTGGCCTTTTGCCTTGCCCATTTTTCTGTCCTTCCTTCAATCTGGACTGGAAAAGGGTTTGTCGCTCTGCTCCCTTAAGGGACAAGTCTCAGCGCTCTCTGTGTTTTTTCCAGTAGCGCCTAGCCAGACTTCCACAGGTATGCACGTTCCTGCAGGGGGTTGTCACATCGTTCATCCTTACAAGCGGCCGTTAGAACCCTGGGATCTGAACGGGGTGCTGATGGTTCTTCAGAAACCACCATTCGATCCAATAAGGGATATTTCTTTCTCACGCCTTTCGCAGAAAGTGATTTTCCTAGTAGCAGTCACTTCACTTCGGAGAGTGTCTGAGCTAGCAATGTTGTCGTGCAAAGCCCCTTTCCTGGTGTTCACCAGGACAAGGTGGTTCTGCGTCCGGTTCTGGAATTTCTCCCAAGGGTGGTACCCCCCTTTCATCTCAATCAGGATATCTCCTTACCCTCTTTTTGTCATCATCCAGTTCACCAATGTGAAAAGGATTTGCACTGGTTAGATCTGGTGAGAGCACTCAGGCTCTACATTTCTCGTACGGCGCCCCTGCGCCGCTCGGATGCACTCTTTGTCCTTGTCGCTGGCCAGCGTAAAGGGTCACAGGCTTCCAAATCAACCCTGGCCCGGTGGATCAAGGAACCAATTCTCGAAGCTTACCGGGCTGCCGGTTCCCTCAGGGCTCTAGGCCCATTCTACCAGAGCCGGGGGCGCGTCCTGGGCTTTGAGGCACCAGGCTACGGGTCAGCAGGTGTGTCAGGCGGCTACCTGGTGGAGCCTGCACACTTTCACGAAACACTATCAGGTGCATACCTATGCTTCGGCGGATGCCAGCCTAGGTAGACGAGTCCTTCAGGCGGCGGTTGCCCACCTGTAGGAAGAGGCCGTTTTACGGCTCTCTTACGAGGTATTATTTTACCCACCCAGGGATTGCTTTTGGACATCCCAATTGTCTGGGTCTCCCAATAGAGCGACAAAGAAGAAGGGAATTTTGTTTACTTACCGTAAATTCCTTTTCTTCTAGCTCTAATTGGGAGACCCAGCACCCGCCCCTGTTTTTTTGTGTACACATGTTGTTCATGTTGTTTGGTTTCAGTTCTCCGATATTCCTTCGGATTGAATCTACTTTACACCAGTTTATAATCTTTTCCTCCTTCTTGCTTTTGCACCAAAACTGAGGAGCCCGTGGGAGCACGGGGGGTGTATAGGCAGAAGGGGAGGGGCTTAACACTTTTAAGTGTAATACTTTGTGCGGCCTCCGGAGGCATAGCCTATACACCCAATTGTCTGGGTCTCCCAATTAGAGCTAGAAGAAAAGGAATTTACGGTAAGTAAACAAAATTCCCTTCTTTCTGATCAAATATTAAGACTATAAAGACTGACATTAGGATCAGAATTAATGCGTTTCATCTTCTAGTGATTTATAAGCAGAAAATCACTCCATAATAGAAAATGGGCGGAAGAGGGAGACTGAATTCTCCAGAAAGCCGGAATGGTACTGTGTTATGGTTTTCTCTTACTTTAGAAATATTGTTTTGGTTTTTTTTCCCTTAATGGCAGGCTTCATGTGGCGTAAATAAGGACATCTCCATCCTGCAGTGTCATGGGGAATCGGATCCTATGATTCCAGTTCGCTTTGGCACTCTCACCTCAGAGAAGCTGAAAACTGTGGTGACCCCAACAAAGGTCCAGTTCAAGTCATACCCTGGAGTCATGCACAGCACCAATCAGGAGGTAAGGGTGTGTTCCGCCGTAAGGTTACTTACACTGTGATCACCAATTCTGTTCCATTCTGCCTTATTGGAGGATTCCTGTGCTCATAGAATTAAGTTAATTATACATCATTATTTTCTTTATCGTTCCTTTGGGAGACCCAGACCATGGGTGTTTAGCTTCTGCCTCCGGAGGACACACAAAGTACTACACTTAAAAGTGTAGCTCCTCCCTCTGAGCTTATACACCCCCTGGTAGCCAGTCCTAGCCAGTTTATTGCTTTGTGTCAGGAGGCATACATCCACACATGCATTCTCATCTGATTTGTTTGACTTTTGGAAAGAGTTTGAAGAAAAGCGGGTCCATGTCTGGACTCCCGGCATGTCCCTTCTCACCCCACTGTGTCGGCGGTGTTGTTAAGGTTGATTTACAAGGCTGCAGCCTTACATGCCGCGCTCCTTCACCATCCCTTCTGGGCTCTGGCTTGAAGTGGGAGCCAGCACGGTCTCCATGCCTGGCAGGAGTCCGGTCTCCATCCACAGCCCCTTGAGGATTCTGTTGGACCGGAGCACTCATCCCCAGGGACATGGCCCTGCGTCTCAGCAGCTAAGTACCTGAGACGTTTATGTTGGGGGTCCCGATTCTTTATTGTAAGGGGAGAGTATGCTGTATGTGATTGTTTTAACTTTTCCGGCGGGTTCTCTAGCTTTTGCCTGAGAACCGCGCCGATGGTGCCTGCTTGTCGGCCTCGCCGCTTAAATTTAGGCCCCGGCTTCGCCGGAGGCCTAGTTTCATTTTCCTGCCCTCGCATGTCACTCATGCAGAGGGACAGGTTCGGCTCCTCCCGGCGGCCGTTCTACACTGAAGAGGGACACTCCCCACTGCTGGGGCGTCCCTCCTTCCCTGCAGGTCTCTATAGCCCTCCAGTTCCCGCTCTTTTATAGGAACGCCCTCTTCTCAGGCAGAGTTCACTCTGCTCTGGGACATCCTGCATTCTGCATCTCTGCTGAGGTGCTGCGACTGGGGGACCGGGCTTCGGGATCTGGAGGGCACACAACACCGCGCTCAGCGGTCTGGTAAGCCACAGCCGGTCTCCGGTTGTGAACCTCTGTATATTCTCCCTGGGGTTCATTCTCTGCAAAGCCCCCACTCCAGCAGCATGTCTCACACAAGGAGCAAGGCTCCAAAGCTTTATTCTGCATGCACTGCATGTAAGCGCCTGCTGCCTGAGCCGAGCATTTATCCACACTGTGATGGTTGCTCCAACTTGGCGGTGCCACAGCCTGGAGTCTCACACCCAGTGGTCTCTCAGGCTGCTGCTGCACCTGTGACTGAACCCCGGGCCTGGGTAGAGTCCTTTTCTAGGTCCATATCCCAGTCATTTGCTGAGTCCATGGGACTTTTGTCCAGGACTTTGATGAATATGCATCAGCCCCCCTCACAGGGTGCCTCTAATACTCTTGACAGAGGATTCCTATTCTCTGACCTCCCTCCATCGGAGCTCACGAAGGATTCATCATCTGAACCCAGACCCCGTCCTTCTAAGAGAAGGCGCAGGGTTTCCTCCCCCTCCCCATCCCACGGCTCTGTCTCAAGATGAGGAGGATGCCCTCACTGGGGGCTCGGAGGCTATGTATCCCTTCGATTTCTCTGAGGGTGACTCAGATCTTAGTGATTTGATTGCTTCTATTAATTCTGTGCTGGATCTCAATCCGCCAGTGTCAGAGGAGCAACCCTATCTGGCAGAAAAGCACCAGTTTACCTCGCCTAAGAGAGTGAAGAGTGTGTTCTTTAACCACTCCAGTTTTCAGACTGCTGTGACCAAACCCAGGGCCTGTCCTGACAAACGCTTTTCAAAGCGTGGTTCTGATGACCGTTTTCCCTTTCCACCTGAGGTGGTCAAGGAGTGGTCTCACTCCCCAAAAGTAGACCCCCCGGTGTCTAGGCTCTCAGCCCGGACCGTTGTCGGTGGCTTACGGCACCTCACTTAAGGATTCCACTGACCGTCAGATTGACCTTCTGGCCAAATCTGTGAATGAAGCTGCGGGGGCCGCGTTTTCCCCGACTTTTGCAGCAGTGTGGGCTCTCAAAGCCATCTCTGCTTCTCTAGAGGAGATGCATTCCCTCACCAAGGAATCTATGCCTGAGATGGTTACCTTAACTTCTCAGGCTTCAGCTTTTTCATCTTATGCCATGTCTGCCATGCTAGAGGCTGCTCACCGCACTGCGGTGGCTTCAGCTAATTCTCTTGTTATCCGCAGGATTTTGTGGCTTCGAGAGTGGAAGGCAGATGCTTCTTCCAAGAAGTTTCTTGCTGGGCTCCCTTTTGCTGGTTCACGGCTGTTTGGTGAACAGCTGGATGAAATCATTAAAGAAGCTACTGGCGGGAAGAGTACTTCCATGCCACAAACCAAGACCAGGAAACCCGCCCAGGGTAGGAATCAATCGAGGTTTCGTTCCTTTCGTTCCTCCAACTGGTCATCCTCTAAGCCTTCCGCCTCGTCCGCTAACTCAGCCAAGGATCAGAAATCCAACTGGCACCCAAAAGCGCGTCCGCAGAAGACCGCAGGAGGTTCTGCCACTAAGGCAGCTTCCTCATGACTCTCGGCCCGCTCCAGCCACGTCCTTAGTCGGTGGCAGGCTCTCCCACTTTGGCGACGCTTGGTCTCAAGTCTCCGATCAGTGGGTGAGAGACATCATATCTCACAGCTACAGGATAGAATTCTCTTCCAGCCCGCCAAACAGATTTTTTCTCTCAACTCCCCCCTGCTCCAAGGCCGCCGCCTTCTCGCAGGCCGTGGCGTCCTTGCAGGCAAACGGAGTGATTGTCCCAGTTCCCGCTCAAGAACGGTTCAGAGATTTTTACTCAAATCTCTTCCTAGTTCCAAAAAAGGACGGTGCCTTCCGGCCCATCCTGGATCTCAAGCTTCTCAACAAGCATGTCCGGGTGCGGCATTTTCGCATGGAGTCTCTGCGATCAGTCATTGCCTCTATGACCCAAGGGCATTTCCTGGCGTCCATCGACATCAGAGATGCCTATCTACATGTGCCAATCGCAGTGTCACATCAGCGTTGGTTACGTTTTGCGATAGGAGAGGATCATTTCCAATTCGTGGCTCTCCCCTTCGGGTTAGCCACGGCCCCTCGGGGTATTCACCAAGGTCATGGCGGCAGTGATTGCGGTCCTGCACCTCCAGGGGTTAGCAGTGCTTCCTTATCTGGACGACCTTCTGGTCAAGGGTCCATCCAGCGCAGACTGTCAGCGGAGTGTTTCGCTCACTCTCGCCACCCTAGCCAAATTCGGGTGGATTGTCAATCTTCCCAAATCCACTCTGACTCCGACCCAGAGCCTCACGTATCTAGGGATGCAGTTCGAGACTTTGCCGGCACTTGTGAAGTTGCCCTTAATCAAACAGCAGTCTCTCCGGCTAGCGGTGCGCTCTCTCCTGAGGCCCCGCCGTTATTCCCTCAGGCGCCTGATGCAGGTGCTGGGTCAAATGGTGGCCTCCATGGAGGCGGTTCCCTTTGCCCAGTTCTATCTGCGTCCTCTGCAGCTGGACATTCTCAGCTGTTGGGACAAGCGGCCTTCCTCCTTACAGAAGTTAGTGGCTCTGTCGCCACGGACCAGGAGCTCTCTTCAGTGGTGGCTTCGACTCCTCTCCCTGTCCCAAGGGCGCTCCTTCCTGACTCCGTCCTGGGTGATTCTCACCACGGATGCCAGCCTATGCGGCTGGGGAGCGGTACATCTCCACCACAGAGCACAGGGCACTTGGACTCGTCCGAGTCAGCCCTTTCAATCAATGTGCTGGAAACCAGATATGTGCTTCTAGCTCTCCTAGCCTTTCACCACCTGTTGGCGGGCAGTCACATTCGAGTCCAGTCAGACAACGCGACAGCGGTTGCCTACATCAATCACCAAGGCGGGACACGCAGCCGCCTGGCAATGTTGGAGGTCCAACGCATTCTTCAATGGGCGGAGGACTCCAAGTCCACCATATCCGCAGTCCACATCCCTGGCGTAGAAAATTGGGAGGCAGATTATCTCAGCCGTCAATCCGTGGACGGTGGCGAGTGGTCCCTGCACCCGGCAGTGTTTCAGTCAATCTGCCGCAAGTGGGGCACTCCGGACGTGGACCTAATGGCATCCCGTCACAACAACAAGGTTCCGGTTTACGTGGCTCGCTCCCACGATCCTCAGGCCTTCACCGCGAACGCTCTGGTTCAAGACTGGTCCCAGTTTCGTCTGTCCTACGTGTTTCCCCCTCTAGCTCTCTTGCCCAGAGTCCTGCGCAAGATCAGAATGGAGGGTCGTCGAGTCATCCTCATTGCACCGGACTGGCCCAGGCGAGCTTGGTATCCGGACCTGCTCCAACTGTCCGTGGAGATGCCGTGGCATCTTCCGGACCGTCCAGACCTGCTCTCGCAAGGTCCGTTTTTCCGCCCGAATTCTGCGGCACTCAAATTGACGGTGTGGCTCTTGAGTCCTGGATTTTGACGGCTTCTGGTATTCCTCCTGAAGTCATCTCCACTATGACTCGGGCCCGTAAGTCTTCCTCCGTCAAGATCTATCACAGGACTTGGAAAATTTTCCTGTCCTGGTGTCGCTCTTCCGGCCATTCTCCTTGGCCATTCTCGTTGCCGACCCTTCTGTCTTTTTTACAGTCCGGTCTGCAGCTAGGACTGTCCCTCAACTCTCTCAAGGGACAAGTCTCCGCTCTATCAGTGCTGTTCCAGCGGCGTCTCGCCCGGCTGGCTCAGGTCCGCACCTTCATGCAAGGTGCGTCTCACATCATTCCGCCTTATCGGCGGCCCTTGGATCCCTGGGACCTTAACTTGGTCCTCACGGTATTGCAGAAACCCCCTTTCGAGCCCCTTAGGGAGGTTTCTTTGTATCGTCTTTCTCAAAAGGTGGCCTTTCTAGTTGCCATAACTTCTCTCAGGAGAGTCTCTAATTTGGCTGCGCTCTCCTCGGAGTCACCTTTTTTGGTTTTTCACCAAGACAAGGTAGTTCTCCGTCCGACCCCGGACTTTCTTCCTAAGGTGGTCTCTCCCTTCCACCTTAACCAGGATATTTCCTTGCCTTCCTTCTGTCCGGCCCCTGTTCATCGCTTTGAGAAAGCGCTGCATACTCTAGATCTGGTGCGTGCTCTCCGGATTTATGTGTCTCGCACCGCTGCGCTTAGGCGGTGCACCTCTCTTTTTGTGCTAACCACAGGGCGGCGCAAGGGTCTCTCTGCTTCTAAGCGGACCTTGGCCCGTTGGATTAGATCGACCATTTCGAACGCCTACCAGAGTACTCGGGTGCCTCCCTCGCCGGGGATCAAAGCACACTCGACCAGAGCTGTCGGTGCCTCTTGGGCTTTTAGGTACCAGGCTACGGCTCAACAAGTCTGTCAGGCTGCCACTTGGACTAGCCTGCATACCTTTTCGAAGCACTACCAAGTGCATGCTCATGCTTCGGCAGATGCGAGTTTGGGCAGACGCATCCTTCAGGCGGCTGTCGCCCACTTGTGAAGTTAGGCTCCGCCTACTTCTTAGTTTTTTCTGTTTATTCCCACCCAGGGACAGCTTTGGAACGTCCCATGGTCTGGGTCTCCCAAAGGAACGATAAAGAAAAAGAGAATTTTGTAACTTACCGTAAATTCTTTTTCTTATAGTTCCGTATTGGGAGACCCAGCTCCCTCCCTGTTGCCTGTTGGCAATTTTCTTGTTCCGTGTGTTATCACCGGCTGTTGTCGTGGACAGAGTCTCCGGTTGTTGCGGTTCTTACTCGGTTCTACTTGTGGGTGGCTATTCTCCTTCAGCTTTTGCACTAAACTGGCTAGGACTGGCTACCAGGGGGTGTATAAGCTCAGAGGGAGGAGCTACACTTTAAGTGTAGTACTTTGTGTGTCCTCCGGAGGCAGAAGCTAAACACCCATGGTCTGGGTCTCCCAATACGGAACTATAAGAAAAAGAATTTACGGTAAGTAACAAAATTCTCTTTTTTGTTAGGTTGGTCCACCAGCAATGAGTTGCTAACTAGCTGTGCCAGCAATCAGTTGTAATCTATTGTGTTCAAGCAAGTTTGCACCACTGCTACATAAATTAAAGGGGCTCCTCACTATGATACTGATAAAACTTCAATAGGATAGATCATCAATATTAGATTGGTGGGGGTCTTACATCTGATCGATCAGCTGTTTTCAGCGATGACTGGATGTAAGCTGCACTGAGCATAATGGCATCATTATAATTGTTTAGTGGCTATGCTAAGATCTGCCACACAGCTCCTGTTCATCTAGGTCTGCTGTTGTTCCCCATTAATATATTGATTATATCCAGCCGCCATAGCTGATCCATGGAGTTGCTGGGTGTCTGACCCCTATTAATCTGATATTGATGACTTATCCTCAGGATAGGACATCAATCTCATAGTTGTTGGAAGAGCATCGTACGTGTTGTGATGGTTCACACAATTTTTTTTTGTATATATATATATATATATATATATATATATATATATATATATATATATATATATATATATATATATATATATATATATATATATATATATATATATATATATATATATATATATATGAGAAACTAAAATCCTTCTTTATATTTCTCATTTTCTAACTTTGTTAAAAAAAAAAGCTTTTTTGCATAACTGTATAACAAGACCTTCCATAGTTCTTGGCTATCTATGTAATGGACACAAATTAATGATGTCACACACTACAGCCTCCCACACACTGTATAATAGACATATGAAACAGACCCTGAATAGCCATACCCTGCTGTGGACACAGATTGTACCACTGTTGCTCACTGATTTTTACCTGGAGCCACATATAATCCATAAAAATAGTTCTCCGTGAGATCTAATACACACATCAATTCAATGTACATCATGTATGCAAATTGTCTGTATGGATTAAAGGGAACCTGTCAGGTCCAATATGCACCCAGAACCAAGAGCAGTTCTGGGTGTATATTGCTAATCCCTGCCTAATTGTCTCTGTATACACTAGCATAGATAAAGGGATCTTTAGGGTACCTTCACACTTAGCGATGCAGCAGCGATCCGACCAGCGATCTGACCTGGTCAGGATCGCTGCTGCATCGCTACATGGTCGCTGGTGAGCTGTCAAACAGGCAGATCTCACCAGCGACCACTGAACAGCCCCCAGCCAGCAGCGACGTGCAAGCGACGCTGCGCTTGCACGGAGCCGCCGACTGGAAGCTGCAGAGACTGGTAACTAAGGTAAACATCGGGTTTGGTTACCCGATGTTTACATTAGTTACCAGCGCTGTGTGCAGAGAGCAGGGAGCCGCGCACACTGAGCGCTGGCTCCTTGCTCTCCTAGCTGCTGTACACATCGGGTTAATTAACCCGATGTGTAATGCAGCTACATGTGCAGAGAGCAGGGAGCCGCGCACACTGCTTAGCGCTGGCTCCTTGCTCTCCTAGCTGCTGTACACATCGGGTTAATTAACCCGATGTGTAATGCAGCTACATGTGCAGAGAGCAGGGAGCCGCGCACACTGCTTAGCGCTGGCTCCTTGCTCTCCTAGCTGCTGTACACATCGGGTTAATTAACCCGATGTGTAATGCAGCTACATGTGCAGAGAGCAGGGAGCCGCGCACACTGCTTAGCGCTGGCTCCTTGCTCTCCTAGCTGCTGTACACATCGGGTTAATTAACCCGATGTGTACAGCAGCTACATGTGCAGAGAGCCGGAGCCGGCAGCACAGGCAGCGTGAGAGCTGCAGAGGCTGGTAACTAAGGTAAATATCGGGTAACCACCTTGGTTACCCGATGTTTATCTTGGTTACAAGCTTACCTCAGCTGTCAGACGCCGGCTCCTGCTCCCTGCTCGCTTCATTTGTCGCTCTCTCGCTGTCACACACAGCGATCTGTGTGTCACAGCGGGAGAGCGGCTTTGAAGAAAACGAACCAGGGCTGTGTGTAACGAGCAGCGATCTCGCAGCAGGGGCCAGATCGCTGCTCAGTGTCACACACAGCGAGATCGCTAATGAGGTCACTGCTGCGTCACAAAAAGCGTGACTCAGCAGCGATCTCGGCAGCGAGCTCGCTGTGTGTGAAGCACCCCTTAGAAAAAGTATTTCTAAAGATCTTTTATCTTATGCTAATGAGCGAGGGCACTAGTCTCAAGGGTGTTATATCCCTCGACTAGCCGCCTTCTTAGCATGATAGTACACCCACAGGGGTGTACTAACATGCTATTCAATGCAAAGTCACCAGTGTTCACTGTGAGCGATCTTCTGAATGCCCCGGCACTTTCAGCTTCAGAGAGGTCTACTGGGCATGACTGGAACGCGTACACCTGGCTTCATACTGCGCATGACCGGAAGTGCCCGGCATTCAGAAGTGCGGCCATAGAGAACACAGGTGGCGGCACCGCTGGTGATGGTGCATTGAATAGCATGTTGGTACACCCCTGTACTGCTCGTGGTTCTGGGGGCATATTGGACCTGACAGGTTCTCTGTTAAAGGCGTTGTCCTCTGCCAGGACAATCCAAATTTTAATATAGTCCCCCTAGTAAAAAAACAAAACAAAACAACAACCTTCACTCTCGGGGTTCCAGTGATTATATCAGCTCCATGTCTGTGTGGATTTGCTTGATATTGGCTGTAGAGCTCACGTGGCTGAGCACTAAGGGGCTGATATTGGGCTGCTGTGCCCTCATGTTTTCCGCTTGTCCAATATATGTCTGAGGGAGCCTCACGTGGCATAACCATGTTACGTGAACCCTCCTACCGACAAAGCAATAACATCACTGGAGCGGCGCTTGTACAGGACATATCTAAATTTTTATTGTACCAGGGGGCCAAATTCATTTAAAAAGAGGTTATCCAGGTATTGGACAACTTCTTTCAGGCCTTTGAGTCTTGTAAGCCTATAATTTTGTCTATTTTTTTTTTCTTTTAGGAAATGATGGCAGTGAAAGATTTCTTGGAGAAAGTGATCCCAAAAGTGTAACTCACAAATGGTTCCACTGCAGGAGAAATGCCTCTCGGCCTGACCTCCAGTGTTTCTTCCCTGAGCCCGTGTCCTCTTACCCACCCACCCCCACTCTGCGCTGGTTTATGATAAAAGTATTATCTGTCCTGCCAGATGTGATTGGAGCTGTTTAAGGTACAGGGTGGGGGTTGCTGCTCCTACACTCATTCCACAATCCCTGCAAAATAAGAAAGGCAGGTTCTGCCATCATTGCTGCTGCTTTTTCCGATCCTTGTAGTGTTACATTTCATATTCTGCTGTTACAGGTCCGTATCTAGTAGCAGCGGGAAGCCACCATATACCTCAGAGGAGCAGCTGAGTATTGAGATGTGAATGTACCTTAAACACTCCGTCCTTTCAGGAGCAGAGCTCAGGCCCATTACAGCTGGTACTGTGCCCCTATGTAGGTATTTTCACAGTCGTCTGTCCCGACTCCAGACAGATGCTATGCTTCTGGCCTTGCATCCATATTCTCTGAGCTCAGATTGTGTCCGTGTAAGGCTCAGCATGCACTGGGAAGAGAGCAGTGTACCTAAGTCAGCAGCATTTCTGTCATATTTGTTTTTTTATTCACAATAAAAGCCTTCTACCCTTTTTGGTCTGCTCATTTTACACTTGGATAACTTTTAATTCATAGACGATTATCGTATTTTTTGGTTCATAAGACTCACCGGACTATAAGACACACCCCAAATTTAGAGAAAAGAAGGGTGAAAAAAATGAGGCAAGTCTTAGAAATCAGTGGTGTCTTACAGAAGGGGGGTGGCAGCGGTGGTGGAGCGGGTTCACAGGAGACGGGGGCGATGGTGGAGCAGGGAAATGCTACGGTGGGTGTCCCAGAAACTGGTGGTGGCTGTTCTGGGGCTGTGGGCAGTGAGGGCTTCAAATAATGGTGCTTGGAGTCGGCGCGTGCGTAGATTGAGCTCTCGCCTCAATGACAAGCCGAGATCTCATCTGCGCACGCTCTGCCTCTGGGCGCCATTTTTCTTAAGCCTGCTGCTGGGAGATCAGTGGGCCGAAGGCGACTCATGCGCAGATGAGATCTTGAGCCGAGAGCTCCATCTGTGCACGTGCCGACTCCGGGCGCCATTAATTGAAGCCCTCACTGCCCGCAGCCCCTGCACAGCCGCCGCAGCAGCATTACCTCTGGCTCCTGCTACCCCTCTCCTCCACTCCCTGGTAAGCTACATTCGGATTATAAGACACACCCCTCACTTTCCTCCCAAATTTTTAAATTTGCCGAATACCTGCTAATCTCCTGGTCTTGGCTAAACTTGGCAATGATAGAGGAACACCATGATAAAGTAGCATTGTAGTGCTGTGTCTAGACATTATGACTTTACAGACTGCAGTTGTAGGGTTCTTGGGTAGGTTTTTTTTTTGTTTTTTTTTCTTTTTTCGCAATTTGACTTGGAGGGCTGGAAAAGCAATGGAAAATCTGTTATATGATGTATAATTTTCTAGTTGAATAATTTTTCAAAGTAAAACAAGAAGCAGTTATTAGCAAAGGAACAAGAAAGAGTAAATGAAGAGCGAAAAGGGAACCCTCCCTAGGAGTAGAGAGCCAGGGTGGTTAGGAATCTTTAACATGGGGAACTACTGAAGTAGAGGAGATAAGCATCGAAGATAGTGGGCAAAGAGAAAATAACGCCATAGGCCACATTACAGACTAGTCTGGTAGAGGGAGGCGGAAAGGAAGGGCTCTTGATGGAACCATTTGGTGGCAACATTAGCCTGCTCTTGATGGGACTCTGTGACCCAAGGTCTCCATAGGATGAGATAAGGAAGACTCAGTGACCCACTCTAGAGAGAGAGAGAGAGTCGGTAGAATTCCAGTGACGAGGAATTATTGTCTTGGCTGCTTGAAGCAAATGTCGCAGCAAAGATTTTTTTTTATTTTTTTTTTTTTTTTATATAAACGTGGCATGGTAAACATGAACAGGAGCACTGCTTCCGGTCCGGCATGCACTGAGACATCAGTGAAGGTATTCACCACTTTGAGCACCACCTCCCAGAAGGCTCTCAGGATAAGGCAAAGCCACCAAATATGGGACATAGTGCCCTCCGAGTCACAACGCCAGCAAAGATTAGACCACTTCGGGAACGTGGTACCATCTAGAGACAATCTTTAAACTAGTCTCTTGAGATTTCGTTGTAATAATGGATTTATGGGACACAAAGAAACCTCTGTCCCATTGATCTTGTGTAAAGATTGTATGGAGTTTGAGTTCCAAGACCTTGGAAAAGGAGGGCGGGCGCAATCTCAGTCCCAATTCAGTCAGTTATATAATGTACTAGCTGAAGTACCGGGGCGTTGCCCAGGATAGTAACTGTCTTTCTTTCTCTCTGTCTCTCTCTATATGTCAGTCTCTTTGCCGGCCTGTCGCGCTCTCTTTGCCGGCCTGTCGCGCTCTCTTTGCCGGCCTGTCGCGCTCTCTTTGCCGGCCTGTCGCGCTCTCTTTGCCGGCCTGTCGCGCTCTCTTTGCCGGCCTGTCGCGCTCTCTTTGCCGGCCTGTCGCGCTCTCTTTGCCGGCCTGCCGCTATCCATCTCCCCACTGACATCTTATTACCTCACATAAGCTTCTTATACTTAAGGCTGCTTTACATGGTACGACCGATTGTGCGATTTGACAATCGATCGTAACCGCCCCCGTCCTTTTTGCGTCATGGGCAAATCGCTGCCCGTTTCGCACAAAGTCAGTAACCCCCGTCACACATACTTACCTCTCGTGCGACCTCGCTGTGGGCGGCGAACGTCCACTTCCTGGAGTGGGAGGGACGTTCGGCGTCACAGCGACGTCACACGGCCGCCGGCCAATGGAAGCGGAGGGGCGGAGATGAGCGCGACGTAAACATCCCGCCCACCTCCTTCCTTCACATAGCCGGCGGCGGCCGCGTGACGCAGGTGAGCTGCTGTTCATCGTTCCCGGGGTGTCACGGAGCGAAGTGTGCTACCACGGAAACGATGAACAACTAAATTAAACGATATTATGGAACCTAGCGAGCAGTACACGACTCACTATTTGTGAGCGATACTGCGTCGCTAGGAGGTGTCACACAGGCCGGCATCGCCAGCGATGCCGGATGTGCGTCACAAAAACCGTGACCCCGACGATCTATCGCACGATAGATTGGTGTAAAGCAGCCTTAACCATTTTTGTTCCTATAGCAATCACTGACAGTTGCATTAATAGCCTCTAGCTCCCACCTCCATTCAGTTTAATGAAGACATGTTTTTTGGAGAGTAACTGTAAAGCGTGGGGTTAAATTTTCCTGTCAAAACATAGTCTGACGTTCCGTGAGTCACATGGGGCGTCTGTGCAAAATTTCGTGATTATAAATGTGACAGTGCTGATTCCTTTAGTGTACATACATACACACATACTCAGCTTTATATATTAGATAATTTTCTATGGAAAGACCACATC
The DNA here is from genome assembly GCF_048569485.1 of Anomaloglossus baeobatrachus. Classification (NCBI taxonomy): domain Eukaryota; kingdom Metazoa; phylum Chordata; class Amphibia; order Anura; family Aromobatidae; genus Anomaloglossus; species Anomaloglossus baeobatrachus. The sequence continues at coordinate 424,040,828 of NC_134354.1, read as the reverse complement.
ACCCCAACAAAAAAGTACGTTGTTTTCTCTGACTCCTCATTGGGAGACACAGGACCATGGGTGTTATGCTGCTTATCCATAGGAGGACACTAAGTAGATGCAAAGATGTTAGCTCCTCCCCTGCAGTATACACCCCCTGGCCCAGCCAGGCTACTTTAGTTTTAGCTTAGTGTCTATAGGAAGCACATCTCTGCAGACTACTGCAGCAAGAATTTTGTTTTTAGAGGGTGACTGTTTCCTTTGGGGACCGATTTTCCCAAAACCATCAACAGGCGGGAACGTGGAGTGTCGCCTCCCCGTACCCCTCCTGCAACGCTGGATCCTGGGCTGTTACTCACTGGATGACAGGTCTCATGGCACTGATTTTCCAGAGCAGATGAAAACTTCCTCAGCCCCTCTTGCAGGCTCTGAGTTGATACACGTTCTGCACCAATTGTGACCAGGCAGCAGACTCCATCTCCACAGGAGCTGAGGTGAGATCATTCCGATTTCTCCAGCGCTCAGAGTAGATGAAAACTTCCTCAGTCCCTCTTGCAGGCTCTGAGTTGATACACCGCACCAGTGTGACCAGGCAGCAGGCATCAGACTGCCATCTCTACAGGAGTTGAGGTGAGATCAATTTTTTCCAGAGCAGATGAAAACTTCCTCGGTCCCTCTGGCAGGCTCTGAGTTGATACAAGTTCTGCCAGCAGGCGTCACTCTCCACACTGAATTGGAGCAAAGGTCACACTGACTGGATGCACGTGGCTGATTGCAGACTCCTGCATAGCATTCCACCTGTGGCGGGGGGAGGGGGAGAGCCCCCAGGACTCAGTGCACCCGCAGCTGCGGTACCCCTCTGGGGTACACAGATGGGGTTCTCCCACATGTTCCGTGGTCTCTGAGGATCAGGAGGAAGGGGAATGATGTTTGTACCGGGATGATTCCTTGGTTTCAACCTCCCCGAGCGATCAAGCTACGATGGACTCCCTTATTGCAGCAATCTACCAAAACTCTGCATGTGGAATATCTCCCATCCACTACTGCTGACCCTGCGGTCTCCTTTAAAAGGGTGGAGAAACCTCAAAAAAAAAAAAAATTTTTTTGACGCCGCTTCGGTATCCGTAAACTCATGGAGTCCCGGTACCCCTTTCGCTTAGCTGTCTCTAAGGGCTGGGCTGATCCGGCCTCGGTGGACCCTCACCCGGCTTCCGCCTGCCTGAAGGACCACTCCTGTCTTTTACTTGATGAATCCTCCTTCAAGGACCCGACAGACAAGGGGAGCAGCTCGATCGCTCTGCTTCGAGGCCGTGGGTCCCTCTCCCCTTCCGTGTGCGTCGCACAGGCACCAGGACTACCAGTTTCCCTCAGACCCTCACAGATGTAACAGTTCAAATTGCTGCGGCGGCAAGAGTACCTCATGCAGGCCTCACTCGGCGCTGCTACCTGCGCAGTTATTGCCGCCTCAAATACCATAGCCATCCGTAAGGCCCTCTGGTTCCGATAATGGAGAGCGGACTCTGTCTCTTAGAAGCCTCTCACAGTACTCTTTTTTCCAGACCGATGGTTTGCCGATCGCCTGGACAGGCTCTTTTTTTTGTCTGACGCCACAGGAGGAAAAGAGAGTACCTCCCTTCCCCAACTCTAGCCCAGGATGTTTTTTACTAGACACGCAGGGCCCGACCTTCTCAGCCCTCCCCGAGTCCACCTCGTCCTGGCAGTCTAGACAAAGACAGAGGAGTCTCGTCGTCCTCGATCTGGGCTGCCGCCTCAGACCACAAATGGGTGTGATACCTTGTGTCTTCCGGTTACTACATTGAATTCTGGACCCGATCCCCTGGTCAGTCTTTTCTCTCAAAACCCCCCCAAAGGCTCCAAAACACCACGAGGCCTTCTCCTCAGCAATCCACTCCCTCCAAACGGTGGGGGTGATGGTACCTGTTCCGGACGGCGAGAGGTTCAAAGCCTTCTGGCGAGAGGTTCAAAGCCTTCTTTCTTTGTCGCTCTATTGGGAGACCCAGACAATTGGGTGTATAGGCTATGCCTCCGGAGGCCGCACAAAGTATTACACTTAAAAGTGTTAAGCCCCTCCCCTTCTGCCTATACACCCCCCGTGCTCCCACGGGCTCCTCAGTTTTTTGCTTTGTGCGAAGGAGGTCAGACACGCACGCACAGCTCCATAGATGGGTCAGCAGCAGCTGCTGACCATGTCGGATGGAAGAAAAGTGGGCCCATATAGGGCCCCCAGCATGCTCCCTTCTCACCCCACTCTTGTCGGCGGTGTTGTTAAGGTTGAGGTATCCATTGCGGGTACGGAGGCTGGAGCCCACATGCTGTTTTCCTTCCCCATCCCCCTCAGGGCTCTGGGTGAAGTGGGATCTTACCGGTCTCCAGGCACTGAGACCGTGCTCCATCCACAGCTCCTAAGACTCTGCTGGATAGGAGCCGGGTATCGTTCAGGGACATGGCCCTGCTACTTGAAGGTACTCTGTGTCCCTGTGGGGACCGCGCACAGCAACACTCCAGCTTTGCTGGGTGTGCTAGTGCACCGGGGACCGCGGCGCTGACCGGGTTAATGTGCCATTACACACTCAGCGTCGCTGAGTGTGTTTATGTAGGGGGACTACCGTACTACCGCCGCCGCCATGTTTTTAACACTGAGGTGCGCCGGGGACTTCCGCGCGGCCGCGCTTTTATGGCAGCCGCGCTCATTACTTGAGTCCCCGGCTTGTACGGCCTAGTGTTTCCTCCTCCCGCCCACAGCCCTGACAGGCAGGGGAAGGGCGGGACGCTTTACAGATGAGCTGCACTGAGGGCTGGAGCATGCTTTGCATACTCCACTCCCCTCACTGCACTGTGAGGCACCAGTTCCCGCACTTTCTAAGGGTCACGCCCACGGCTTCCTCCTCTCTCAGGACGCCGGCAGCCGTGCCATTACACACTCAGCATCGCTGAGTGTGTTTATGTAGGGAGACTACCGCGCTGACCGCCGCCGCCATGTTTTGACACTGAGGCGCGGCTGGGACTTGTAGTGCGCCGGGGACTTCCGCGCGGCCGCGCTTTTACGGCGGCCGCGTTTATTACTCGAGTCCCCGGCTTTTGCGGCCTAGTCTTTCTTCCTCCCGCCCACAGCCCTGACAAGCAGGGGAAGGGCGGGACGCTGCACAGGATGAGCAGCACTGAGGGCTGGAGCATGCTTTGCATACTCCACCCCCCTCACTGTCCTCTCCTCAGAAGCCGGCAGCCATTCCTGTCAGCTCCTTGAATGCTGCAGAGGGGGACAAATTCTGACAGACCCAGGCAGGGACCCTGGTGGCCTCACAACCGCTTTATGCGGGGGGTATGCAGCATCTGTGGTGCTAGCCACATTTGTGCAGGAGTGTAATTTTAAATCATATGTTTATAAGATATGCTTTACACTGTATGGTGCACAGTTGATTCTGTATATATATTGTGTTGCTCAGGGAAGTCAACAGCATGGCGCCCATAAAAGGCAGGAGCGCCAAACCACAGGCTTACTATGCTGCCTGCGCCGCATGTACGACCCCTCTGCCGGCAGGATCCACTGAGCAATCCAGACCGGTATCTCAGCACAGGGGCACTGTTGAATCATTGCTCCCTGGCCCACCTCAGTTGGACCAGAGGTCTCCCCGGGGTGTCTCATAGATCCCAGAGTGAGGTCTCTGATACAGACCCCAGCCCCTGACCGTCTAAGCGAGCTCGCTGGGAAATTCCCTCGACATCTTCATATTGGTCAGGGTCTCAGCGGGGGGAATCCCTGGATGATGAAGCGGAGACAGCTGATCAGGATTCTGATCCTGAGGCCGCTCTCAATCTTGATACGCCTGACGGGGACGCCATAGTGAACGATCTTATAGCGTCTATCAATCAAAGATGCCACTCACAGGCAGATGGAGCTCTGGTTGAAATCCATCTATGAAGCTATCAGCGCTTCTTTTACACCAGCATTTGCAGCCGTATGGGTGCTACAAGCTATCTCAGCAGGTCAAGCGCAAATTGACGCAGCCACACAGACGTCGGCATTTGCGTCTTACGCTATTAATGCTGTCCTGGACTCTGCGAGCCGTATGGCGGTTGCTTCCGCCAATTCGGTGGTACTCTGCAGGGCCTTGTGGCTACGGAACTGGAAGGCAGATTCTGCTTCCAAAAAAGCGTTTAACCAGTTTTCCAATTTCTGGCGACCGACTGTTTGGCGAACGTTTGGATGAAATCATCAAACAATACAAGGGAAAGGATACATCTTTACCCCAGCCCAAACCGAACATACCCCAACAGAGGATGGGGCAGTCGAGGTTTCGGTTCTTTCGGGGCGCGGGCAGGTCCCAATTCTCCTCGTCCAAAAGGCCTCTGAATAGATCAAGGGCTCTCCGATTCATGGCGGTCTAAGTCAAAAAGACCACCGGAGGTGCCGCTACCAAAGCGGCTTCTTGATGGCTTTCGGTCTCCTCAATCCGCATCCTCGGTTGGTGGCAGGCTTTCCCGCCTTTGCGACTCCTGGCTGCCAAGGGTAAAAGACCGTTGGGCGAGAGACATTCTGTCTCACGGTTACAAGTTAGAGTTCGCCTCTCGTCCCCCGACTCGATTCTTCAGGTTATCCCCGCCTCCCGAGCGAGCCGAGGCTCTTCTGCAGGCGCTGGGCACCCTGAGGGCAGAAGGAGTGGTGGTCCCTGTTCCTCTTCAGCAACAGGGTCACGGGTTTTTCTCCAACCTGTTTGTGGTTACAAAGAAGGACGGGTCTTTCCGTCCTGTCCTGGACCCGTAACTGCTCAACAAACACGTATAGACCAGACGGTTCCGGATGGAAACCCTCCGCTCCGTCATCGACTCAATGTCCCCAGAAGATTTCCTTGCATCGATCGATATCAAAGATGCTTTTCTCCACGTACCGGTGGCTCCAGAGCACCAACGCTTCTTGCGCTTCACCATAGGAGACGAACACCTGCAGTTCGTGGCACTGCAGTTCGGCCTGGCTACAGCCCCACGGGTTTTCACCAAGGTCAGGGCTACAGTAGTTGCGGTCCTCCACTCTCAGGGTCACTCGGTGATCCCTTACTTGGACGATCTGCTGATCAAGGCACCCTCTCAAGAGGCATGCCAACACAGCCCCGACGCTTCTCTGGGGGCTCTCCAGAGTTTCGGGTGGATCATCAATTTTCCAAAGTCAAATCTGACACCAGCCCAATCGCTGACATATCTTGGCATGGAGTTTCATACCCTATCGGCGATAGTGAAGCTTCCGCTGATCAACAAGCGTTCACTACAGAAAGGGGTGCAATCTCTCCTTCAAGGTCAAGCACACCCCTTGAAGGGCCTCATGCACTTCCTGGGGAAGATGGTGGCAGCAATGGAGGCAGTTCCTTTCGCGCAGTTTCACCTGCGTCCTCTTCATTGGGACATCCTACGCAAATAGGACAGGAAACCGACGTCCCTCGACAGGAACGTCTCCCTCTCTCAGGCAACCAAAGCTTCCCTTAGGGGGTGGCTTTCTTCCCACTTCATTATCGCATGGGAAATCCTTCCTACCCCCATCCTGGGAGGTGGTCACGACGGACGCGAGTCTGTCAGGGTGGGGAGCAGTCTTTCTCCACCACAGGGCTCAGGGTACGTGGACTCAGCAAGAGTCCTCGCTTCAGATCAATGTTCTGAAGATCAGGGCAGTGTATCTTGCCCTAAAAAGTGTTCCAGCAGTGGCTGGAAGGCAAGCAGATCCGAATTCAGTCGGACAACTCCACAGTGGTGGCTTACATCAACCACCAAGGCGGAACACGCAGTCGGCAAGCCTTCCAGGAAGTCCGGCGGATTTTGATGTGGGTGGAAGCCACGGCCTCCACCATCTCCGCAGTTCACATCCCGGGCGTCGAAAACTGGGAAGCAGACTTTCTCAGTCACCAGGGCATGGACGCAGGGGAATGGTCTCTTCACCCGGGCGTGTTTCAGGAGATCTGTTGCCGCTGAGGGAGGCCGGACGTCGACCTAATGGCGTCCCGGCACAACAACAAGGTCATGGCATTCATGGCACGCTCTCACGATCACAGAGCTATGGCGGCAGACGCCTTAGTTCGGAATTGGTCGCAGTTTCAACTCCCTTATGTGTTTCCTCCGCTGGCACTGTTGCCCAGAGTGTTACGCACGATCAGGGCCGACTGCCGCCGCGCCATCCTCGTCACTCCAGACTGGCCGAGGAGGTCGTGGTACCCGGATCTGTGGCATCTCACGGTAGGCCAAACGTGGGCACTACCAGTCCGTCCAGACTTGCTGTCTCAAGGGCCGTTTTTCCATTTGAATTCTGCGGCCCTCAACCTGACACTGTGGCCATTGAGTCCTAGATCTAGCGTCTTCAGGATTATCTCAAGAGGTCATTGCCACTATGAGACAGGCTAGGAAACCAACGTCCGCCAAGATCTACCACAGGACGTGGAAAAATTTCCTGTCGTGGTGCTCTGCTCGGGGTTTTTCTCCCTGGCCTTTTGCCTTGCCCATTTTTCTGTCCTTCCTTCAATCTGGACTGGAAAAGGGTTTGTCGCTCGGCTCCCTTAAGGGACAAGTCTCAGCGCTCTCTGTGTTTTTTCCAGTAGCGCCTAGCCAGACTTCCACAGGTATGCACGTTCCTGCAGGGGGTTGTCACATCGTTCATCCTTACAAGCGGCCGTTAGAACCCTGGGATCTGAACGGGGTGCTGATGGTTCTTCAGAAACCACCATTCGATCCAATAGGGATATTTCTTTCTCACGCCTTTCGCAGAAAGTGATTTTCCTAGTAGCAGTCACTTCACTTCGGAGAGTGTCTGAGCTAGCAATGTTGTCGTGCAAAGCCCCTTTCCTGGTGTTCACCAGGACAAGGTGGTTCTGCGTCCGGTTCTGGAATTTCTCCCAAGGGTGGTACCCCCCTTTCATCTCAATCAGGATATCTCCTTACCCTCTTTTTGTCATCATCCAGTTCACCAATGTGAAAAGGATTTGCACTGGTTAGATCTGGTGAGAGCACTCAGGCTCTACATTTCTCGTACGGCGCCCCTGCGCCGCTCGGATGCACTCTTTTGTCCTTGTCGCTGGCCAGCGTAAAGGGTCACAGGCTTCCAAATCAACCCTGGCCCGGTGGATCAAGGAACCAATTCTCGAAGCTTACCGGGCTGCCGGTTCCCTCAGGGCTCTAGGCCCATTCTACCAGAGCCGGGGGCGCGTCCTGGGCTTTGAGGCACCAGGCTACGGGTCAGCAGGTGTGTCAGGCGGCTACCTGGTCGAGCCTGCACACTTTCACGAAACACTATCAGGTGCATACCTATGCTTCGGCGGATGCCAGCCTAGGTAGACGAGTCCTTCAGGCGGCGGTTGCCCACCTGTAGGAAGAGGCCGTTTTACGGCTCTCTTACGAGGTATTATTTTACCCACCCAGGGATTGCTTTTGGACATCCCAATTGTCTGGGTCTCCCAATAGAGCGACAAAGAAGAAGGGAATTTTGTTTACTTACCGTAAATTCCTTTTCTTCTAGCTCTAATTGGGAGACCCAGCACCCGCCCCTGTTTTTTTGTGTACACATGTTGTTCATGTTGTTTGGTTTCAGTTCTCCGATATTCCTTCGGATTGAATCTACTTTACACCAGTTTATAATCTTTTCCTCCTTCTTGCTTTTGCACCAAAACTGAGGAGCCCGTGGGAGCACGGGGGGTGTATAGGCAGAAGGGGAGGGGCTTAACACTTTTAAGTGTAATACTTTGTGCGGCCTCCGGAGGCATAGCCTATACACCCAATTGTCTGGGTCTCCCAATTAGAGCTAGAAGAAAAGGAATTTACGGTAAGTAAACAAAATTCCCTTCTTTTTGGGGACCACGAGAGGTTGGAATAGGATGGGTCAGTTCGACCCATCCTGGACCTAACACCTGAGCAAACATGTGCACGTAAGGAGATTCAGAATGGAATTCCTAGAGTCCATTATTACCTTTTATGGTCGAAGGAGAATTCCTTTCCTCCCTAGCTATCAGGGACGTGTACCTGCACATAGCCATCGCTCCAGCTCACCAAAAGTTCCTCCACTTTGCTGTTCAGGACTTCTTTTTTTTTTTTCTCATTTGTAGCCCTACCCTCGGCTCTGCCACAGCACCAAGGGTCTTAACAAAGGTCATGGCGGCCGCCATGAGTGCCCTTCGCGCCAGGAGAGTGGCTGTTCTGCCTTGCTTGGATGACCTCATCAAGGGCTCAACCAGCGTGCAGATCTCTGTGGGCACCCTATCCCGCTTAGGGCGGCTTCTGACTCCAGTCAAATCATCCCCGGTCCCGTCAAAATCCGTCACCTCCCTGGGCATGTCCCTGGACACCCTTCGGGGCTTGATATTTCTCCCTCAAGACAAGGCGACCGCTCTACAACAAGCGGTACACTGCCTTCTACATACTCCTCGCTCCATACGATTCAGTATGAGAGTGCTAGGTAAGATATTGGCGGCTATAGAGTCAGTGCTGCTCGCTTAGCCACAACACCGCCCACTGCAGCTTGCGCTTCTAGCTGCCTGCAACAAGAGCCCTTTTTCCTTGGACGAACTTTTCACCTGACACCTTCAGTCAGGTATGCGCTTTGCTGGTGGCTTCAGTCCTCTTCCATATCGAGAGGGAGTTTTTGTCCCCCAAGTGGACTGGCTACTCCTGACCACGGACGCCAGCCTCTTAGTCTGGGGAGCAGTGTACTGGCTCCACACTGCTTCGGGACGTTGGACACCCCAAGGGTCTTCCCTTTCTAGATATCATCCTGAAAATCAGCGCGATCTTCTCGCGCTCAGGTCATTCCCCCCCTTCTGCTATCAGATTGTTTGATTCGGGTCCAATTGGACAATGCATCAGCTGTGGCCTATGTCAATCGGCAGGGAGCTACCAGCAGCAAGACAGCTAATCTCGAGGTCCTCAGGATCCTCACCTGGGCCTAATCGACGGGGGTCGGTGTTTTTCAGCGTTATATATACCGGGAGTAGAGAACTGGGTGGCGGATCTTCTAAGTCGCTAAGGCCTGGCCGCCGAAGAGTGGTTTCTCCACCCAGAAGTGTTCCCACACATCTGCACTCACTGGAGTACACCAGACGTGGATCTAATGGCCTCAAGGTTGAACGCATAGGTAACCGCGTTCTTAGCCAGCTCACTTGATCCACAGGCCATTGGCGCGGATGCTCTAGTCTCCTGAAGTCGTTTCCGTCTGCCTTACATGTTTTTCGCCTCTGCCCCTGCTGCCGCGAGTAATCAGGAAGATCAAGGCAGAAGGAGTCCCGGTGATACTAATAGCACCGGACTAGCCCAGGTGCACCTGGTATGCTGAATTAGTACAAATGCTCATGGTGCCTCGTAAGCATCCCAGACCTGCTGACCCAAGGGCCCATTTCCCATCAGAACTCCTGGGCCCTGAAGCTGACGGCCTGGCCATTGAGACCTGGACTTTAACAAGAGCGAGATTCTCTCTTGCGGTCATCTCCACCATGTACAGTGCCCGAAAGCCAGCCTTCATCCCGTATTTACCACTGTACGTGGAAAACTTTCCTTTCCCAGTGCAGGGAATCTAATGTCCAACCTATGCCTCTGGCGATCCCCAGAATTCTTGATTTTTCTTTTTTTTTTTTTTTTGCAGTCAGGTTGCAAAAGGGGTTGGTCCTCAGCTCCCTTAAGGGGCAGGTTTCATCGCTCTCAATATTCTATCAATACCGCCTAGCTTGCAATCCGCAAGTCAAGACTTTCCTCAAGGGTGTTTCCCATCTAGTTTCCCTGTATAAACGGTCGCTGGACCCATGGGACCTCAATCTCGTTTTGGACAGTATCCAGAGGTCCCCTTTTGAACCTCTTAAGGAATCTTCTCTTGCTCTTCTCTCCTGGAAGGTAACATTCTTAGTGGCGATTACGTCCATCAGACAAGTTTCGGATCTGGCAGCACTCTCTTGCCGCGAACCCTTTCTGATCTTTCATCAGGACAAGGTGGTTCTACGCCCCCTTCCGGATTTTCTTCTGAAGGTTACTTCTCCGTTTCATAAGAACGAGGACATTGTTCTGCATTCCTTTTGTCCACACCCAGTCGTCCATATGGTGGAAAAGGTTCTATATTCGCTAGACCTTGTGAGGGCTCTCAGATATTACGTACCCAGGACAGCCACTTTAGGAACATAGACTCCTTGCTCGTCATTTTTGAAAGGCTTAAGAAAGGAGAGGCAGCTTCATAGGCAACATTGGCTCGCTGGATTTGCTCTGCGATCCAGGAGGTCTACCGCTTGCAACTCAAGCCCATTCCTAGTGGGCTGCGGACTCATTCCACGCGAGCAGTTGGCGCCTCTTGGGCCATTAGGCATCAAGCTTCAGTGGAACAGAGGTGTAAGGCTGTGACTTGGTCTTCCCTACATACTGTTTCAAAGCATTACTGAGTCCATACCCAGGCTTCGGCTGAGGCGAACCTAGGAGGAAAATCCTCCCTTTTGCCCTGTTGGGCCTTAGTTTTTTTCTGTCTCAGTACTTTTTGTTAGGAGTATTCACTCACGTTTTTTGTTACTTGTTCTCCTACTGCTTGTGTACTAAAACTGAAGTAGCCTGGCTGGGCCAGGGGGTGTATACTGCAGGGGAGGAGCTAACATCTTTGCATCTACTTAGTGTCCTCCTATGGATAAGCAGCATAACACCCATGGTCCTGTGTCCCCCAATGATGGCTAAGAGAAAACTATTTTACGATAAGTACACAAATCCGTTTTTTGAGTACCATAGTTCCTAATAACTTTGATAAATCAGGGCCTATATATTCTCAGGTAGATGTTAAAATCTCTTTACTCAAATATTCTGGTGAATCAAACTTTGAAAAGTTGCATTATTTTGGCACATCTGGAAGCTTTATTTAAAATGTGGCAATTTTTGGCATTTTCACAGCATTTTCACCCAGTTCTGACCAGGTGGATGGAGCTGATATGGGACAAGGGTGGGACAACCAGGATTTGTCAAATTCATGGTGAGCAGTGGCGTTCACTATATCATGAATCACTCTAATGTGCACTGGAGTAGGATTTGATGAGGCACATCCAGAGGTACACGCTACTTGTACAACACTCTTGAATCTGATTCACGAAGAGGCATGGGCCTTTACTTTACTGGGTGCAGCGTTTGTGAATTGACCTGTGTTTTTAGATTTAGCAATGCAGCACAGCTCAGAAAAGTATCCCGCCCATACCAGGCTCTTTATGCACAAAGTCTATAAACAGAGTGTCTATTCAGAGGGGTATGGTCAGACTAGTGTAGTTTGAGCAATGATAATCCCAGGTGATGAAACCTTCACTTATAAGTAAACAGCACAGCAGAGTAATAAATGACACATCATTGAACTGTCAAGCCTCTATCTCCTGCTGTCATCAGATTACATAGCAAAAACCTGCTCACAGATTTCTTTTAACCCCTTCATGACCTTGGACATGCCTGCACATCTAAATCCCCCGTTACACATAACAATGTTTTAAGCAAGATCACTGAAACTTCACAGGTTTTGTGACGAAACAGCGATCTTGCTACGTGTGACACATAGCAGCGACCAGCCCTCCGCTGCAATATCTCCAATCGTACCTGAATGTCCTGGTTCATTTTTTGATCATTGCTGTCCTGCTGGGCAGCATGCATCACTGTATTTGATGCCATAACAACGACGAGCGACCTAGTCTGCAACTCAGAACTCAGACGCAGGCGTCTGAGTCGTCCGAATACCTGCTGTGTGATGTTACCAACGACCGCCAAGGTAGTTATACGGATCGCCGTATCGTTGCTGCGTCGTTAATTAGATCTGCCTATTTGACAGCTCACTAGCGACTATGTAGCGACGTACCAGCAATTCTGACCAGGTTGTATTTTTTGTCGGGATCGCTGAAACGTCGCTACGTGTAACGGGACCCTTAGGCTGTGTCTGTTCCTGTTAATGCGAGCCCTTATTTTTCCCTGCACATGTCTACATATCTGATCAGCTATCATGTTAACGCGCTCTGGTAGGGAGCCTCTCCCCGCCGCCATCGGAGGACCTGTGATGCAATCATGAGGCACTGATAGCTTGTCATAACAGCCAGGGGTCAGCTGTCATTAAGAATGGGGGAATGGAGATGGATGGGGAAGGTGTATTTAACCCCTTCACGATGAAGGACGTACATGTATGTCGTTTGTCGTGTCTCAGACTTTGATGCAAACTCACGCACTGAGCTCTAACCTTTCCATGCTGGCTAATCTGATTGGGTGGATCAGGAGATCCATCTGCGCTTGTTAACTTGTTAGATCGCTCTGACAGGATAATCTAATACTCGCCAGATGGGAGAGTGCCATTCCCAGCTCCTATTGATGTGATCACAGGTGATCAGCATCGCTATGTACAGCAGAAGTGATCCGACACTTCAGGCTTCAAGTCCCCCTAAGGGGACTAATAAAATGTAATAAAGTTTTTAAAAATCTGAAAAGCAAGAAAAACACACCCTTTTGCCCCATTTGAAAATGAAACCATAATAAAAGAAACACATATTTAGTAACTGCGTTCAGAAATACCCGATCTATCAAAATATAAAATTAATCTGATCGGTAAAGGGCGTAACGAGAAAACAAAATGTCAGAATTAAGGGGTTTTTTTTGGTCTCCGCTGCATGCCAATAAAATGCAATAACAGGCGATCAAAACGTAGCATCTACCCAAAAATGGTACCATTAAAACATCCGCTCAGGGCGCAAAAATCAGATGCCAAAAAATAACGCTGCAGGGTTTGTTTTTGTTTTTTTGTTTTGTATTTCTGATTCTCTTTTCACTTAGATAAAAGTAAAACTTTTACATGTTTGGTATCTAGGAACTTGTACTGACCTGGGAACGTAAGTAATCATATTGCGAGATCTGTTTTTACCATATAGTGAACATGGTAATTATTTTTTTTTTAAACATTGTGGAATTCCCTTTTTTTTTTTTTTTTAAATATAGTATGTTTTCTAAATGGTATAAAATTCACCAGTGGAGACCGCAAGGATCAGTTCTTTTGTGGATGACCTAATGGGCTAAGTGTCACATTCGGGCACGTACTACTGGTTACTCTATGTAGTATTATTTGGGTATTATATATTGGTATTTTATGGTTGCCATTATTTTACTGGTGATATTTGAGCACTGTATTTATTTGCTTTTGTAATACTTGGGCATTGTAAATTGGTATTATTTGGGGATTGTACATTAGTATTTGGACATTTTGTGTTGGTAATTTGTATTCTTGGTATTATGAACATTGTACATCAGTATTTGGTTCGTAATATTTGGCCACTGTACATATGGCATTTTGTAGGCACTGGATATTTGTATAATTTGGGTACTGTATGTTGGTATTTGGTTGGTGTTGAGCACTCCTTATCAGTATTTGGTTTGCATTATATTGACACTGTAGGTCAGTTTAATTTTGTAAGATTTTTGGCACAATAATGGTCATTATTGCTATTTTGCAATAATACTTTTGTAATGTAAACATACTGCAAAATGATGCTCATATATATTGTGTGTGTATATACAGCTTTTTCTTCAACTCTACCCACAAGTGTTCGATTGGGGTGAGGTCTGGGGACTGGGGGCCGATCCAACACCTCTACTTTACTGTTATTAAACCATTTCTTCACCATTCTCAACGTATGCTTTAGGCTGTCGTTGGAATAAATGCAACAAGCTACAGATATAGCTACAGCTCTGTGTTGGAGGAGTTACATTGCAGGGTCAGTAGATGGCGCTGTTCTATGTGTTCATGCTTAATAATATGTAGTGTGTCTTATCTATTTGTTTTGAACTGCTCTCTGGTATAACTGCCATCTTGGGATAAATCGTATTCTTCCATTTATGATGTGTAAATTTTTCCTGTATATCTCAAGTAAACCCTGTTTTCTCCCACAAATGTCTGACTGCTGTTACTTCTGCTAAAGTCAAACAAATATGCAACAGTTGTCCTGCTGGGACACTATCATCCTTTTCATACCCATAGTACTCCAGTTTTCGAAGTAACTTGTCTTGTAGGTTTCTGACATATAGCTTAGTATTGAGACCACCATCGATCCTGGTCAAGCATATCCAACTCCTTTGGCTGTGAAACAACCCCATCTCATCACGCTTCTTCCACCAAACTTGACAGTTCCTTAAATTTCTCAATCCATTAGCCCCTTTTTTCCCTTGTTTCTTCCAGACTCATTTGCAACCATCAGAGCCTAGTCTAATGACTTTCATCTCATCGCTCCAAATCACCTGTTTCCAATCTCCTACTGTCCACTTTTCGTACAATTTTGGAAACTTGAGCCAACGCTTCTTTTGACTATATGGAAATCAAGGTTCTTCACCATTTTTCGAATTACCATTCTAGACTTGTGTAATATGCATTACAGGGTACTTGCAGGGATGTCTTTGATCTCACCAGTAGGCCCGTTTCACACATCAGTGAAAAATAGACGTTTTTCACTGACGTGTTAAAAACGCATATGTCCCTCCGTGTGCCGTGAATCACGACACACGTGGGTTGTCCTTGTGCAATCAGTGATACGTTATCCGTGATACGTTATCCGTGATACCCCATGGATGTATACTCGCCTGTCCCCGCTACTGCTGTCCGTGGTGCTGAACTGTTCGGCTCTGCTGTGTTTCCGCCCCCGCTGCAGCTACTTCCGGGTCTTCTGTGGCTGCATACATAAATATGCATGCCAGTAATTAGCTGGCTCTGAAGCAGAGGCCGGACACAAGCAGCGCTGGAGAAGGGGAGTTAAAAATGCTTTTTATTTTTAATGTCCATGTTTTTCTGGTATGTGTTTCACGGACCACACCATAGTGTAGTCCATGAGACATCAGTGATGCCAGAAAAAATGGACATGTCTCCGTGCAGAGCATACGGATACGCGTGTAAGCCGCACGGAGACACGGTCAGCGAAAAATCACTGATGTGTGCCTACCCATTGATTATAATGGGTCTGCGTATGTCTGTGATTCTGGTACATATAAAAACTAGCACATATGCACCAAAATCACTGATGTCTGAAACAGGCCATACAAAGCTTAGCAGCCACCTCCATTGCCGTGTTTGTCTCGTCAGAATTGATAGACTTTGTGATGAGCCGAATTGTTGAATCTGGTATTTTTCCTGGACATCCATCTCTTAGCTTTTGGATGGATTGATTTTATTTCAGATTTTTCCAACTGTCATGGCACTCACATGATGCCATTTGGCAATTTTCTTACCCGCTACAGATGAACTGGATGATGCGGTTTCTCTTTTCTTGGGAAATCTTCATGGCTGCACCTTGATTTGAACTAGTGACCTTTCCCTTGGGAAGCAACCTAATAACACACTGAGCTATTAGGGAATGTGAGAACATGTTGTAATATGTAATAAACTGGGAAAAAAAATATTTTTTTCATCACCAGGAGCAAAACCGTAACAATGCAGTGACATACTAAATTGTTGGAAATCAAATTTATGTATGAGATATTATATATTCACTTATATAGCGCTAGTAATTCCATAGTGTTTTCCAACACTGTTCCCATTGGAGCTCACAATCTAATTTCCCTATCTGTATGTCTTTGGAGTGTGTGAGGAAATCGGAGAAAACCCACGCAAACACAGGGACAACATACAAACTCCTTGCAGATGTTGTCCTTGGTGGGATTTGAACCTAGGACCCCAGCGCTGCAAAACTGCAGTGCTAAGATAGATGACGGTCTATAACAGTGGTGGGGAACCTCCTGCCTCGATGACCTTTGCTGCAGCCCCCGGACAGATTCCCAGGGACTTGCAATGCTTGGGCGGCAGCCGCATCTTGCTGTCTGCTAGCCCTTTAAATCCTGCACGGAGTGTTCAATAAATGCTGTGATGCATACACGGTTGAGCCTAGGACGTAGGGGCTCTTTCTAGGATTACGTCCTCCCCAGGGCTGCCTGTGCCCCTCCAACCTCCACATGGCTGCCTATGCCCCCCTGGCTGTCTGTGGCCCCCTGAGATGTATATACCCCCAGTGATGTATGTGCCTCCCCCCAACTATGCCTGTACCCCCAGTGATGTCTGTCCCCTAGCCACTCCAGTCATGTGTATGCTCCCCAGCCTCAACCAGATGTATATTCCTCCCAGCCCTCTCCTGTGAGGTATATGCCACCAGCCCTTCCTTTGATATGTATGCTCCCCAACCCCTCCTGTGATGTATATGCCCCCATATCCTCCTGTGATGTATATGCCCCCATATCCTCCTGCGATTTATATGCCCTCAGCGTCACCTTTTGTGAAGTATATACAGCAGACACAAAAACACAAACCTGGAAAAGCAGTTGAGAAGCAACAAGATCAATATCACATAATATCACGGTCGCACTAAAAACAAGAAACTCCAGCTGCCACAGTGAGTTAATTAATTGACCAAATATAGTAGGGTAATTTTCAAGTTGATAATTTTGTGCGGTCCTCGAATGATGGTAGAAATTTCTAAATGGCCCCTGACAGGAAAAAGGTTCCCACCCCTGGTCTATAAATCAAGGTAGACTTGTGCTCAAAGCTTAGATATGCTGAGATATGGAGCCTGATAGTCAAAAGTGCAAAACATTGTTACCCCTTTTGATCGTCAGTGTATGAATGTAAATATTTACCCCCTTGTTCCCTCCAGGTGTATAACTTCTGCCCTTGGATGGGTGTTTCCTTTTTTTCAGGTTTTTCTTTACCTTCTTTTTATTTTTTCTGTGCTTCATGTTGAAGTAAATTTGTTTTTGAGCCTGATGACATTACTGTTTCTTATCTAGGAGCCCATTGTACTAGATTTTAGGATAACACCTTGTGTCCATTCTTCTGCAGAGGAGGCAGTAATTGTATATCAAAGTGGACAAACATTGCTAAAGTTTGCCTATAGGGTAATGGAAACAATGACTTGTTTTTTTGATAAGATGGAATGGCAGCTTATCAAAAAATGTAGGGCTAAGCACAGCTATGCACAGATGTTGCTTGGAGATTTGTCTCCCCAGTCGGTGAGCTGTCATTGTTTGCGGAGTGGTTTATTCCAGAACCTTGTTTACCTTTTCTCTGCTCTTGGGGATGTAACTTTTATAATTGGACATGTTAAATGAGGTCTCCCACTGCCTGCAGTTTTCAAGCCTAGGCAGCCCCCCCAACCCATTTAAGGCTATGTGCGCACTAGAAAAGTGATTTTTCTCAAGAAAATTTCTTGAGAAACTTTTGGGAGTTGAAGATTACCGCACCTGCGGTAAAAAACCGCACCAAAACCGCGGGAAAAACGCATGCGTTTTTGCCACGGTTTTTCCGCAGGTTGGTCCCTGCGGTTTTTTTATGCTGAACTGCAATAAATAATATAGATAATAGATAATCGATAGACAGATAATGGATAGAGGGAAAGATGGATAGATGAATAGATAGATGAGAAAGACCTATATAATGTCCCATCCCCCTGCATATTCTAAGCTGGCACCCTTTAGTGACTTTCATGTGGCACTAAAGGGTGCCTAGCCTTGTATTTAGCCAAAAAATAAATAAATAATTAAAAAAAAAAAGACGTGAGGTCCCCCATCTTTTGTAGCCAGCTAGGGTAAAGCAGACGGCTGCAGCCTGCAAACCACAGCTGGCAACTTCACATTGGCTGGTAATCCAAAACAGAGGGCACCCCACGCTGTTATTTTACATTAAATAAATAATTTAAAACAAACAACGTGGGGTCCCCCCCAAATTGGATCACCAGCCAAGGTAAAGCGGACAGCTGGGGTCTGATATTCACTAGGGAGGTCCACTGTTATTGGACACTCCCCAGCCTAAAAATAGCAGGCTGCAGCCGCCCCAGAAGTGGCGCATCCATTAGACGTGCCAATCCTGGCGCTTCGCCCCAACTCATCACGTTGCCCTGGTGCGGTGGCAAACGGGGTAATGTATGGGGTTGATGGCAGATGTGTAATGTCACCTGGCATCAAGCCCTGGGGTTAGTGATGTCACGCGTCTATCAGATACCCGACATCACCAACCCAGTCAGTAAGAAATAAAAAATAGACAACAAAAAAAGATTTATTTGAAATAACACTCCACACATTCCTTCTTTCACCAATTTATTGACAAGAACAATCAAATCCGGGTCCGGCGTAATCCAATAAGGGGGGGGGTCCCCACGACGATCCATACCATAGTTACTGTCCCAGTCAATGAAGAACAGAAGGTTCCCCATTGGCTGGGAGAGTAATGCAGTGACCTGAGCTAACATCAATAGGTCAGCCCAGGTCACTGCAGGGGATGACGAGCACTGCTGTCAGGAGGATAGATGAGATCATTACCTGCTGTGATGATCTCCTGCAGTCCTGCCATCAGCACTGTCACTGCCTTCTATGCCCGCCGCGTTGTCAGCAGTATCGCGAGAGCCCGTGACGTCACCGCTAGTGACAGTTTCGGGCCGCGGGCATAGACAGCAGTGACCGCAGTGACGCCAGGAGGCAGGAGATCGTCACAGCAGGTAATGATCTCATCTCACCTCCTGACAGCAGCGCCCGTCATCCCCGCAGCTGCACGCTCTGCTGTGTGTCAGTGTCTGCCAGCGCTGCAGCGTGACAAGCTGCTGATACTGCGGGCAGACACTGACACGCTGCAGGACAGGCAGCCGCGGGGCCGGAGCGGGACACAGACTGCACGGGCACCTGGAGGTCCCACGGAAGTGCTTCTGTGCGGCGTCCAGGGAGTGTGACGTGTGTGTTTACTCTGCTCCGCTTCCTCTTCTGTCATAATGACATCAATTCCTGCAAAACCGCAGGCAGCGATGAACATTACCGCAGGTAAATCGCGGCTATACCGGGGGTATACCGCACATCATTTGCTACCTGCGGTATACCCCCGGAATTTCGCGATTACATTACAGTGAATGGAGTGAAATACCGGGGGTATACCGCAGGTACCTGTGGAAAAGAAGGGACATGCACATTTTCTCAAGAAATTTTCTCAAGAAAATCTTCACAAAGAATTTTCTTGAGAAAAAAACGCAGTGTGTGCACAGCTATTTTTTTTCCCATAGGTTTTGCTGGGAAATGTCTGCAGAAAGATTTCAAACATTTCTCAAGAAATTTCCGCAGCAAAACCGCGGGTAAATCCGCGGGTAAAACCGCCTAGTGCGCTGGGGGATTGAAAAGGTTAATTTAACCACTTTAAGGACAGAGCCTCAGTTTTTAAATCTGACCAGTGACACTTTATGACCTCCAAATCAATTGACCCAGAACCACAATTAGTTGGTCTCCTGAAAAATCAGTAATCTAGAGTTAACAAATTATTTATACAGTAAAGTTCCATTTGTGTCTGTCATTTAATTGGTCTCCATGAACCCATATACAACTATATCCAAAACCATTACTTTATAAAGCTATACAAAATTTATAGTTAATAAAGTGTCAGTGCTTATTAATAAATTATAAAATTACAAGTTAAATTTAGTTCATAACACGATTATAATAAAATAACATGGAGTCCAGGAGAACAAAACATCAAGTATAAATAACACGGAGTTGATCATGTATTGTTGTTACACCTATTACACCACCCATCATATATATCCAAAATTACTTTGCAAGGTAACCAACTAAGGTGCATATGCAATGTTCAAATAGCGGTGGCAAGATTAAGTCCCCTTGGGATCAATTTTTAATGGAGTATTTTTCCAGAGTTGCCCTATTGTACCATGTTCTCCAATATCTTTTAAAAAAAATATTTGATACTCTTAAAGGGAAGGTGTTGTGGTTTTTTATTTTTGTATTAATAATAGTGATTATGATATCAAGTATTTTTAATACAAAATTTAAATCGCTGCTTATTTAGTTTTTATTTAATTCTAATTTTACTGGAGGCACTGGGGGCTGCCATGGATTTGCTGTGTGTAACGACAGTTAGGGTGCCTTCACACTTTAGCGATGCAGCAGCGATCCGACCAGCGATCTGACCTGGTCAGGATCGCTGCTGCATCGCTATATGGTCGCTGGTGAGCTGTCAAACAGGCAGATCTCACCAGCGACCAGTGACCAGCCCCCAGCCAGCAGCGACGTGCAAGCGACCCTGCGCCTGCACGGAGCCGGCGTCTGGAAGCTGCAGACACTGGTAACTAAGGTAAACATCGGGTATGGTTACCCGATGTTTACATTAGTTACCAGCGCACACCGCTTAGCTTTGCTCTCCTAGCTACAGTACACATCGGGTTAATTAACCCGATGTGTAATGCAGCTACATGTGCAGAGAGCAGGGAGCCGCGCACACTGTTTAGCGCTGGCTCCTTGCTCTCCTAGCTACAGTACACATCGGGTTAATTAACCCGACTTGTAATGCAGCTACATGTGCAGAGAGCCGGAGCCGGCAGCACAGGCAGCGTGAGAGCTGCGGAGGCTGGTAACTAAGGTAAATATCGGGTAACCAACTTGGTTACCCGATGTTTATCTTGGATACAGCTTACCGCAGCTGCCAGACGCCGGCTCCTGCTCCCCTGCTCGCTTCATTCGTCGCTCTCTCGCTGTCACACACAGCGATCTGTGTGTCACAGTGGGAGAGCGCCTTTGAAGAAAACGAACCAGGGCTGTGTGTAACGAGCAGCGATCTCGCAGCAGGGGCCAGATCGCTGCTCAGTGTCACACACAGCGAGATCGCTAATGAGGTCACTGCTGCGTCACAAAAAGCGTGACTCAGCAGCGATCTCGGCAGCGAGCTCGCTGTGTGTGAAGCACCCCTTACTCACCTCCTTTATGGCAGCCCCTGGGCATAGACTCTGATAGTTGGACTCCGACCCCTAGGCTTATTACAGGAGAGCTCCCTGCTGTGATCTGGACGCGCCCCCTGGGCTGTCCAGGTCACAGCAGAGGGAGGAGATCAGCGCCATCTTTCTGCAGCTCACAGCGGTCATGCTGTGTGCTGAACTTTTTCCCCCTGTCACCCGTTAGGCCTGTGGGAGTAGTGTACCGCGGCGCTCCTCCCCCCCGCCAACGATGCTACCATCTCCAATGACACCCCCACGCTCTCCCCCCATGGCCTGTCACCTGTCAGCCTGTGTGAGTAGGGTACGGCCCCCCTCCCTTCCCGGCTGCAGTGTGTGTGTGTGTGTGTGTGTGTGTGTGTGTGTGTGTATTTTGTGCGTGCGTGTGGCAGTGTATTGTGCTTGCGTGCATGGCAGAGCATTGTGTCAGCGTGCATGGCATAGCATTGTGCATGTGTGCATGTGGCAGAGCATTTTGTGCGTGCGTGTGACAGAGCATTTTGTGTGTGCGTGCGTGGCAGAGCATTGTGTCAGCGTGCATGGCAGAGCATTGTGTGTGTGTGTGTGCATGTGGCAGAGCATTTTGTGTGTGCGTGTGGCAGTGCATTGTGTGTGCGTGCGTGTGGAAGAGCATTGTGTGTGTGCGTGTGGCAGAGCATTGTGCGTGTGTGTGGCAGAGCATTGTGTGTGCGTGCATGGCAGAGCATTGTGTATGCGTGCATGCATGTGGCAGAGCATTTTGTGCGTGCATGTGGCAGAGCATTTTCTGCATGCATGTGGCAGAGCATTTTGTGTGTGTGTATGTGTGTGGCAGAGCATTTTGTGCGTGCGTGTGGCAGTGCATTGTGTGTGCGTGCTTGTGGCAGAGCATTGTGTGTGCGTGTGGCAGAGCATTGTGTGTGCATGCATGGCAGAGTATTGTAGGTGAGCGTGCGGCAGAGCATTTCAGGTGGTCGTGCATGCAGAGCATTGCACCGTCATGCTGCTCGCTCACAAACACGGTATATAGTATATACACACAGCACATGGTATATAGTATATACACACGCTGGCTCCACTTCCCTCATGCTGCTCGGTCACACAACACAGTATATACACACTGTACACACGGTATGTAGTATATACACACAGTATATAGTATATACACATGCTGGCTCTGCCTCCTTCATGCTGCTTGGTCACACACAGAATATACACAGTGTACACATGGTATATAGTATATGCACAGTGCATATAGTATATGCACACAGTACATGGTATATAGTATTGACCCCTCCCTGGTCTGATGAAGCGTGAAGACTAGTAACACGTGAAACGCGCGTAACCTCCTATCCCTGGGGGGGGACTCCAGGTCTTTATCTTGGCACTATTGGCACTTTATTAGTGGGTGGTATTTTACACCCTTACTGGTTTCGGTATGTAGCTTTGTCTGTGAATCGATATTAACTGTGTATGCTAAACATAGCATTCTTATCATTATTGTATTTCATGATTCCTCATGGCTGCTACCATTATATCTGTAATTGCCAATATCCCCTTTGTCTTTTTTGTATGACTAATCATTGCACTTTTGAATTTTTGATATAATAAAAACTTTGTTCATTTTTTGCATATTATCCACTTTTTGTCCTCCTGTTTTCAATTTCCTATAAAGTGGTTTGCTTTACATGTGGGCTTCCCTACAGGAACACCCACAAGTATGATCAGTGTTTGTATTCACTGCATACTAAATTTATAGTATTCATCTACCTGCTCATATGGATATTTCTCTTGCTTGTTTAATGGTATATAGTATATACACGTGCTGGCTCTGCCTCCTTCATGCTGCTCGGTCACACACACCGTATATACACAGTGTACACACGGTATATAGTATATACACACAGTATATAGTATATACACTCAATACACGGTATATATTATATACACACATGCTGGCTCCGCCTCCCTCATGCTGCTCGTTCACACAGTATATACACACTGTACACTCGGTGTATATAGTATATACACACAGTACATGGTATATAGTATATACACACACGCTGGCTCTGCCTCCTTCATGCTCCTCGGTCACACACCCAGTATATACACAGTGTACACACGGTATATAGTATATACACACAGTGCATGGTATATAGTATATACACACTATACACACGGTATATACACACAGTACATGGTATATAGTATATACACACGCTGGCTCCACCTCCCCTCATGCTGCTCGTTCACACAGTATATACACACACTGTACACTCGGTATATAGTATATACACACAGTGCATGGTATATAGTATATACACACTGTACACACGGTATATACACACAGTACATGGTATATAGTATATACACGCTGGCTACACCTCCCCTCATGCTGCTCTGTCACACACTCAGTATATACACAGTGTACACACGGTATATAGTATATACATACGGTATATAGTATATACACACAGTGCATGGTATATAGTATATACACACTGTACACACGGTATATACACACACCTAAGGGCTCGTGCGCACGTTGCGTAATTGCATGCATTTACGCTGCGTATTGCACTGTAGTGTAAATGCATGTATCCTGCGTCCCCTGCACAATCTATGTAGATTGTGCATGACACATTCGCACGATGCTTTTATGAACGCAGCAATTTGGGTGCTAAAATTTTGACCCAAATTCGTGCGTTCATAAAAGGAGCATGTCAATTAATTTGTGCGCTATGGATGCAACTCCCACTCTGTCTATGGTGGGGGCAGCAGCCATAGCGCATGAAATCGGCTTTTTTTGTACAAAAAAACTGCAACCATTATGCAGTGTTTCTGCAGCGATTTGACGTGCACATGTGCTGTCAAATCGCTGCAGAATATTCAGCAGTTACGTGCGCATGAGCCCTAAAAGTGCAGTTGACCACCTCTTTTATGCAGGTGAGATGCGGACCCAGCGAGCTGATGTGGTTTTCTTGCAGGAAACTCACCTTAATCTCAATGGAAATTGCAACTTTGCTAAACACCTATACCCTACAATTTTCCTTGCTTCCCAAGTAAGGAAAAAACCGGGGTGGCGATTTTGATATCAAGGACTTGCCCCATTCAAATTACTACTTCCTTGGCTGACTCACAGGGTAGGTACTTTATCTTACAAGGGACATATAAGGATGTTCCGATCACGCTGTGTAACGTCTATGCCCCTAATAACTCCCAGATCCTCTTTTTAAACCAGGTATTCCTTAAACTAACACGTCTTTCTTCTTCAGCATGGATTGTGGGAGGAGATTTTAACACTATATTTTCTAACTCCTTAGACAGGCTATCCGTCAACAATCAACTGTTGGGTCCGTCTCAGCGTAAATTGACTGCCGCCTTTCGAAGACTGATCCGCAGGTTTGCTTTATTTGACTTGTGGCATATTAAGCATCCCTCAGATAAAACCTTTACCTTCTACTCTCCCCCTCATGGTACACACACCAGGATCGATTTTTTTTCTTTGCCAACATTCAAGCCCTTAGACTGACGAGTAATGTGGATATTGGTGCAATAACGTGGTCACACCACGCACCAATGACTCTCACCCTAGATCAGACAACCTCACATACAAGAGTCTGCCACTGGAGGCTCAATGAGTCCCTCCTCAAGAGAGCACCCTACAGAGACAAATTGGAAGCAGGGCTGATAGAATACTTCGAGAATAACAAGGGGTCAGTGCCTAATTTTTCTACTGTTTGGGAAGCCCATAAGGCCGTCTTTAGAGGGCAATGTATAACATTAAGCTCCCGCATTAAAAAAGATAGACTTTATCAGAGAGACCAGCTCCTCCAAAGTCTCAGAGAATTAGAAAATAGGATGACCCTTAACCCATCAATACGTACCCTCAGAGAAATAGTAAAGACCCGTGCCCAACTGAAGGACCTAGTGGTCAATACAACAGAAAAATTACTACTTTACAGTAAGCATAAATACTATGACAAAGGAAATCTCATTCCCTTTTAGCTAGCCAACTTAGAGAGGATAGGGGGAACTCATCCGTTTATGCCTTAAGAGATGTGGGGGGGGGGGATATCCTCTATGACTCTACTAAAGTTGCAAAGATCTTCCAGGATTATCTGTCTAAACTGTATTCCTTGCCTAGCTCCCTTCCACAGACCCAGGAAAACAGAGGGAATTGATTCACTCATTTCTCGAGCAGTGTAAGCTACCTACTACTCTTACTAGGAGTGCTATAGATACACTGAACAAAGAAATCATGGGTGAAGAGGTGGGAGAGGTGCTTAAATGACTTCCTAATGGGAGGTCGCTGGGTCCAGACGGTGTGATGTAGTTCTATTACAAGGCATTTGTGGATCGACTCACCCCCTATTTAGTTAAACTATTTAATGGTTTCCTCATGGGCTCCCCTATACCCACAAGTATGTTGCATTCATATATTACACTTATACGCAAACCAGGGAAGGATGCTATGGAATGTGCCAATTACAGACCTATAGCACTCCTTAATGCTGATTTAAAATTTTTTACTAAATTATTGGCCCTTCGCCTTTCGGTCGTACTCCCTCACCTAATACATAAAGACCAGGTGGGTTTTGTCCCATGTAGACAGGGAGGGGACAACACCAGGAAGATTATTGACTTAGGGGAGGTTGTCAATAAGACGGAGAATGAGGCACTCCTTCTCAGTTTGGATGCGGAGAAGGCGTTTGACCGTCTGGGGTGGCCATTCATGTTTGAGACGTTGCATCATTTTGGAATTTCGGGTGCATTAATTACTGCCCTGAAAAGTCTATATTCATGCCCCTCAGCTTCGGTCAAGCTTCCTTATGCCACATCTCAACCGTTTCAGATACACAACGGCACTCGTCAGGGATGCCCGTTGTCCCTCCTCTTTATGTGCATTGAGCCATTGGCTGCTGCTATTCGCATGTACCCAAATATCCGTGGGGTATTGGTGCGAAACAAAGAGTTTGTTATCTTTATTTGCAGACGATGTTTTATTGATATTGTCCCATCCACATATCACCCTTCCGAATTTGCATACTCTATTATTACAATTTGGAAGGCTGTCATGGTATAAGGTCAATCAGAGCAAAACGGAGGCTCTACCCCTTAATATTCCGCAGGTGCGGGTGTCCTCCTTGCGAGAAAATTACAACTATAAATGGAAAGATACATCCTTGACTTAAGGCTACTTTACACACTGCGATATCTGTCCCGATATCGCTAGTGTGGGTACCCGCCCCCATCTGTTGCGCGACACGGGCAGATCGCTGCCCGTATCGCACAACAGCCGTCACACATACTTACCTGTCCGGCGACGTCGCTGTGACGGGCGAACCGCCTCCTTTCTAAGGGGGCGGTCCGTGCGGCGTCACAGCAACGTCACTGAACCGCCGCCCAATAGCAGCGGAGGGGCGGAGATGAGCGGGACGTAACATCCCGCCCACCTCCTTCCTTCCTCATAGCGGCCGGGAGGCAGGAAAGGGGAGCTTCCTCGTTCCTGCGGCGTCACACGCAGCGATGTGTGCTGCCGCAGGAACAAGGAACAA
Source organism: Anomaloglossus baeobatrachus (assembly GCF_048569485.1). Classification (NCBI taxonomy): domain Eukaryota; kingdom Metazoa; phylum Chordata; class Amphibia; order Anura; family Aromobatidae; genus Anomaloglossus; species Anomaloglossus baeobatrachus. Next base: position 424,014,565 of record NC_134354.1, on the reverse strand, counting down.
CTTCGTTACTGCTGCAGTAACGATTTTTAAGAATGGACCCCCATGTCGCCGATTAGCGATTTTGCACGTTTTTGCAACAATGCAAAATCGCTTATCGGTGTCACACGCAACGGCATCGCTAATGCGGCCGGATGTGCGTCACAAATTCCGTGACCCCAACGACTCAGCATTAGCGATATCGCAGCGTGTAAAGCCCGCTTTACTTGGGGATACAACCAACATCTAAGTATAAGCTCTTATATCAACATAACTATCCTAGATTATTTACTGAACTAAAAGGACTCCTACTCAATTGGAACAAGCTCCCACTGTCTTTATTTGGAGGAATCTCCGCTGTCAAAATGTCTGTTGTGCCAAAGCTTCTTTATTTATTTGAGACCCTTCCGGTGTGTGTACCATACAAAGAGCTGCGCAATATACAGTCCATTATACTTCAATTAGTTTGGGCCCATAAGAGACATAGAATTAAAAAAATGACTTTGACAGTAAACTGAGGGGAGGACTGCGGGTCCCTGATATAACTAAATATTACTTGGCAGTACACTTACGTCACATCCCTGCATGGTCTAATCGCTGTGCCTTCTCTAGATGGATGGAAAGAGAGAAGCTATGGCTAGCCCTATTGCATCCCAACTCTTATCTCTGGGGTACCTCATGTATAAGCCTGACCCACATACCCTGAGCCCTATAGCCTTCACTAAGAAGATCTGGGATTGCTGTGTTAAAAAATTTCCACTTAAATCTGAACGCTCTCCTTTGACTTCCTTTCTTTTTAACCCCAAGATGCCAGATGGTATGCAAGGTGCTGTGACTAAGGCCGGGGCCACACGGGGACTACTGCGATCCCCTTGCATGAGACTCGGCTCGTGCTGGCAGTACAGCAGAGCCGAGTCTCATGCTTGTGTCCTTGCAACTGAGGTCCGTTCGTGCGAGCAGACCTCAGCTGCGGGGGGCGGGCCGGCACTCAGGAGGGGAGGGAGGGATTTATCTCCCTCTCGCCTGTGTAGCCGGCTATAGACATTCTCGCATTGCACTGGCAGTACACCGGTGTACCGCGAGTGCAGTGCGATTTTTCTCTCGCCCCATTCACTTGAATGGGTGCGAGAGAAAGAGTCTCGGATTACAATCGCAGCATGCTGCGATTGTTTTCTCGGTCCGATTAGGGCTGAGAAAATAATCGCTCATGTGTGCTGTCACACAGGCTAGAATTGGTCCGAGGGGAATGCGATGTTTTATCGCACTCCACTCGCACCGATTTTCTCGCCGTGTGGCTTAGGCCTTAGACATGGTTCGACAGGAAGCTCTTTTGTTTTGCTGACATAGTAGACGCACACTCCAGGGTCCTTCTCCCTTACGCCACCATATCAACTAATTTTAATCTCCCTGGCAACTCCCAATATAGGTACCTACAAGTTAGACACCTGATGCGCTCCCTTTTTTCCTCCCTAGAAGTCTCTACCCCTACACTCTTTGAAAGATTATGCAGAGCTAGGGTCTCCACCAAGGGCCTTATTTCGGACATATCGCTTTTTAATTACTCCCTACCCAGAAGAGAAGCCAAATCATACATATATGAGTAAATGGGAGGATTTCCTTTGTGAGACCATTCCCTTATGTATGTGGAAACGGATTTGGGATACTGCCTCAACAACATCCTCGTGCTATGTCTATAAGGAAAACCAGTATAAATTACTCATGTATTGGTATCACACCCCATCACTACTACATAAACTAAATCCAACTATACCCAACAACTGCTGGAGATGTGGTACTACAGGGGGAGATATACCGCACATATTCTGGGTATGCCCAAATATCCAATGCTTCTGGAAGTTGGTACAATCTCTTATTTACAAAGTAGCCAATCTTAAGATACCCTTAGATCCTAAATTCTATCTATTGAATATTCCACCTGTCCAGTTGGGGAGGAGAGTGAAGCGGTTACTGTTACATATAACCACAGCAGCAATGTGTCTGATTGCCCGTAACTGGAGGTTAGCCCATCCGCCCTCACTTAATGATCTCCATTCTAGGATCCAAGATGTGAGGAGGATGGAGTATCTATCCGCCATGTCAAATAACATGGTGGATAATTTTGAGTGTTTGGTCCCTTTGGGGTACTTCTTACTGGGCCAATAATGATAGCTCGGCATGGTCCTGATGGAAGTTTGCTATACTCATCCTCCCTATTCAGTCCCCTCCTTCCCTATGTCTCCTTGTCTAGTATTGTATTGTCTGTTTTGTCACATTCTTTGTCTCTAATATATCAATGGATAATATGATGTGTGTCCTGATTTATGCTTTAAAATTACTGCTCACATGTTTGCGGGCCATATCCATGTATTTTCTCTTTGTTTTGAAAAATTCAATAAAATATTCAGCTATAAAAAAAAAAAAGCGTACATTTTTCAAATGACATGTCACTTTATGCTAATAAGTCTGCAATGTTTCAACATTGCCCAGTGATTCTAAGTTTTTTTGTGACAATTATATTTTATGATAATGGTTAATTTAGGTCAATATGGTTTACGTTTATTCATAAAAAAAATAAATCAGAAATTTGGCAATTTTCAAACTTTGAATGAATACCCTTTAATAATCATAACACGCAAACATTTGCCTGAGGTCTACTTTACATCAGCACCATCTGTAAAATAGTTTTTTGTTTTTTTTGTTTTTTGTTAGGATGTTAGATGCTTTAAAATTGTAGCAGTCGTTTTTCATTTTTTCAAGGAAATGTGTTTATTTTTTTTAAAAAGGAGCTATTCAGTATTGAAGCGACTCTGGGGGACCTATGTATTGGAAAATCCCCCAAAGTGATACTATTTTAAATAACCATAACCCTCAACATATGCAAAGCTGCTGTCAGGTAGTTTATTAACCCTTCAGGTGCTTTTCAGGAATTAATGCAGTGGCATGACCAGAAAGAAAAATGTTATGTTTAACACCTAAAATGTTGCAAACTTCCGAACAGGTAGCTGGCAGATTCTAAGGCCATTATTTGGCCATGAATTGTTATGGCAAAAATCAGGACCACGCTTTCATGATCTCAGGGTGCCTTATGGTTAAAGAGGAAGCCGCCATACTCGGTTAACCATGTAGATGCCGTAGTCAATAATGACAGCAGCATTTAAGGGGTTAAACAAACAGGCATGGTTGGTGCAAACACCGAACGTGACTGATAGAGCAGGGTGTCAGCTACAGTGCATGGCTGCTGCATCTTCACCCGTGGGCTGATGCCATTTACTTATCTAAGGTCAGTAAAAGGATAGGGTCACTAATGGCTTAATGAAGTACTGCACACAGTAGACCAGTGTTTCTCAACTCCAGTCCTCAAGACCCACCAACAGATCATGTTTTCAGGTTTTCCTCAATGTTAGACAGGGAATAATTCCATCACCTGTGCAACATTAAGGAAATCCTGAAAACCTGATTAAGGAAAACCTGAAAACATGATCTGTTGGTGGGTCTTGAGGACTGGCGTTGAGAAACACTGCAGTAGACTGACATTCTTGGATGTGGCCATTGTTGTGCTGTGTAGACTCCTAATCTGATTCTAAACAGATATTTACAGAAGATCATCAATAAAAGCCAGTGCTAAGGGGTGCTTCACACACAGCGAGATCGCTACCGAGTCACGGTTTTGGTGATGTAGCAGTGACCTCATTAGTGATCTCGCTGTGTGTGACACTGAGCAGCGATCTGGCCCCTGCTGTGAGATCGCTGCTCGTTACACACAGTGCTGGTTCGTTTTTTTATTGTTGCTCTTCCGCTGATGAGCACACATCGCTATGTGTGACAGCGAGAGAGCAACAATCCTGAATGTGCAGGGAGCAGGAGCCGGCGTCTGACAGCCTGAGGTAAGCTGTAACTAAGGTAAACATCGGGTAACCAAGGTGGTTACCCGATAATTTACCTTCGTTACCAGCGTCCGCCCTCGCTGCCAGTGCCGGCTCCTGCTCTCTGCACATGTAGCTGCAGTACACATCGGGTAATTAACCCGATGTATACTGTAGCAAGGAGAGCAGGGAGCCAGCGCTAAGCGCGGCTCCCTGCACATGTAGAACAGCATCGTTATGATCGCTGCTGCTTCTGCTGTGTTTGACAGCTAAGCAGCGATCATAACAGCGACTTACAAGGTCGCTGTTACATCACAGAAAATGGTGACACAACAGCGACGTCGTTGTCGCTGCCGCTATGTGTGAACCCAGATTAAACATCTCTTATGGTAGGTGGTTATCTGAAGTGCATCATTGCAGTAATTGTACAGCGTATGTAGCCTTGTGTGACACTTGTATATGTGGATATAGAGTGGGTATTCAGAACCCTTTTAAATTTCACTTTTTCTCGTTGCACTATTTGGTACGGTAAATTAAAAAAAGCTAACTTTTTTTTTCTCATTAATGTACACTCCATCTTGACAGAAAAAAAAAGACCAGAAATGTAGAAATTTTTGCACATTTATTAATCAAGAAAAACTTAAATATCACATGTACATAAGTATTCAGACCCTATGCTCTGACACTCATATTTAAGTCACATGATATTCATCTCCTTGTGATCCTCATTGACATGGTTCTACTAATAGGACAGAACATCCAGCACCACCGGCAGAAAATCCAGTGCCGCCCCCACGCTGCTGCCACCGCCATAGCACTTGATTGCATCTCTTTTTTTCTGTCCCTGTCTGCAAGCTGCACAAGGACAACAGAAGGGTCAGATGTGAGCCACAGGCTACAACTTGCCCTGCTATAAAAAGGTACCTTACAAATGACCAGGGGGCATTTGTTACTTGTGAAGGAAAAGCGATTTTGGCAGCTAAATAGAAGGGCTGTGGAGTCCATGTTTATTTTGGTAAATTCGGTAGAAAATGGACCAAGTTTGACTCCTAAAATACATAATAAATTGAGTACAGCAGTTCAATGTAGAATGTGCTGAATATTTTTTTTCATAAGAATTTGGGAAAGTTATGAAATGTCCTATAAATGTCTGTTCTATCCCTGATCAAAGGATCTCTGGATTTAGTTGAGATGAATCTGTGCTGCGCTTCAGCTACATGATTTAAGTAGTAAAGCTCTTCCTCTACAGATCGGGGTAAAAACCCACTAGGAAGGAACAAATACCTGCACTCATCTCAGAACTGCTAGAACAGGTTCTTGGTATTGTAACTGACAATGCTTCAAACATAAGTAGAATTAAACTGATTAATGAGAATAATGAAGGTGAACAGCAGCTAGAAGAAAATTTCAGCTTCACAATGTTTGAGATGTTGCCACAGTCCTGTTCCTGTGACTGAGGAAAAAACAGATGTTACTACAGAAGAACAGCAAAATGATACTTAGAATTAAATGATTTTGTTGAAGCTGCTTCAAAACTCTCTCCTATTTATCACATGTGCTGTGTTGTGCACACACTGCAGCTGGCAATGAGAGATAGTTCCAGCATGTCCCTCTTGCAGACTCTCATTGACAAAGTGAGAAAATTTGTTATTGCTTTCAGAACCCATCAAGCAAAGATGGGCTGCAGTGTGTACATCGCCCAGGCCAAAAACTAATACTCTACCAGGATATAGCTAAACCCCCATGAAATGGAGGCATCACAGGTGCAGAAGGAGCAAATTGCTAGATGATAAAACTGCACACGGATGGCTTGCATAGAGCGCTGTTCACACATGCAGATAATACAGTCACAAGCCCGTAGTCTATTAGGCGACGCCCATACTATTAGATCAGGCGGGCTGCCAAGCCGTACCCCACCTGTATCATGCAGGGACAGAAACTAAAATGCAAGGCCCAACAGAAAGGGGCCTGGCTGTATCCTGTACAAAAAAAAATAAATAAATGTGGTTTTTGTTGGTATTTATGGCCATAAAAATGGAAGCCTACAACCCTCGTCACGGGACCTCATGCTTGTAGGTCCCTACACTAATTATAAAAATAGCAACAAGAAGAGGAATAAATATCCTCCAAAAATTAAGTATTACTTACAGCAAAGATGGGCTGCAGTGTGTACATCGCCCAGGCCAAAAACTAGTACTGTACCAGGATACAGCTAAGACCCCACTAAATGAAGGCATCACAGGTGCGTGATTTGCTCCTCCTGCACCTGTGATGCCTCCATTTAGTGGGGGATTTAGCTGTATCCTGGTTGAGTATTGGCCATAAATACCAACAAAAACCTCATTTTTTTGTATAGGATACAGCCAGGCCCCTTTCAGTTTCTGTCCTTGCATGATACACAGGTGGGGTACGGCTTGGCAGTCCGCCTGATCTAATAGTATGGGCGTCACCTAATAGACTGCGGGCTTGTGGCTGTGTTATCTGCATGTCTAAACAGCGCTCTATGCAAGCCATCAGTGTGCAGTTTTATCATCTTAGGGCTCTTCTCCACTTGCGTTTTATAAATCACAGCGATACCCGGCTCAAAATGTGAGTCGAGTGTCCGGTGTATGTCCTGCGTGTGGTCTGCGTACGGTGTGTGTTTTTTTCCTCACATAGCATCCGTATGACATGCGAGTGCTATGTGAGTGTTTATGCATACCGCATCAGACTGGCTACCGGAGGAATCTCCAGTAATACCAGGCCTGGCCGCGGTTATCTGCACTGAACCCCGGAGCTGTCACCTGAGCTCCAGAGATCAGCCTGGTCTGTCCGCAGCTGTGCTGAACTGAACTGCAATTGTCAGGGAATCAATCACTCGGCGCTCGCTGTTCAGGCTGCCCTCTGGAGCTCAGGTGACAGCTCCTGAGTTCAGTGCATGTAACCGGGGCCAGGCCTGGTATTACTGGAGATTCCTCCGGTAGCCAGTCTGACGCGGTATGCAAGTGTCAAGGATCCGTGTGACATGTGTATGCCATCTGTATGACATGCGCATGCCACCCGGATTCTGACTTTTTTTTCGATCCCATAGGATTGCATGGGGTGAGAGCTGAGATTCGCATCAAATTGCAGCATGCTGCGATTTCAAGGTGAGCCCGTGTAGAGTCGTAAAAAAATGGGGAAAAGGAGACTGCATCATAGGAAATCCTTTGACAGATTGCAAACCGTTTTTACATGCGATGGGAATCGCAAAAAAAACCCAACAAAACGCCAGTGGAGAAGAGCCCTAACAATCGCCCCCTCCATTCAATGGAGGTGTGTGTGTGATTTTCTCCTCTTGCACCTGTGATGCCTACATTTAGTGGGGGTTTAGCTGTATCCTGGTAGAGTATTAGTTTTTGGCCTGGGCGATGTACACACTGCAGCCCATCTTTGCTGTAAGTAATGCTTAATTTTTGGAGGATATTTATTCTTCTTCTTGTTGCTATTTTTATATCAGAACCCATCAAGCCACTCGGTGGGGCAGCACTTCTTTACTGAATGAGTGATTGCTTGAGCTGAAACCCTTTCTTGTAGACATGACCAACCCTCAGGTAACACTAAATGAAGGTCAATGGATACAGGTGGCTGAATTGAAGGAATTGTTTCACCTATTTACAGTGACTAAAAAATTTCAAGCTGAGAATTTAACTCCCGGAATTTCATAAAGGAGTGGAAGAACTTGCTGTTTTGCCTGTCCCAAAGAGGAGGTTTAATCACATATGGCATTGCTGTTTCAATAAAACTGTGAGAGACACAGACACTGCAATTAGAAAATAAAATTCTTCTGGCAGCTGTTTAAGTGGACCCAAGTCATTGTATATTGCTGGATGACCAACAGCTTACTAAAGAAAGATAAGCTCGGACAGAGGTAGCATTTAGGCTGGGGCCACACTGGGATTACTGCGATCCCCTCGCATGACACTTGGCTCATGCTGGCAGTACAGCAGAGCAGAGTGTCATGCTAGTGTCCCTGCGACTGATGTCCGACTGTGTGAGCGGACTCAGGAGGTGCGGACCTGCGCTGCAGAGGGGAGGGCTTTATCTCCCTCTCTCCTCCGTAGCTGGCTATTGCCAATCTCGCACTGCACTTGTAGTACACCGGTGTACCGCGAGTGCAGTGCGATTTTTCTCTCACCCCATACACTTGAATGGGTACGAAAGAAAGAGTCTCTCATTACAATCGCAGCATGCTGCGATTGTTTTCTCGGTCTGATTAGGGCTGAGAAAATAATCGTTCATGTGCGCTGCACATAGGCTAATATTGGTAAGAGTGGAATGCGATGTTTTATCGCACTCCACTCGCACCGTTTTTCTCGCCGTGTGTCTTAGGCCTTAAGACGAGTGGGCTACAGGACTGCCAAGAATAAGTGGATTTGTGACATCCAGGCCCTACAGCTGGGTTATCTTCAGCCTCCTCAGATAAGGACTTGTGTCATTCAGTGCTATTGCTGCCATATCTTCAACCTCATCAGATGAATTTAATTTTGAAAAGTATTTGGACGACATGGAGCAGTAAAGCATTGCCTCAGGGAAAATGATTCCACATACAATGCGAGCCCCCACACAGCTCCTTACATACAGTGTGAACGCCCACATAGCCTCCTAAATACATGCAAAACACCCATACACAAATGGAAAATAGAAAAAACACAAACCACACCCATACACACCTCGCTCCTGTTCTCATGGCACTCTGCTCCTGTTTTCGCTGCACTAGCGCTCCGCGCTGTACATATTAAATGACGTTAACATGTCTGCAGTCCCACCGGGCGATTAGTGGAAAATTTGAGCCAGAAGCACTGTCTTCCAAATTCACTGCTATCTACATCCAGAAGATGGAGATAGCGGGGATATTGGGAGGCAGTAGCGGGCGGGGGAGGGCATGGTGCTGCTAGACTGGAACAGGCAAATGGCTGGATGTGGCCCTCGGGTTGTACTTTACCCAACCCAGCTCTATAGGATCATTCCAGTAATGTCTCATACCTTTCATCTTCCTCAGCTAAAGAAAGTTAGATGAGAATGTGCTATTGACCTGGAGACAATCAGACAAACAGAGGTACGTGCTCAAAATTTATTGCATTAAAAAAATTATAATTTTTAAAGAAAATGATAAATTACAGACTTTAAAACCCCTTCCTCTGCATTCAGCTGGTATTAGCATACATGCGTTTTTTGTAAGAAATGTCAGCAATTTAAAAAGTAGAAATGACAGAGCTCCTCCCAGGATCTTTATACATGAAAGATTTGTATGTGAGATAGGAGTGACTGTTTCCTGGTATCATTGGATCATGACACTTTTATACAGTATAAGAGTGTGTAATTGTGTAATTTGTCTAGGAGATACATTATAATTTAGTTACAGAAGGAAAAAAAAAAAAAAATAAAAAAATTGTCCAGATCTCTCAGGAGTCCTTACTGAAGCCTCTTGGGTTTAAAGATTGCCATCGCCACAAATCTTCACCTGTCAACAGAAATTTGGAAATAAATAAATCAGAATGAAATGGCTCTAATGGCATGTCCCCCCCTTTCATATATTTATGTCTTAAACTGTTCCATTGAAAGGCTGGATGCTCACATCCGAGAGCAATACCGCAGATCCAGGATCCAGGATGTGGGGCACCTGACACAACGGATACAGGAGGGCCGTGGTAGCATTTCTTCTGCAGTATTGCTCTCTGTGTGTCAAGAGTGGGAGAAGAGAATCGCGTTGACAATTCAACACAATGGGCAGCACTTTGAGCACATCCTTCAGTGGGTTACTGTCGTTCCATGTCACACACGTGTCAATAACTCGATAATGAATAAAGCTACGTTAATAATGAGCACACCGTTGTTTTCTTGTGCAATTCTCTGTGTTTGATGTGTCACATGACCCCCTTCCCATTGAAAAAAGTAAAGTTGAATTCAAACTGACAGCTTTGCAGATGGCCGCCATGGGCGTCACCCGTTCTCAAATGTTTGGCCCCTCCCATGTACTAATATGCCACAAACGAGATAGAGATTATATATATATATATATATATATATCTATATATATAATTGCCTTATTCTGTCTGTCTGTCTGTCTGTCTGTCTGTCTGTCATGCTCCAAAATTGTGTCCTTACGGTGACACTAAGTGTCCTTACGGTGACACAAAGCTGATTGGCTGCTGGGCTCGCCATGGCCCCGCCCCCCCGCACGGATTGGCCGCTCGCCTTGCCTCGGCTCCTCCCCCGCATGAATTGGCCGCTCACCTCGCCTCGGATCCGACCCCCCCGCACGGATTGGCCGCCACTCACACTCAGACTCACACTCAGACGCACACTCAGACTCAGACGCACACTCAGACGCACACTCAGACTCAGACGCACACTCAGACTCACACTCAGACTCAGACGCACACTCAGACTCACACTCAGACTCAGACGCACACTCAGACTCACACTCAGACTCAGACGCACACTCAGACTCAGACGCACACTCAGACGCACACTCAGACGCACACTCAGACGCACACTCAGACGCACACTCAGACGCACACTCAGACGCACACTCAGACGCACACTCAGACGCACACTCAGACGCACACTCAGACGCACACTCAGACGCACACTCAGACGCACACTCAGACGCACACTCAGACGCACACTCAGACTCTCAGACTCTCAGACTCTCAGACTCTCAGACTCTCACTCAGACTCTCAGACTCAGACTCAGACTCAGACTCAGACTCAGACTCAGACTCAGACTCAGACTCACATTCACACTTACACTCGCACGCACACTCAGACTCACACGCACACTCAGACTCACACGCACACTCAGACTCACACGCACACTCAGACTCACACGCACACTCAGACTCACACGCACACTCAGACTCACACTCAGACTCACACTCAGACTCACACTCAGACTCACACTCAGACTCACACTCAGACTCACACTCAGACTCACACTCAGACTCACACTCAGACTCACACTCGCATGCACACTCACACGCACACTCACACTTGCACGCACACTCAGACTCACACGCACATGCACACTCAGACTCACATGCACACTCAGACTCACACGGACACTCACACTCAGACTCACACGCACACTCACACTCAGACGCACACTCACACTCAGACTCAGACTTACACGCACACTCACACGCACACTCACACGCACACTCACACTCACACGCACACTCACACTCAGACGCACACTCACACTCAGACGCACACTCAGACTCACACAAACACTCACACTCAGACTCAAACGCACACTCACACTCAGACTCAAACGCACACTCACACACACACTCAGACTCAGACTCAGACTCACTCGCACACTCAGACTCACACGCACACTCAACGCAGCAGACACACAACACCCAACACACAAACACCGCGGCACACACAAATATACGCACATACCGCACAACACACACATTGCACAAAACATACCTCCCCCCAAAACACACACACACACCCACACAAACCGCGCAACACACATACACAACGATACAGACACACAGCGCTCCACAAATAACGACACACAACGCAACACACAAACAACACCGCTCTCACCCCCCGCTACACCCAGACAACACCCAGAACATGTACAGCCCCTACACAAACACTTGGTAACTACACACAACAACATCTATATATATATATATACATACATAACAAAAATCATACATTAACTACACAATACGTAAATTCTAGAATACCCGATGCGTAGAATCGGGCCACCTTCTAGTATATATATATATATATATATATATATATATATATAATCTCTATCTTGCAAAGCATTATGCTCGGAGTGTCTGTGTACTAATACATCTCCTTTAAAACTGCATGCTCTCAAAAATGTACCTATTGTTTAAAATAGGTTTTTGTCCTAGATGCATTACTAAAGAAAAAAAAAAAATCTTTATCACGCTCTTAAAAAAAAAAAAAAAAAAAGTGTATAATATCTCACAATTAATGAATATATTTAATTGCCAATTTTATAGGGTTTACAGCAGTTTCCTTTATCATAAGAGGCTTATAAACCACTGATCAATGGCAATGTAAGTTGTCCCTTCTCCCCCTCCCCTCCCATTGACCTTTGCACATGATCATTAGATGCATGTGAAGCTCCTTAAACTGCAGTCTTAAACAAAAAAACACCCCAATAGTCGATGTGAAAGTTGCAAGATTTCTAAATTTTTAATAAAAAAAATAATAAAAAATTGTGTGAAGAGTGGGGGAATATTTGCCTTTTTTAAACCAGATTCAAAAATGTATCATCAGAACATGACATTGTGTTTTCCACAGAGCCCAACATGTACCCATTTAATAATCATATTGGGCGACATAGTTTTAAATGTTTGTATACTCTTACACATTCGGTCCAGGCCATATTCCGCTTTCCAGCCCAGATCTGCTGCAGCCACTGTAGGATCTGCATAACAGGTTGCAACATCACCTTCTCTTCTTGGGGCCATCTTATAGGGAACCTTATTTAGAGAGAAAAAAAAAAATATTCAGTGAAAATCTCTATAGTCATTATAAGTCTATAAGATTATTATTAGTATATAAATCTGCCAGAGAGCATCGTTAGATGCACAATACAGAAGACATACTGTAGTCACACAAAATTAGTTATTCTTGGAAAGTATGGCTAAACCAACCTTTTTCCCTGAAGCCTTCTCCATTGCAACCACCATCTGAAGCACCGAATATCCTACTCCAGTTCCCAGGTTATATATCTGAATTTTAGGACAGTAACAGACCACACATAAGTTAGGAGTTTGCATGATGGCATTAGGTAAATACAACAATGGCGGGTTTTATATTCACCTTACACCCGTTACTGGCATGCAGTTTCTTGAGCGCAGCAATGTGACCTTTGGCCAGATCCACAATGTGAATATAATCTCTAACACCTGTAATACAAACATGGGTATTTGGGATAAGTTAATATAATAATAAATAATAAAAAAAAATATAAATAAAAAAAAAAACAACCCAAATCCTATTTCGTCATTTTCTGAGAAATTTGTCTTTTTTATAAATACCTGAAAAGAAGGGAATTTTGTTTACTTACCGTAAATTCCTTTTCTTCTAGCTCCTATTGGGAGACCCAGACAATTGGGTGTATAGCTTCTGCCTCCGGAGGCCACACAAAGTATTACACTTTAAAAAGTGTAACCCCTCCCCTCTGCCTATACACCCTCCCGTGCATCACGGGCTCCTCAGTTTTGGTGCAAAAGCAGGAAGGAGGAAACTTAGACCAATTTATAAGGTAAATTCAATCCGAAGGATGTTCGGAGAACTGAAAACCATGAACCAAAAGGACAATTCAACATGAACAACATGTGTACACAAAAGAACAAACAGCCCGAAGGGAACAGGGGCGGGTGCTGGGTCTCCCAATAGGAGCTAGAAGAAAAGGAATTTACGGTAAGTAAACAAAATTCCCTTCTTTGTCGCTCCATTGGGAGACCCAGACAATTGGGACGTCCAAAAGCAGTCCCTGGGTGGGTAAAAGAATACCTCAATAAAAAGAGCTGAAAACGACCCCCTCTTACAGGTGGGCAACCGCCGCCTGAAGGACTCGCCTACCTAGACTGGCGTCTGCCGAAGCATAGGTATGCACCTGATAGTGTTTCGTGAAAGTGTGCAGACTAGACCAGGTAGCTGCCTGACACACCTGCTGAGCCGTAGCCCGGTGCCGCAATGCCCAGGACGCACCCACTGCTCTGGTAGAATGGGCTTTCAGCCCCAAAGGAAGCGGAAGCCCAGAAGAAAAGGTAGGCTTCAAGAATCGGTTCCTTGATCCACCGAGCCAAGGTTGACTTGGAAGCCTGCGAACCCTTACGCTGGCCAGCGACAAGGACAAAGAGCGCATCTGAACGGCGCAGGGGCGCCGTGCGAGACACGTAGAGCCGGAGAGCTCACCAGATCTAACGAGTGCAAATCCTTTTCACATTGGTGAACTGGATGAGGGCAAAATGAAGGTAAGGAGATATCCTGATTGAGATGAAAAGGGGATACCACCTTAGGGAGAAATTCTGGGACCGGACGCAGAACCACCTTATCCTGGTGAAAAACCAGGAAGGGGGCTTTGCATGACAGCGCTGCCAGCTCCGACACTCTACGGAGCGATGTAACTGCCACTAGAAATGCCACCTTCTGCGAAAGACGTGATAAAGAGACATCCCGCAGCGGCTCGAAAGGTGGTTTCTGAAGAGCCGTTAGCACCCTGTTAAGATCCCAGGGTTCCAGCGGACACTTGTAAGGTGGGACTATGTGGCACACTCCCTGCAGGAACGTGCGGACCTGCGGAAGCCTGGCTAGACGCTTTTGAAAAAATACGGATAGCGCCGATACTTGACCCTTGAGAGAGCCGAGAGACAAACCCTTGTCCATTCCGGATTGAAGGAATGAAAGAAAAGTGGGTAAGGCAAAGGGCCAGGGAGAAAAACCCTTATCAGAGCACCAGGATAAGAAGATCCTCCAAGACCTGTGATAGATCTTGGCGGACGTTGGTTTCCTGGCCTGTCTCATAGTGGCAATGACATCTTGAGATAACCCTGAGGACGCTAGGAGCTAGGACTCAATGGCCACACAGTCAGGTTGAGGGCCGCAGAATTCAGATGGAAAAACGGCCCTTGAGACAGCAAATCTGGGCAGTCTGGAAGCGCCCACGGTTGACCCACCGTGAGATGCCACAGATCCGGGTACCACGACCGCCTCGGCCAATCTGGGGCGACGAGAATGGCGCGACGACAGTCGGACCTGATCTTGCGCAGCACTCTGGGCAGCATCGCCAGAGGAGGAAATACATAGGGCAGTCGAAACTGCGACCAATCCTGAACTAATGCGTCCGCCGCCAGAGCTCTGTGATCTTGAGACCGGGCCATGAATGCCGGGACTTTGTTGTTGTGCCGTGACGCCATGAGATCGACGTCCAGCGTTCCCCAGCGGCGACAGATCTCTCGAAACACGTCTGGGTGAAGAGACCATTCCCCCGCGTCCATGCCCTGTCGGCTGAGAAAATCTGCTTCCCAGTTTTCTACGCCCGGGATGTGAACTGCGGAGATGGTGGAAGCTGTGGCTTCCACCCACTGCAGAATTCGTCGGACTTCCTGGAAGGCTTGACGACTGCGAGTGCCGCCTTGGTGGTTGATTTATGCGACGGCAGTGGCGTTGTCCGACTGGATCCGGATCTGCCTGCCCTCCAGCCACCGATGAAAGGCCAATAGGGCTAGATACACTGCCCTTATCTCCAGAATATTGATCTGAAGGGATGACTATCGGAGTCCAGGTTCCCTGAGCCCTGTGGTGGAGAAAAAACGCTCCCCACCCTGGCAGGCTCGCGTCCGTCGTGACCACAGCCCAGGTGGGGGGTAGGAAGGATTTTCCCTGCGATAGAGAGTTGGGAAGGAGCCACCACTGAAGTGACGTCTTGGTTGCAAGGGAAAGAGAGACGTTCCTGTCGAGTGAAGTCGACCTCCTGTCCCATTTGCGGAGAATGTCCCACTGGAGTGGCCGCAGATGGAATTGCGCGAAGGGCACTGCCTCCATCTCTGCCACCATCTTCCCCAGGAAGTGCATGAGGCGCCTCAAGGGGTGTGACTGACCCCGAAGAAGAGATTGCACCCCTGCCTGCAGCGAAAGCTGCTTGTCCAGCGGTAGCATGACTACCGCTGACTGAGTATGAAACTCCATCCCAAGGTACGTCAGTGATTGGGTCGGTGTCAACTTGGATTTTGGGAAGTTGATGATCCACCCGAACTGCTGGAGAGTCGCCAGAGCGACGGAAAGGCTGTTTTGACACGCCATCTGAGAGGGTGCCCTGACCAGAAGATCGTCTAAGTAGGGAATCACCGAGTGGCCCTGAGAGTGTAGGACCGCCACAACAGATGCCATGACCTTGGTGAACACCCGTGGGGCTGTCGCCAGGCCGAAAGGCAATGCCACGAACTGAAGGTGTTCGTCCCCGATGGCGAAACGCAAAAAGCGTTGATGTTCGGGTGCGATCGGCACATGGAGATAAGCATCCTTGATGTCGATCGATGCTAGGAAGTCTCCTTGTGACATCGAAGCGATGACAGAGCGGAGAGATTCCATCCGAAACAGTCTGGTGCTCACATGTCTGTTGAGCAGTTTGAGGTCCAGAACGGGACGGAACGAGCCGTCCTTCTTTGGCACCACAAACAAGTTGGAGTAAAAGCCGCGACCATGTTCCTGGAGGGGAACAGGGATCACAACTCCTTCTGTCTTCAGAGCGTTCACCGCCTGAAAAAGTGCATCGGCTCGCTCGGGGGGCGGAGATGTTCAGAAGAAACGAGTCGGGGGACGAGAGCTGAACTCTATCCTGTAACCGTGAGACAGAATGTCTCTCACCCATCGGTCTTGAACATGTGGCCACCAGGCGTCGCAAAAGCGGGAGAGCCTGCCACCGTCCGAGGATGCGGTTCGGGTATGCCGAGAGTCATGAGGAGGCCGCCTTGGAAGCAGTGCCTCCTGCGGCCTTTTGGGGGCGTGACTTGGACCGCCACGCATAGGAGTTCCTCTGGCCTTTCTCCGGCCTGCTGGACGAAGAGGATTGGGGCTTGGCGGAGGGACGAAAGGACCGAAACCTCGATTGTATTTTCCGTTGCTGAGGTCTCTTTGGTTTGGACTGGGGTAAGGAGGAGTCCTTTCCCTTGGATTCCTTAATAATCTCATCCAATCGTTCACCAAACAAGCGGTCGCCAGCAAACGGCAAACCGGTTAAGAACCTCTTGGAAGCCGAGTCTGCCTTCCATTCGCGCAGCCACATGGCCCTGCGGACTGCCACAGAGTTAGCGGATGCCACCGCTGTACGGCTAGCAGTCTAAAACTGCGTTCATGGCATAGGAAGAAAAAGCTGACGCCTGAGAAGTCAAAGACGCAACCTGCGGAGCAGAATTACGTGTGACCGCATTAATCTCAGCCAGACAAGCTGAGATAGCTTGTAGTGCCCATACGGCTGCAAAGGCCGGGGCAAAAGACGCGCCCGTGGCTTCATAGATGGATTTTACCAGGAGCTCTATCTGCCTGTCAGTGGCATCCTTTAGCGATGATCCATCTGCAACCGATACCACAGATCTAGCCGCCAATCTAGAGACTGGGGGATCCACCTTGGGACATTGAGCTCAACCCTTAACCACGTCAGAGGGGAAGGGGTAACGTGTGTCAGTAAGGCGCTTAGTAAAGCGCTTGTCCGGAACCGCTCTGGGCTTCTGGACAGCATCTCTGAAGTTAGAGTGATCGAAAAACGCACTCCGTGTACGTTTAGGGAACCGAAACTGGTGTTTCTCCTGCTGAGAAGTCGACTCCTCTACCGGTGGCGGCGGGGGAGAGATATCTAACACCTGGTTGATGGACGAGATAAGGTCATTTACTATGGCGTCCCTTTCAGGTGTATCAAGATTGAGAGCAATGTCAGTGTCAGAGCCCTGAGCTGCGACGTCCGCCTCGTCCTCCAGAGAGTTCTCACGCTGGGAACCCGAGCAGCGTGAAGAAGTCGGGGAAGATTCCCAGCGGGCCCGCTTAGCCAGTCTGGGACTGTGGTCCGGGCCGGAGTCCTCCACGTGAGACCTAGGGCCCCCCCTGGGAACGTGCTGCGGCGCGGACAGAGAGGGGCCTGGAGGTGAAGATACAACAGGGCCCGGGGCTTGTGTAAGGACCGGTCTGGACTGCAAAGCTTCAAGCAGCTTGGCAGACCATTTGTCCATAGACTGAGCCATGGATTGTGAGAGTGACTCAGAGTTTTTCAGCAAAAACTGCCAACTCTGTCCCTGCCGCCTGGACAGGGGGAGCAAGGGGTTCTACCTGAGCCGAGGGGCCCACTAGTGACCGAGGCTCGGGTTGAGGAAGCAAAACAGGGGTTGAGCATTGCTCACAGTGAGGGTAGGTGGAACCCGCAGGTAACTTAGCCGCACAAGAGGTACAGGTCGCAAAATAACCCTGTGCCTTGGCACCCTTGCTCCTTGTGGACGACATGCTGTTGTCTCCTAGGAGAGTGATCACTGAGGGTATATGGTAAGGGTATACAGCCCGACCGAACAGAAATATATAAATAAATAAATATATATATATATATATATATATATATATATATATATATATTATATATATATATTATATATTATATATAATATAATATATATATATCTATATATATAATTGCCTTATTCTGTCTGTCTGTCTATCTGTCTGTCTGTCTGTCTGTCATGCTCCGAAATTGTGTCCTTACAGTGACACAAAGCTGATTGGCCGCTGGGCTCGCCATGGCCCCGCCCCCCCACACGGATTGGCCTCTCGCCCCGGCTCTCTGCAGGCCCCGCCCCCCTCACGCAATGCACGCTCGCTCTGGCCCAACTGACACGGAGCCGCGACTCCCAGGTGAGTACACACACACATCAGATCACACTCACTCTCACACTCACTCTCACACACACCTCACACATCACAACATGCTGGGATATCGCTTGCTTCTACACCGGCTGCGTCAGGATCCCGGCAGCGCCAGACATAACCTTGCGATGCTGGGATCTTGACGGAGGCCGTGAAAGCTGGTAACCATTATACACATCGGGTAACTAAGGTCCCTTAGTTACCCGATGTGTATCATAGTTACCAGTGTACACCGGCTCACACTCACTCTCACACACACCTCACACACACACACATCACATCGCATCCACACATCAAGGTCCTGCAGCGGCGGAAAATACAGACACATAACAGCACACACACATAACAGCACACACATACACACACACAAATCAGATCACACTCACTCTCACACACACATCACATCGCATCCACATACTCACAACATCCTGGGATATCGCTTGCTTCTCGGCGGCGGTACTGTGCTGTTAGCTTCCAGGACCTGCGGGAGGATCACATGGCCAGAAGCATGTGATACCTCCGGATGTTGTGAGTATAGGCGCGTATGTGCGATATCGTCAGTGTCTGTGTGTGTGAGTGGATGCGATCGGGTGTGTGTGAGTGGATGCGATCGGGTGTGTGTGAGTGGATGCGATCGGGTGTGTGTGAGTGGATGCGATCGGGTGTGTGTGAGTGGATGCGATCGGGTGTGTGTGAGTGGATGCGATCGGGTGTGTGTGAGTGGATGCGATCGGGTGTGTGTGAGTGGATGCGATCGGGTGTGTGAGTGTCGGCAGAGGAGCACGGCGTGCTGGAGGAGGCTGGGAGCAGAGAGGCTGATCATGGGGAAGGCTGGGAGGAGAGAGGCTGATGCTGGGGGAGGCTGGGACGAGGGAGGCTGATGCTGGTGGAGGCTGATGCTTGGGGAGGCTGATGCTTGGGGAGGCTGATGCTGGGGGAGGCTGGAAGGAGAGAGGCTAATGCTGGTGGAGGCTAATGCTCGGGGAGGCTGATGCTGGGGGAGGCTGATGCTGGGGGAGGCTGATGCTGGGGGAGGCTGATGCTGGGGGAGGCTGATGCTGGGGGAGGCTGATGCTGGGGGAGGCTGGGAGGGGAAGGCTAATGCTGAGGGAGGCTGGGAGGAAGGAGGCTGGGAGGAGAGAGGCTGATCCTGGGGAAGGCTGGGAACGGGAGGCTGATGCAGAGGGAGGCTGGAAGGAGAGAGGCTGATGCTGGGGGAGGCTGGAAGGAGAGAGGCTGATGCTGGTGGAGGCTGATGCTTGGGGAGGCTGATGCTGGGGGAGACTGGGAGCGGAAGGCTGATGCTGAGGGAGGCTGGGAGGGGGAGGCTGGGAGGAAGGAGGCTGGGAGGAGAGAGGCTGATCCTGGGGAAGGCTGGGAAGGGGAGGCTGATGCTGGGGGAGGCTGGAAGGAGAGAGGCTGATGCTGGTGGAGGCTGATGCATGGGGAGGCTGATGCTGGGGGAGACTGGGAGCGGAAGGCTGATGCTGAGGGAGGCTGGGAGGGGGAGGCTGGGAGGAAGGAGGCTGGGAGGAGAGAGGCTGATCCTGGGGAAGGATGGGAAGGGGAGGCTGATGCTGAGGGAAGCTGGAAGGAGAGAGGCTGATGCTGGGGGAGGCTGGAAGGAGAGAGGCTGAGGCTGGGAGGAGAGAGGCTGATGCTGGGGAAGGCTGATGCTGAGGGAGGCTGGGAGGGGAAAGCTGATGCTGGGGAAGGCTGGGAGGACGGAGGCTGGGAGGAGAGAGGCTGATCCTGGGGAAGGCTGGGAGAGGGAGGCTGATGCTGGAGGAGGCTGGAAGGAGAGAGGCTGATGCTGGCGGAGGCTGATGCTGGGGGAGGCTGGAAGGAGAGAGGCTGATGCTGGTGGAGGCTGATGCTTGGGGAGGCTGGGAGAGGGAGGCTGATGCTGAGGGAGGCTGGGAGGAGGGAGGCTGGGAGAGGTAGGCTGAGAGAAAAGAGGCTGATGCACACACACACACACACACACACACACACACACACGCACTGCACAACACACCACACACACACACACTGGGAACCACAAACAACTGCCCTACACAGACACCCACACACACAGACAACGCTGCACACACACAACACCCAACACACAAACACCGCGGCACACACAAATATACGCACATACCGCACAACACACACATTGCACAAAACACACCTCCCCCCAAAACACACCTCACACACACACACCGCGCAACACACACACACACACACAACGCTACAGACACACAGCGCTCCACAAACAACGCAACACACATACAACACCGCTCTCACCCCCCGCCACACCCAGACAACACCCAGAACATGTACAGCGCCTACACAAACACTTGGTAACTACACACAACAACATCTCATATATATATATATATATATATATTATATATATATATATATATATATATATATATATATTATATATATATATATATATATATATATATAACAAAAATCATACATGAACTACACAATACGTAAATTCTAGAATACCCGATGCGTAGAATCGGGCCACCTTCTAGTATATAATATAATATATATATAATATTATATATATATATATATATATATTTTTATATATATATATATATATATATATATATATATATATATATATATATATATATATATATATATATATATATATATATATATATATATATATATATATATATATATATATATATATATATATATATATATATTCCGGCACCCTAAGGGGACCAGCACCGGGTGACCGGTGTGGCTTACCGACCGCTAAAAAGCGGAGTGCGTGTCCTCCAGATTCCCTGCCTTAGGTCTCCCAGCGTTGCAGAGCTCTTTCCAGGAAATCCTCCACAGGCAGAATGCCAAAGAAATGGCTGCCGGAGCTCTCAGGGGAGGAGTGGAGCCGTGGGCGGCGTTAGAAAAAGTGCGGGAATCTGGAGTCCCCACAGTGATCAGTGAGGGGGGAGGAAACATACCGGATGCTCCGGCCCTCACAGCCGACGTCAGGCCGGCCGTCCCGCCCTTACCCCTGATAGACAGGCCCGGGGGCGGGAGTTTTGCTACTAGGCCGCAATTGAAGCCGGGGACTAAATTTAAGACCGCGGCCGATAAACAGGCGCGGTCGGCGCGGAAGTCCGCCGGCCGTCACAAATAAGCAGCTGCTGCAGCGTCCGGGATGAAGGTGCTCCATGCACATCCCCCATGGGGATACAGAGTACCTTAGTGATACAGGGCCCGGTCCCTGAGGATAAATAAACTCCTGTCCGACAGATTCCCACAGGGGCTGCGGAGGGAGCACTGTCCCAGTGAATGGATGACCGCTCAGGATCCCACTTCTCCCAGAGCCGCTAAGGGATGGTGAAGGAGACGGCATGAGGCTCCGGCCTTTGTACCCGCAATGGGTACCTCAACCTTAACAGCACCGCCGACTTAGTGGGGTGAGAAGGGAACATGCCGGGGGCCCCGTGGGGGCCCACTTTTCTTCCAACCGATATAACTAATCTGAGAATTCATGAGTGGATGTGTGCCTCCTTCCACACAAAGCATAAAACTGAGGAGCCCGTGATGCACGGGAGGGTGTATAGGCAGAGGGGAGGGGTTACACTTTTTAAAGTGTAATACTTTTTGTGGCCTCCGGAGGCAGAAGCTATACACCCAATTGTCTGGGTCTCCCAATGGAGCGACAAAGAAAAAGAGAATTTTGTTACTTACCGTAAATTCTTTTTCTTATAGTTCCGTATTGGGAGACCCAGACCATGGGTGTTTAGCTTCTGCCTCCGGAGGACACACAAAGTACTACACTTAAAGTGTAGCTCCTCCCTCTGAGCTTATACACCCCCCTGGTAGCCAGTCCTAGCCAGTTTAGTGCAAAAGCTGAAAGAGAATAGCCACCCACAAGTAGAACCGAGAAAGAACCGGAACAACCGGAGACTCTGTCCACGACAACAGCCGGTGATAACACACGGAACAAGAAAATTGCCAACAGGCAACAGGGAGGGAGCTGGGTCTCCCAATACGGAACTATAAGAAAAAGAATTTACGGTAAGTAACAAAATTCTCTTTTTCTTTATCGTTCCTTTGGGAGACCCAGACCATGGGACGTTCCAAAGCTGTCCCTGGGTGGGAATAAACTGAAAAAAACCTAAGAAGTAGGCGGAGCCTAACTTCACAAGTGGGCTACAGCCGCCTGAAGGATGCGTCTGCCCAAGCTCGCATCTGCCGAAGCATGAGCATGCACTTGGTAGTGCTTCGAAAAGGTATGCAGGCTAGTCCAAGTGGCAGCCTGACAGACTTGTTGAGCCGTAGCCTGGTGCCTAAAAGCCCAAGAGGCACCGACAGCTCTGGTCGAGTGTGCTTTGATCCCCGGCGGGGGAGGCACCTGAGTACTCTGGTAGGCGTCCGAAATGGTCGATCTAATCCAACGGGCCAAGGTTGGCTTAGACGCAGAGAGAGACCCTTGCGCCGCCCTGTGGTTAGCACAAAAAAGAGAGGTGCACCGCCTAAGCGCAGCGGTGCGAGACACAAAGATCCGGAGAGAACGCACCAGATCTAGAGTATGCAGCGCTTTCTCAAAGCGATGAACAGGGGCCGGACAGAAGGAAGGCAAGGAAATATCCTGGTTAAGGTGGAAGGGAGAGACCACCTTAGGAAGAAAGTCCGGGGTCGGACGGAGAACTACCTTGTCTTGGTGAAAAACCAAAAAAGGTGACTCCGAGGAGAGCGCAGCCAAATCAGAGACTCTCCTGAAAGAAGTTATGGCAACTAGAAAGGCCACCTTTTGAGAAAGACGATACAAAGAAACCTCCCTAAGGGGCTCGAAAGGGGGTTTCTGCAATACCGTGAGGACCAAGTTAAGGTCTCAGGGATCCAAGGGCCGCCGATAAGGCGGAATGATGTGAGACGCACCTTGCATGAAGGTGCGGACCTGAGCCAGCCGGGCGAGACGCCGCTGGAACAGCACCGATAGAGCTGAGACTTGTCCCTTGAGAGAGTTGAGGGACAGTCCTAGCTGCAGACCGGACTGTAAAAAAAGACAGAAGGGTCGGCAACGAGAATGGCCAAGGAGAATGGCCGGAAGAGCGACACCAGGACAGGAAAATTTTCCAAGTCCTGTGATAGATCTTGACGGAGGAAGACTTACGGGCCCGAGTCATAGTGGAGATGACTTCAGGAGGAATACCAGAAGCCATCAAAATCCAGGACTCAAGAGCCACGCCGTCAATTTGAGTGCCGCAGAATTCGGGCGGAAAAACGGACCTTGCGAGAGCAGGTCTGGACGGTCCGGAAGATGCCACGGCATCTCCACGGACAGTTGGAGCAGGTCCGGATACCAAGCTCGCCTGGGCCAGTCCGGTGCAATGAGGATGACTCGACGGCCCTCCATTCTGATCTTGCGCAGGACTCTGGGCAAGAGAGCTAGAGGGGAAAACACGTAGGACAGACGAAACTGGGACCAGTCTTGAACCAGAGCGTCCGCGGTGAAGACCTGAGGATTGTGGGACCGAGCCACGTAAACCGGAACCTTGTTGTGACGGGATGCCATTAGATCCACGTCCGGAGTGCCCCACTTGCGGCAGATTGACTGAAACACTGCCGGGTGCAGGGACCACTCGCCACCGTCCACGGATTGACGGCTGAGATAATCTGCCTCCCAGTTTTCTACGCCAGGGATGTGGACTGCGGATATGGTGGACTTGGAGTCCTCCGCCCATTGAAGAATGTGTTGGACCTCCAACATTGCCAGGCGGCTGCGTGTCCCGCCTTGGTGATTGATGTAGGCAACCGCTGTCGCGTTGTCTGACTGGACTCGAATGTGTCTGCCCGCCAACAGGTGGTGAAAGGCTAGGAGAGCTAGAAGCACAGCTCTGGTTTCCAGCACATTGATTGAAAGGGCTGACTCGGACGGAGTCCAAGTGCCCTGTGCTCTGTGGTGGAGATACCGCTCCCCAGCCGGATAGGCTGGCATCCGTGGTGAGAATCACCCAGGATGGAGTCAGGAAGGAGCGCCCTTGGGACAGGGAGAGGGGTCGAAGCCACCACTGAAGACAGCTCCTGGTCCGTGGCGACAGAGCCACTAACCTCTGTAAGGAGGAAGTCCGCTTGTCCCAACAGCGGAGAATGTCCAGCTGCAGAGGACGCAGATGGAACTGGGCAAAGGGAACCGCCTCCATGGAGGCCACCATTTGACCCAGCACCTGCATCAGACGCCTGAGGGTATAACGGCGGGGCCTCAGGAGAGAGCGCACCGCCAACCGGAGAGACAGCTGTTTGTCTAAGGGCAACTTCACAAGTGCCGGCAAAGTCTCGAACTGCATCCCTAGGTACGTGAGACTCTGGGTCGGAGTCAGAGTGGATTTGGGAAGATTGACAATCCACCCGAATTGGGCTAGGGTGGCGAGAGTGAGCGAAACACTCCGCTGACAGTCTGCGCTGGATGTACCCTTGACCAGAAGGTCGTCCAGATAAGGAAGCACTGCTAACCCCTGGAGGTGCAGGACCGCAATCACTGCCGCCATGACCTTGGTGAATACCCGAGGGGCCGTGGCTAACCCGAAGGGGAGAGCCACGAATTGGAAATGATCCTCTCCTATCGCAAAACGTAACCAACGCTGATGTGACACTGCGATTGGCACATGTAGATAGGCATCTCTGATGTCGATGGACGCCAGGAACTCCCCTTGGGTCATAGAGGCAATGACTGATCGCAGAGACTCCATGAGAAAATGCCGCACCTGGACATGCTTGTTGAGAAGCTTGAGATCCAGGATGGGCCGGAAGGTACCGTCCTTTTTTGGAACTAGGAAGAGATTTGAGTAAAAACCTCTGAACCGTTCCTGAGCGGGAACTGGGACAATCACTCCGTTTGCCTGCAAGGACGCCACGGCCTGCGAGAAGGCGGAGGCTTTGGAGCAGGGGGGAGTTGAGAGAAAAAATCTGTTTGGAGGGCTGGAAGAGAATTCTATCCTGTAGCCGTGAGATATGATGTCTCTCACCCACTGATCGGAGACTTGCTTTAACCAAGCGTCGCCAAAGTGGGAGAGCCTGCCGCCGACTAAGGACGTGGCTGGAGCGGGCCGAGAGTCATGAGGAAGCTGCCTTAGTGGCAGAACCTCCTGCGGTCTTCTGCGGACGCGCTTTTAGGCGCCAGTTGGATTTCTGATCCTTGGCTGAGTTAGCGGACGAGGCGGAAGGCTTAGAGGATGACCAGTTGGAGGAACGAAAGGAACGAAACCTCGATTGATTCCTACCCTGGGCGGGTTTCCTGGTCTTGGTTTGTGGCATGGAAGTACTCTTCCCGCCAGTAGCTTCTTTAATGATTTCATCCAGCTGTTCACCAAACAGCCGTGAACCAGCAAAAGGGAGCCCAGCAAGAAACTTCTTGGAAGAAGCATCTGCCTTCCACTCTCGAAGCCACAAAATCCTGCGGATAACAAGAGAATTAGCTGAAGCCACCGCAGTGCGGTGAGCAGCCTCTAGCATGGCAGACATGGCATAGGATGAAAAAGCTGAAGCCTGAGAAGTTAAGGTAACCATCTCAGGCATAGATTCCTTGGTGAGGGAATGCATCTCCTCTAGAGAAGCAGAGATGGCTTTGAGAGCCCACACTGCTGCAAAAGTCGGGGAAAACGCGGCCCCCGCAGCTTTATACACAGATTTGGCCAGAAGGTCAATCTGACGGTCAGTGGAATCCTTAAGTGAGGTGCCGTCAGCCACCGACACAACGGACCGGGCTGAGAGCCTAGACACCGGAGGGTCTACCTTTGGGGAGTGAGACCACTCCTTGACCACCTCAGGTGGAAATGGAAACCGGTCATCAGAACCACGCTTTGGAAAGCGTTTGTCAGGGCAGGCCCTGGGTTTGGTCACAGCGGTCTGAAAACTGGAGTGGTTAAAGAACACACTCTTCACTCTCTTAGGCGAGGTAAACTGGTGCTTTTCTGCCAGAGAGGGTTGCTCCTCTGACACTGGCGGATTGAGATCCAGCACAGAATTAATAGAAGCAATCAAATCATTAAGATCTGAGTCACCCTCAGAGAAATCGATGGGATACATAGCCTCCGAGCCCCCAGTGAGGGCATCCTCCTCATCTTGAGAGTCAGCTCTTGAGACAGAGCCGTGGGATGGGGAGGGGGAGGAAACCCTGCGCCTTCTCTTAGAAGGACGGGGTCTGGGATCAGATGATGAATCCTCCGTGAGCTCCGATGGACGGAGGTCAGAGGATAGGAGTCCTCTGTCAAGAGTATTAGAGGCACCCTGTGAGGGGGGCTGATGCATATTCATCAAAGTCCTGGACAAAAGCCCCATGGACTCAGCAAATGACTGGGATATGGACCTAGAAAAGGACTCTACCCAGGTCGGGGGTTCAATCACAGGTGCAGCAGCAGCCTGAGAGACCACTGGGGGTGAGACTCCAGGCTGTGGCACCGCCAAGTTAGAGCAGACATCACAATGTGGATAGGTGCTCGGGTCAGGCAGCAGGAGCTTACATGCAGTGCATGCAGAATAAAGCTTTGGAGCCTTGCTTCTTGTGTGAGACATGCTGCTGGAGTGGGGGCTTTGCAGAGAATGAACCCCAGGGAGAATATACAGAGGTCCACAACCGGAGACCGGCTGTGGCTTACCAGACCGCTGAGCGCGGTGTTGTGTGCCCTCCAGATCCCGAAGCCCGGTCCCCCAGTCGCAGCACCTCAGCAGAGATGCAGAATGCAGGATGTCCCAGAGCAGAGTGAACTCTGCCTGAGAAGAGGGCGTTCCTATAAAAGAGCGGGAACTGGAGGGCTATAGAGACCTGCAGGGAAGGAGGGACGCCCCAGCAGTGCGGAGTGTCCCTCCCCTGTGTAGAACGGCCGCCGGGAGGAGCCGAACCTGTCCCTCTGCATGAGTGACATGCGAGGGCAGGAAAATGAAACTAGGCCTCCGGCGAAGCCAGGGCCTAAATTTAAGCGGCGAGGCCGACAAGCGGGCACCATCGGCGCGGTTCTCAGGCAAAAGCTAGAGAACCCGCCGGAAAAGTTAAAACAATCACATACAGCATACTCTCCCCTTACAATAAAGAACCGGGACCCCCAACATAAACGTCTCAGGTACTTAGCTGCTGAGACGCAGGGCCATGTCCCTGGGGATGAGTGCTCCGGTCCAACAGAATCCTCAAGGGGCTGTGGATGGAGACCGGACTCCTGCCAGGCATGGAGACCGTGCTGGCTCCCACTTCAAGCCAGAGCCCAGAAGGGATGGTGAAGGAGCGCGGCATGTAAGGCTGCAGCCTTGGAAATCAACCTTAACAACACCGCCGACACAGTGGGGTGAGAAGGGACATGCCGGGAGTCCAGACATGGACCCGCTTTTCTTCAAACTCTTTCCAAAAGTCAAACAAATCAGATGAGAATGCATGTGTGGAAGTATGCCTCCTGACACAAAGCAATAAACTGGCTACCAGGGGGTGTATAAGCTCAGAGGGAGGAGATACACTTTTAAGTGTAGTACTTTGTGTGTCCTCCGGAGGCAGAAGCTAAACACCCATGGTCTGTGTCTCCCAAAGGAACGATAAAGAAATACCTAAATGCCTATAAAAACCTGAGAGAAAAATAAAATGTGCAAATAAGTAAATAGTAAATGTAAATGACATAGGGTACATAGTTAACATGATTTTGATCAAAAAAGCGTTAAAGCCATCCTA
The DNA here is from genome assembly GCF_048569485.1 of Anomaloglossus baeobatrachus. NCBI lineage: Eukaryota > Metazoa > Chordata > Amphibia > Anura > Aromobatidae > Anomaloglossus > Anomaloglossus baeobatrachus. The sequence continues at coordinate 423,986,620 of NC_134354.1, read as the reverse complement.
CTGCGACAAGGTGTACCCATCAGGACGGTGCTACTCTATATTAAACAAAGCAAAAGATACCAGTGCTGGAAGACCGAACTGACAAGACGCGTCATAAAATTTCTCATTAATGCAAAAATAAAAGTCAGATAGCTAGAAAAACAGACATCCATGAAAGTAAGGGGGAGAACCAACCGACACGTTTCGGCCTATGCCTTAAATCATAGTCACCTCCCCCTTTCATGGATGTCTTGTTTTTTTTTAGCTGTGACCATTTGGCAACTATTTTAATGTAAATAATAAATTAGAAATTTTACATGGCACATCTTGTCAGTTTGGTCCTTCTGGCGCTGGAATCTTTTGCTATGTTGGATTTTCTGCCTTGCCCAGGCATCCAAGCGGCAGACTAGAAACCGGACACTGCACCTTGAAGGTGAGCTGACATACTCTTCTTTCTACTCTATATTATACCTCTCTATGTCAACAAACCTCAATATAGATGGGGCAGAGCAGGACCCAAGCTTGACTGTTCACATGCATGTCCATGGAAAACTGTGTGGACTAAATGCCAGCTGATAAAAGGGGAGCGACGCCCCAGTTTGTACAAAGTACGAGACATTAACCCCTTCACGACCATGGACGGATATATCCGTCATGGATCGTGTCCCGGTAAGCCCCGCCCCCTGCCGCGGGCAGGCGGCGTGGATCGGCACACATATCAGCTGTTTTCAACAGCTGACATGTGTGCCTACATGTTCCGAGTGGAATCGCATTCCACCCGGAACATTAACCCCTTAGATCTCGCTGTCAAAGTCTGGCAGCGAGATCTATATGCGCGCGGCCATCTTTTTTACTTACCGCCGCCCCCTCCGGACGTCACGTGAGTGATCACGTGACGTTCGGTGGTTGCCATCGTAGCACAGGGTCATGTGATGACGCCTGGTGCTACGAAGTTTCACTTTCATTCTTCCTCGGCACGGAGCAGAGGAAGAAAGAAAGTGACTATTTCTGCTGTTTACAGCGGTATAGCTGTAATCAGCAGATAGCGATCAGCAATCGGATTGCTGATCGCTATAGCCCCCTAGGGGGACTAGTAAAATAAAATAAAAAAAGTAAAAAAAAAGTTTTAAAAAATTAAAAAAAAAACAAAAAACCTAAAAGTTCAAATCACCCCCCTTTCCCCCCATTGAAAATTAAAGGGTTAAAAAATAAATAAATACACACATATTTGGTATCGCCGCGTTCAGAAATGCCCGATCTATCAAAATATAAAATCAATTAATCTGATTGGTAAACGGCGTAGTGGCAAAAAAATTCCAAACGCCAAAATTACGTTTTTTGGTCGCCGCAAGTTTTACGCAAAATGTAATAACAGGCGATCAAAACGTAGCATCTGCGCAAAAATGCTACCATTAGAAACATCAGCTCGAGACGCAAAAAATAAGCTGTCACTGAGCCATAGATCCCAAAAAATAAGAACGCTACGTGTTTCGAAAAATGGCGCAAAACGTGCGCCACTTTTATTGGACAAACTTGTGAATTTTTTTTAACCCCTTAGATACAAGTAAACCTATACATGTTTGGTGTCTACAAACTCGCACCGACCTCAGGTATCATACCCACACATCAGTTTTACCATATAGTGAACACCGTGAATAAAACATCCCAAAAACTATTGTGCCATCACACTTTTTTTGCAATTTTTCCACACTTGGAATTTTTTTGCTGCTTTCCAGTACACCATATGGTAAAACTTATGGTTTCATTTAAAAGTACAACTTGTCCCGCAAAAAACAAGCTTTCATATTGTAAGATTGACGGAAAAATAAAAAAGTTACGGCTCTCGGAAGAAGGGGAGCAAAAAACAAAAACGCAAAAACGGAAAGTGCCCCGGGGCTGAAGGGGTTAAACTAAAACTTTACACTTTTTTTTTTTTTTTTATAAAAAGGGTTTACAATTACTATTTATTTACTTACAACAGGGTATTTGCACATTTTGTTTTTATCTCAGTTTTTGTCTGTTAAATGTCCATGGTGTGAACATGCACCTACACATTGCACTTATACCAACATAAGGTGCGTTTTTATAAATTTAAGAATTAGTTTGAGTGGACATCTCAGTCTAGCAATATGTTTCCCATCTTCAGTGGTAAATGGCTTTACCACTGAAGCATATGTACACTTACCAGTTCCATCAGGTGTATTATAATCATTTCCAAATACATTCAGATGTTTGAATCTTCCAACAGCCACCTAAAAGTTATAATATCAATACATTTAATCAAGATGCTCAAAAGCAGAATAAACATTTTTCTTTATGCATGCAGAGGCACAGCGGTCAGCTGTCAACCACCATAGGGAATATACAACAGGCAAACTGTGTGGTCTATACTCTATGATTATATCTGTTACCAACAGAACACAACGATATTTTATGTTCCTGTGCTATTATGCCCTGGTAGAGGACATTTTGTAGCTTATGAAATTGTGTTTGTACATATATATGTGTGTGTGTGTGTGTGTGTGTGTGTGTGTGTGTGTGTATAGATATATGTGCGTGGGTGGGGGGGGTGTTAGGGTGCGGCTTTAGGAGAGATACAGGAGATAAAATTAAAGCAATAAACTTGCTTGTGAGGATGGAGGCGCTCTAACAAACCTGAGAAACATATGGCATCAAGTTGTTTGGAATTCCTTGTGGATCTTCTCCAAAGCGACCAGACACATGAGCTCCAACAGGGTTAAAATATCGTAATAAAATGGCTTTCCATTCCTAAAAAAGGATAGAACATATTACAGCACTCGTCCAAATATAAATAAAATGCTTAAAACTGCTCTCCAAGCCTACTTAAAAGGGAACCTGTCAACGGTTTTGGGGCCTATAAGCTGCGGCCACCACCAGTGGGCTCTTATATACAGCATTCGAACATGCTGTATATAAGATCCCAGGCCGCTGTGTAGGATGTAAAAAAAAAAAAAAAAAAAAAAAAAAACCACCCAAACTTTATAATACTTACCTAAACTGGTCGCTGCGGTGTTGAGTCAGAGAGGCGTCTCTGTTCTCCGGTGCCGACGCCTGCTCTTTCGGCCATCTTCGTCCTCCTTCTGAAGCCTGTGTGTATGGCGCGTCCTACGTCATACACTCGCCAGTCCCGCTCATGCGCTCTACAATACTTTGATCTGCACTGCTAAGGGCAGATGAAAGTGCGCCTGCACAGGACCTTAGTGCCAGCGAGTGTGGATGAAGTAGGACGCGTCATGCACGCCGGCTTCAGAAGGAGAACAAAAGAAGGCCAAAAGAGGAGGTGCTGGTCCCGGAGAACAGCGCCACCCATTTGACCAGTCTGCACCGGAGCAACCTCCTAGGTGAGTATTATAAAGTGTTTTTTTATGTTCTACACAGTGGCCTGGGCTCTTATACGGAATTCTAACGTGCTGTATATATGAGCTCACTGGAGGTGGCCGCAGCTTTAAGTCTCCAAAACTTGTGACAGGTTCCCTTTAATTAAACTAAACTCAAGGCTATAAGCTTAGCCTATTACATGCCTCCATAACCGTGGCCAAGTCTGCATGGCAGCACATGGAGTTTTACCAATTTACTGGTATAAAGCTATATTAAATTCCTGCTGTGGCATTGCTTTAAGATAGTATTCTACCCAAGAAGCAGTGGTTTTGGGGGAGATTATCTTCCTAATCAACAACCAAAAGAGAAATGGAGTCATTTTCTACTCACCCCCTCAGCTTTGCACTGATCCTGAATTATTTGTTCAAGGAAGTACTTTGTTTTTCCATAGGGATTTGTACATTCTCCAACTGGGTGCTTTTCATCCAGAGGAAGATATTTGGGGTCACCATATACTGTCGCAGAACTGCTGAATACTATTTTTTTCACTCCGTGAGAGTTCATGACCTAAAAGGAAGAATATGAAACTATATATGGAACTATATGAAATTTTCCAATAACCGCAATTACATAGGTTGAAAAAAGACCTAGGTCCATCTAGTTCAACCTTCCTCCACCAGTTCTACATTTTGTCCCAAGTCACTTATAACCAACAATGATGTGTTTACTGAGGAAATCATCCAGCCCTTTTTTAAAAGCTGTTATAGTATCTGCCATTACTACCTCTTGTGGTAGGGCATTCCACAGTCTGACTGCTCTAACTGTAAAGAACCCTTTCCTATTTAGCTGCCAGAATCACTTTTCTTCCACTCGCAGTGTATGCCCCCTGGTCCTTAGTACTGTCCTTGGAAGAAATAAGTCATGTGCCAGTCCTTTTATATTGACCACACATGTATTTATACATATAAATGAGATCTCCTCTGAGACTTCTTTTTTCGAAGCTAAGCATATCTAACTTTTTCAACCTGTCATCATATGGGAGGCCTTCCATTCCTTGTAGTAGTCTAGTTAGCCGCCTTTGAACTGAATCTAACTTCTGAATGTCCTTTTTAAAATGTGGAGCCCAAAACTGGATCCCATATTCCAGATGTGGCCTTACAAGTGATTTATAGAGGGGTAACAATACATTGGGATCCCGGGATCTAAGCTCTCTTTTTATACACCCTAAAATCTTGTTTGCTTTAGCAGCTGCTGCTTGACGTTGAGTACTGCTGCTCAGCTTATTTGTAATGAGAATACCCAAGTCCTTCTCCTGTTCTGTAGTCCCGACTTTACTTCCATTTAATGTATATGCAGTTATAGGATTACTCCGTCCTAGGTGCATTACTTTACATTTATCAACATTAAATCTTATTTGCCAAGTATCTGCCCATTCTGACATTTTATCCAGATCTTTTTGTAATATTATACTATCAAGGTCAGTTTTTAATATCCTACATTGTTTGGTGTCATCAGCAAAGACTGACACAATACTATCAATCCCATCCACAAGGTCATTAATAAAGAGATTAAAAATAATCGGTCCTAGCACTGATCCCTGTGGCACCCCACTGACTATAGCCCATTTAGAGAATGTACCATTTATGACTACTCTTGGTTTCCTATCTTTTAGCCAATTCCTTTGGTTAGACAAGACTTAGACATCATGGATTCATGAAAGACGTCAGTTATTATATTTTCTGCAATATATTTTTGCATGTCATCCCTTAAAATGCCCTCAAAAACTTTGCCTACTAGTGATGTCAGGCTTACTGGATGGTAGTTGCCTGGATCCACCCTCTTACCTTTCTTAAATATCGGTACCACATCAGCAATCCTCCAATCCTGAGGAACCAATCTTGTTACAAGCAAGTCTAAAAAGATGAGATACAGCGGTCTGTCGATTACGAACCTCAATTCCTTCAATATTCGTGGATGAATCCCATCTGGCCCAGGGGAATTGTCAATGTTTAATTTAGTCAGACGCAGGCATACTTCTTGTGTTAAATTAATTATATCGGGTGGTGAACTTTGATTTTTCACTTTTTGAATGATCTCCTTGATGAACACTGATGACAAGTGCCTGTTTAATATTTCAGTCTTTTGTTTGTCCTCTATAACTAACTTATTATATTTTAAGGGGCCGATACTATCTAAGAGAGACTATTAAGATAAAGTGGGGCATCGTGAAGAGTTCGACACGTACAGTCAATAATTGAACTCGAGTTGTGTTACTACCTAATGTATATTCTATGCTAATAAGTCAGAGCTGCATGCACAATTCTGCAGTCACACAAGAAAGTCAAACAGATTTTGTGAAATAATTCAGTCCATAGCTTTTTTTTTTTTACCTCCAGAAGTTGGATAGTGCCAATCAGGTTAACTTTATAATACAACAGGGGTTTCTTCACAGACTCTCCAACTGCCTTCAAGCCAGCAAAGTGTATAACAGCAGAGAACTTGTGCTGTGGAAGAAGAAATGTCAGATTAAATAAGCAGGTAGTTCATGGCTTTCTGGTCTCAAACTACTAAAATCACACTGCTAACAGGTTCCTTTATTTGCTTGCACCTATTGAACTTGTCTTAAAAAGAACCGGTCACCTCCAAAAATGTAATTTATCTGAAGATATATTTGTTATCTGCATTACAGCCTTTCAGATAGGAGCCTCTGGTTTAGACCTGTTTCACATGTCAGTGAAAAACACAGATGTTTTTCACTGTCGTGTTAAAAACGCATATGTCCCTCCGTGTGCCGTGATTCATGGCACACGTGGGTTGTCCATGTGTAATCCGTGAGACATGCTCAGTGATTGCACATTGACGTATACTCACCTGTCCCCACTCCTGCTGTCCGTGGTGCTGAAGAGTCCCGCGGTGCAGCATCCGGCTGCCGCTGTCTGACCTCTGCAGCTGCTTCCGGGTCAGCTGTGTCATGCATAATGAATATGCATGACAGTAATTGGCCAGACAGGAATCAGCAGCTAGCAGAGGCTGAACGCAGCATCGCTGGATTTTCAATGTCCGTGTTTTACTGGTACATATTTCACGGACCACACCATAGTGTGGTCCGTGGTACATCAGTAATGCCAGAAAAAAAAACAAACAAACAAACAAAAAAAACACCGGACATGTCTCCATGCGGCAATCACGGACATGCGTGTACGCCGCACGGAGACATGGTCAGTGAATAATAACTGATGTGTGCGGAGACCCATTGATTATAATGGGTCTGTGTAGGTCTGTGATTCTGGTACATGTAAAAACTGTCACATACATACCAGAATCACTGACGTGTGAAAGAGGCCTTAGTGGTTTGGTAAAATAAATTTTGATGTATCTCTTTTAGACATATAATGTGGATAATCATAAGTATCATATTATAGGAAATTCTGTATGAATCCTAAAATAATTCATGTGGCTGTTTTGTACTATTGCTATTCCCTGATCCTGGTCAGTTTACTTAAAGGGGTTATCCGTCTTCTTTTGACTTTTTTTTTTTTTTTTTATTTCCCTATTGGGCTACATTGGGGCAGGTAAGTAGATAGAGAGCACTTACCTGCCCTGCTGTCAGCCCCTCTCCCCCGGCTCAGAGCGGTTATGTGACCGCTCCTGCCTCGATTTTGCTGCTCCCGGTCATTTCATGTCAACATGGGCAGGGCCATGATGACATGCAAATCTGGAGCAGCATGTCGCCGCCCTGCTGGGCTGTACAGTGCGTGAGTCCCCGCCCCCCTTCCCTGCACCCTCCCACACATTCCCCCGCACCTCTTTTACTCTCCAGTAACCTCCCCCTGCACTGCTGTGGGGCACCGGGCCCCCTGCTCAGGATCGCACATTCAAATGTACCGGCATCGCAGATCACAGATGCCGGTACATTTGAAAGTGCTGATGAGAAGCAGCGCAGGGGTCGGTGCAGAGCGCCGTGTGTGCGTGCGGTGCAGAGCCATATGTGTGTGTGTGTGTGTGTGTGCGGTGCAGAGACATATGTGTGTGTGCGGTGCAGAGCCATATGTGTGCGGTGCAGAGCCATATGTGTGTGTGTGTGTGTGTGTGCGGTGCAGAGCCATATGTGTGCGTGTTCGGTGCAGAGCCATATGTGTGCGTGTGTGCGGTGCAGAGCCATATGTGTGCGGTGCAGAGCCATATGTGTGCGTGTGCGGTGCAGAGCCATATGTGTGCGGTGCAGAGCCATATGTGTGCGTGTGCGGTGCAGAGCCATATGTGTGCGGTGCAGAGCCATATGTGTGTGTGTGTGTGTGTGTGCGGTGCAGAGCCATATGTGTGCGTGTTCGGTGCAGAGCCATATGTGTGCGTGTGCGGTGCAGAGCCATATGTGTGCGGTGCAGAGCCATATGTGTGCGTGTGCGGTGCAGAGCCATATGTGTGCGTGTGCGGTGCAGAGCCCTGTGCGCGTGTGCGGTGCAGAGCCCTGTGCGCGTGTGCGGTGCAGAGCCCTGTGCGCGTGTGCGGTGCAGAGCCCTGTGCACGTGTGCGGTGCAGAGCCCTGTGTGCGTGTGCGGTGCAGAGCCCTGTGCGGTGCAGAGCCCTGTGTGCGGTGCAGAGCCCGATGTGCGTGCGTGTGGTGTGCAGAGCCAAATGCGTGCGTGTGGTGTGCAGAGCCATATGCGTGCGTGTGGTGTGCAGAGCCATATGCGTGCGTGTGGTGTGCAGAGCCATATGCGTGCGTGTGGTGTGCAGAGCCATATGCGTGCGTGTGGTGTGCAGAGCCATATGCGTGCGTGTGGTGTGCAGAGCCATATGCGTGCGTGTGGTGTGCAGAGCCATATGCGTGCGTGTGGTGTGCAGAGCCATATGCGTGCGTGTGGTGTGCAGAGCCATATGCGGTGTGTGGTGCAGAGCCTGATGTGGGGCTGTTATTTGCAATGCTGTAGTGATAACAGGTGAGTGCTGAGGCTGAATACTGACAGGGAATGTGTGTGCAGGGGGCGGGCAGGGGGCGAGGCTGGACACTGGGGTGGGGCTGGACACTGGGGCCAGGCGGTGCCAGCTCTGACTGAGGTTTTGCACAGGAAGTGGTCAGTTTGCTAGAGCTGAATGTAAACAAGGAGCTGCAGAGAATAAAGGGTGAATTCAAGAGGAACAAAAGTTAGAAAACAAAAAATAACAATGTAGGGGTGATTTATATGACAATACAGCACAGATTAGCTTAACAAAAATTTTTGAGTTTGTCGGACAACCCCTTTAATTCCCCTGTTAAGAGAATAATTTTGTTTTAATATCTTGGTTATAAAAGAAAGTATTTCATTTAACTATATGTTGCTTTGTGGTCACATTTTTTTGATGTATCGTGTATAGTGACACAATCGAAATAAGAGGTGTTTGGATTCATGCATTTAAATCATGTTTGGCTGCCTTGCTGGAAGAGCGGCTAAACAGAGAAAATTTAAGTTCTCCATGCAGCCGATGGCTTCCAGTTATTGGACTGTGTAGGGAGCTGTTAACAGTCACTGCAGCTGTAATCACTCCCCAGCACATTGACAGCTAGCTCTTCACACACTCTGCACAGCAAGCTGTCGATCAATGTGCTGGGGAGCAGTTGCAGCCCAATGCACTCCTCTCATGTCCAGTCATTGGCAGCTGCAGAGGGCATTAAACTTAATTTTCTTTCTGTAACCACTCTTCTAATAAACTGTGGACACCAATTTATGAAGTTATAGAAGATCACTAGAACAGAGGTTAGTGTGACCCTCCGAGGAACACCACGCGAAACATGCATTGGGGATTACATTGTGCTTGTTGCCAACGGGGAATACCATGGGTGAGTGCAGAGTTATACCTTTGTGCAATATGTTTCTATAACTAATTATTTTTTTCTGATATAAAAGGTGAAGCACTGTTTGTATGCACAGCCTATTGGAGATGAATTCCCCCCTTTAGGATTGTGGCAATTATCTGGCACCCTAAGTAGCTCGTAGTCTGCACCATGCACTTTCACTTTGTATGTACTTATTCTGTCTGTCTGTATTGATGTTTAATAAAGTTAGATAGATATATATCTATCTATCTATCTCTCTTTTATCTTGCCATCTTTGTGAATTCTATAGGTTTAATGCTTCTATGGGAGTTTTTCACAGCTTATCAAGCAATAGTGAGGATCCTAGAACTCAGCCTACACTGGTAAGAAAAATGGGGGAATTTATGCAGGGTTTTTAATGCGTCTTCTAATAATCAGAACTATGTAGATCACCACTATGTCTGCAGGTAAATAGCATTTAAGGTGACAGGTTCCCTTTAACTGGATTTTGAGAGGGTAACTGATGGTTGGGATATAATAATTTCCGCTGCAGATGTAAAGTGTTGGAGCACCAGTGCCTGATCAGTGGGGGATTCTAGTGGTAAATGTTGCTTCTTTCTTTAACAAGGATCCGTACCATGTGTTCACTAAGAGCAAAGGAGTCCCTTTATCTCAGACTTAAGCAAAACGCGACCTGCATAAGATCCTTTGGCTGCTCCAATGTGAAACCGCTAAAAGGCTGGATACGGTGGAGTTCTGCACCCCGCAACCACCTTCTGCCTCAATTTCACCGTATCTTAAACTTTGGGATGCAGATAGCGGTGAATGCAATAATAAAACCATTATCTCCCTCTTCCGCCATTGAACCTATACGTCTGAGAGCGCAGTGGTCGACTGCTGCAGGCCGACTTTGCCAGTACATGTGGAAACATTGTGCTGCGTGGGGAGCATCATTTTGTGTTGGGAGCTGATGATCAAAATACAAAATGGTTGAATGAAATAATTAGTATGATTTGCTGCTCTATATAAAATTTGGAAAATACATCAAAAACAAAGTTAAAAAAAAAACAAACAAAAAACAAAAACACCCCAACCTGTAAATGATATGGTTTTGATTAATTGCTACAGGTAAGAATACATATTACAATAAGTCTTTTCGTCATGTGTTAAAAATAGCAGCTAGTCAGACATAAAGAGGTTGTCCACTAATTTTATATTGACGGCCTATCCTTAGGATAGGCCATCAATGTCGGATTGGCTATGGTCTGATACCCAGCATCCCCGCCAATCAGCTATCCTACGTGCTGGCTGAGGTAGCAGGCGGACGGAAATGCTCAGATCCAGAGCTGCCCTGTTTTCTGATAGTCTCTGTCGATGGGTATTGCACATCTGCCTCCCATTCAAATCAATAGGCGGAAGATGTGCAGTACCCGGCCATGGCTGCTATCAGAGGACAGGGGAGCTCCGGAACTGAGCATTTCCATTCGCCTGTTACGCAGCCAGCACCTAGGACAACTGATTGGTGAGGTGCCGGCTTTCGGACCCCGGCCAATCAGACATTGATGACCTGTCCTAACTAGTGGACAACCTCTTTAAATTTTATTGAATATTTGGTAATAAAAATTAATCAGAATTTAATTCGTCTTTTGGTTTGGTTTTCATGTGGCCTCTTGGAAAAATGAATTACCCATCCGATCCCTTTCATGAAAGCAGTCTTGCGAATCCAGAAAAAGATCTAAAAGACTGCTGCTCAGAGTTAAAGCAAGACTACAAACACATTCTCAGAGACAGTAGCTCCGTTCTTGAGTAGTTTATACCTTAAGAAATAAACTGTTTAGTCCAGCCCGGTCCAAGAGATCCAGTTCTACAAATTCAATCTTCTTGCCAACAATTTCCTGTACTCTAATCAGGCTTTCTGGTAGACCATTAGACCCTAAAAGACAAAATACCAGTTATTAAAATAACTTAAAAACAAGCGATTACATTTGGGTCTACAATTATTTGGCAATGTGTAGAATAGTGTTTGATCCCTGTCATGTAAGGAGTCATTTAGAGGTATGCTTTTATTGTACATGAACACAACTACATTAATATGTCACCTTATGTCTAATGTGTAACAAATGTCAATAAAAGCTGCACTGTACAAGAGACTGAAAAAAAACAATATCATACAGTACTTAGGGAAATTTTCCACCCTCTCACTGGTCCTTGGGGAGATTATAGGAGAGAGGAGAAGATTAGGGACCATTCCGTACATTTCTAATCCTCAGTTACAATTTACAAAACAGTTACAATTTAGCAAAAGATTTTTTAAGTATACAGTCAGGTCCAGAAATATTTACAAACCTTTGTAAATTAGATTCTGCATGACACTATTTTTGGTATAAAAAGAAACAACTGAGATGCAATTGAAGAGCAGACTTTCAGGTATAATTAAAAAGGTTCAACAAAAATATTCTGTGAAACATTTAGTAATTGAAACCATTTTTCTAACATTTCAGACTAATGATTCTGTTTCTCTTAAATTGAGAGCTTCTTTCACCGCATGTTGTGGACACACAACAACAGTTTCCAAATACAAATGCCACACCTGGAATAATCTCCAGACCTTTTAACAGCTTAATTGTTGATATATTAATGAGGAAATAGCCCAGTAAAGAGCTTTTGAGATTATTGTGAATTACTTTTGATTCCTTGAAAAAGAGGCAGCTACATATTAAAGAGCTTTAATTCCTAAGCCCTTACTCCAAATAGCAGGGCCGGCGTCAGCACCCAGCGCACCCGGGCAAGTGCTGGGGCCCTAGACCGCCAGGGAGGCCCAATCAGTCGGTAGGGACAGTGATGTACTCTGCAGCCTCCGGTGCCAATTTCAAGGGGCCGCACTTTCCTGGCTGTCAGCCTTTTAAATCAGTGCTTGGATGCAGCGTTAATTGTTGACCACTGTGTGCAGGGGCATAAAGTTCATCTGTGGGTGGAGCTAGTGCACCATGTGCTCCCATTCCACAGATAAAGAGAACCAGCAGCACTGCCAGCGTCCCACCAAGCTGTATGGGACATGCTGTATACCCCCAGAGCTGTATGTTCCCCCACCCCAGTGCTGTATAACCCCACAGCTGCGTGTCACCCCCCCAGCCTCGTGCTGTATACCCTCCAGAACTGTACGTCCCCCAATCCCAGTGCTGTATACCCCCCCCAGAGCTTTACATCCCTCAGCCCCAGTGTTGTATAACCCCCAGAGCTGTACGTCCCCCAACCCCAGTGCTGTATACCCCCCAGAGCTGTATGTCCCCCCACCCCAATGCTGCATGTTGCCCAACCCCAGTGCTGTATACCTCCACCTAGCTGTATGTTCCCCCATCCTGGAGCTGTATGCCCCCCTCCCCAGTAATGTGTATGCTCCCCAGTAATGAGTAAGTCAACAGCCTCTCCTATGATGTACATACAGCAGCGTTAGTGTGCACGGCCCTGTCTATTAGTAACAGGCACCAATCAGCGCAGCACAGCACAGCCATATGCCCGGGAGGAGCTGGATGGGAGGCAAGTAGGGAGGTGAATGAGGCTGCTGCCGGCTTCCCTATGATAAAAATAACTCTAATGTGTCTGTCTGTGTGTGCATGTATGATCTGTATCTATGTATGTCAGTGTATATGGCTAGGTTTAGATTTATATCGTCTATTTATAATGTGTTTTTCTGAATTGGTCTTTAAAAAGGGGTTATCCGGCTTATTTTGACTTTTTTTTTTTTTTATTATTACCCTATTGGGCTACATTGGGGCAGGTAAGTAGATAGTGACCACTTACCTGCCCTGCTGTCAGCCCCTCTCCCCTGGCACAGAGTAGTCATGTGACCGCTCCTGCCGCGATTTTGCTGCTTCCTGTCATTTCATGTCAACATGGGCAGGACCATGTTTACATGCAAATCTGGGAACAGCTTGGTGCCGCCCTGCTGGGCGGGTACAGTGCATGGAGTCCCCGCCCCCTTCCCTGCACCCTCCCATACCTTCCCCCGCACCCCGTACTCTCCCCGCCCACGGTGTCCCCGCCAGCACCGGGCCCCCTGCTTACAGTGCTTAGGATAGCAGGAGTGCCCGTGCAGTCTGTGTCCCGCTCCAGCACCGCGGCTGCTCGCACTGCAGTGTATCAGCAGCTTCTCACAGTGCGTGCAGCCGCGGGGATGACTAGCGCTGCTGGCAGGAGGTTAGATGAGATCATTACCTCCTGTGACGATCTCCTCCTCTGCCGATGTCACCGCTGTCACTGCCTTCTATGCCCGCCGCATTCTCACGTCACGTCTCGCGGGTGGCCCGAGACTGTCACTAGCGGTGACGTCACAGGCTCTCGCGATTTTGCTGAGAACGCGGTGGGCATAGAAGCCAGTGACGGCGCTGACGTCAGTAGAGCAGGAGATAGTCACTGCAGGTAATGATCTCATCTAACCTCCTGACAGCACCGCTCGTCATCCCCTGCAGTGACCTGGGCTATTGATGTTAGCTCAGGTCACTGCACTGGTCTCCCAGACAATGGGAAACATTCTGTTCTTCATTGACTGGGACATTGACTATGGTATGGATTGTCGTGGGACCCCCTTATTGGATAATGCCGGACCCTGATTTTATTGTTCTTTTCAATAAATTGGTGAAAGAGGGAATGTTTTGGAGAGTGTTTTTTCAAATAAAACTTGTCTTTTTTTTTTATTACTGACTGGGTTGGTAATGTCTGGTATCTGATAGACGCGTGACATCACCAACTGCTGGGCTTGATGCTAGGTGACATTACACATCTGGCATCAACCCCGTATATTACCCCATTTGCCACCGCACCAGGGCAACGGGTTGAGTTGGGGCGAAGCGCCAGGATTGGCACATCTAATGGATGCGCCACTTCTGGGGCGGCTGTAGCCTGCTATTTTTAGGCTGGGAAGTGTCCAATAACATTGGACCTCCCTAGTCTGAGAATACCAGACCACAGCTGTCCACTTTACCTTGGCTGGTGATCCAATTTGGGGGGGACCCCACGTTTGTTTTAAATTATTTATATAATTTAAAATAACAGCGTGAGGTGCCCTCTGTTTTGAATTACCAGCCAAGGTGAAGCTGCCAGCTGTAGTTTGTAGGCTGCAGCCGTGTTTTTTACCCTAGCTGGCTACAAAGATCGTTGTTTTTTAATTAATTTTTTTGGCTAAATACAAGGCTAAGCACCCTTTAGTGCCACATGAAAGTCACTAAAGGGTGCCAGCTTAGAATATGCAGGGGGTGGAACATTATATAGGTCTTTCTCATCTATCCCATTCATTCATCCGTCTATCTCTCGGTCTCTATATCTATCTATCCATCTCTATATCTACTCATCTATTTATCTTTCTTGCTGCTTCCATTTTTTGCAGTCTGCAAAAAAACGGAAGGCACACGGATGACACGGATGCATCCGTGAAAAAAAAAAAACTGACCTTTTTTTGCGGACCGCAAAAACGGAACGGTCATGTGAATGTAGCCTACATGTGTTCCCTATGGGGGTAGGGGTCGGTACAGAATGATGGTGGGGGTCTGGAGTCGGTACAGAGCGCTGTGTATGTGTGTGTGTCAGAGCCCGATGTGTGTGGGGGGCGCAGAGCCCGATGTGGGGCTGTTATTTCCAATGCTAGAGTGATAACAGGTCTGGTGCTGGGGCAGAATACTGACAGGGAATGTGTGTGCAGGGGGCGAGCCTGGACACTGAGGCCGGGCGGTGCCAGCTCTGACTGGGAGGTGTGGCACAGGAAGAAGTCAGTTTGCTGGAGCTGAATGTAAACAAGGAGCTGCAGAGAATAAAGGGATAATTCAAGAGGAACAAAAGTTAGAAAACAAAAAATAACAATGTAGGGGTGATTTATATGACAATACAGCACAGATTAGCTTACCAAACATTTGAGTTTGTCGGACAACTCCTTTAAATATGTATATGTACATATCTGTGTATGTCTGTGTGGATGGGGCCCACTGAGACTCTTTCGCCCGAGACCCACAAAAACTTGGAGTCAGCCCTGGCAGTTAGGATGTAAAATACTCTCAAATTAAAGCGGAGAGTGCACTTTACCAAAAGATATACTTGATACAGTTAATCAATATGGGCTTAAACAGCTAAAATGCCAAAACTTGTGTCACTGTCCAAATATTTTTGAACCTAACTTGTATCTATCAGTTGGCGTATTCAGCAATTATGCAGACATAAGTACCTCAGGCATGTGGGCTACTGCTCCAGCTAATTAGTCTCTTCCTATTGTAAGCATATGCGCACTCAGCCAAATCTAGAGTGCATGTGTATGTAAGATGACGTATGGAAATATTGGCACAATTATTGTCTGAGGTTAGTACAACAGGAAGCAGAGCACAGACTTTTTTATGGAGTGCAATGCAAAGAAAATACACTGTTGCAAAAATATATCCTTCCTTTTAATCTGGAACTGCAGACAAGCTGATAAATGATGCGTGTTCTGGGCAGAAAATAGCAAGTCATCATTTCTTATACCCTAGATTTAAGACAGTAAGTATGTTCTGTTTGAGATTTTGAAAAATTTTTAATGGGTAAATACATGCCAGAGTGATAGTAGAGTAAAGAATGTTCCATAGGGTCAGAGTAAATCAGGGTTTTTCTTATGTAATACATATCTTACATTATGGGATATCCATGTTCAGTCAGAAATCCCACATCCTTGAGAACTGACAGTATTAGGAGGCTAGACTGAGGATGTTGAATGTCATTAAACAAGCAGCCTCATCAAAATGTTTATCTTCTTAATATATTGCAGTCAACAGATTATATGGCACTGTGTACTTACAATTGCTCATTTTTCCCCTTCTACCCAGATAATTCTTCTATTTTCCATTAGGTCTATGACATCACCTGATTAAATACAAACTAGCTCCTTCTAAGATCTATGTCGAAAAAGCAAGTCTCTTTTCCCTCCATGAGTGACAACTGCTAAGTCACTGGCAGGTGAAGGAGTGGAGAAGCTGGGTCAGGAGTTGAAAATAGGAATAACTCATGCAGGGAAAAGACTTCCTGTTTCTACATGAAGCTTAGAAGGATTCAGCCAGTCTGTTTTTAATCAAGTGATGTCATAGACCTAATGGAAAAGAGAAGAATTAACTGGGTAGAAGGGCAAAGTGAGGAATTGTAAGTTTACAATGCTATATAAGATGATGATTGCAATATATTAAAAGGATAAAAACTTTGATGAGACTGCTTTTTTTTTTTTTTTTAAATGTAGGTTTACCGTAACCATACACTATGCTTAGCAAGAAACCAACATTTTTTCTAACGAGTGTTTACTGGGGTAGATGGACTTTCACTCGATGGCAGTTGTCCATGGGAAGAATACATTGAGAATATTTTATTTCAACAGGCCCGATTCTTTATACCCATGGGATAAATACTTCGCATGTATCCATATAGACATACCCAAGCTTGCATGTATATATGGATATTGAGATGGATAGCGGTATGCTTATTTACTGGAAAGTTGTTGAGCGTGGATTGGCATGTTTCTACTTCAAACTAAAATGAGTTGTCTTACCAATTAGAATTCATGCTAATAACATTGGTTGGATCTCAACAACTGCACATTAATAGCAATTACTAATGAGCGAGATTGTACCTTTAAAAGTAACCACTACATATACATTCTCTGAATAAGGTACTCTATCCTGGCATTTGACAGAGTTTTCCGTCAGTCCACTAGCTTGTGCAGCTTAATCAAGGTTTTTTGATTGCTTCATAGTCAAACAGAGGTGTGCCACACCTGCCTGATACCTTGTAGAGTGCATACTGAACTCAGGCTTGTACAAAGCTTCCTAGCCACCAAATGAAAATATAATAGAACCTCTTGAGTCATGAAGATTCTCCATAAGACTTACAAACAAACACCCCTGGCCTTGCCTGGTAGAAATACACAGTGGCATGAAAAAGTGTTCATACCTTGTGAACTTGTCCACGTCACACCCATAGAAGTAAACGTATATTTGGGGGATTTTGTGATACGTCAACACTAAGGAAATGATACATAGTTCTAAATATTTTAAAAATATAAATCTGAAAATTGTGATATACATTTGAATTCAGCCCCCTGTAGTCGGATACCCCTAAATAAAATCCAGAGCAACCAGTTGCCTTCAGAAGTCACCCAATTAGTAAATCAAGCCCACCTGTGTGTAATTTATCCTCAGTATAACTACAGCTGTTCTGTGAAGACCTTAGATGTGTCTTTGAGAACAGTAGGGATCAAATAGCATCATGAAAAACAAGGAACACACCAGATGGGTCAGGGATAAAGTTGTAGAGAAGAGTAAAGTAGGGTTAGGTAGTAAAAAAATAAAAAATAAACAATAACAAAAAACGAGCACAAGCTATAAACATCTCACGAAGCAGTGTTAAACCCATCATTCAAAAATGGAAGGAAACATACCACGATACATATGGCAATCGACTTAAACTGACATTCTGAGCAAGGAAAGCACTATTTAGAGAAGCAGCCAAAAAGGTCCATGATCACTCTGGAGGAGCTGCGGAGATCCACAGCTCAGGTGGGAGAAATCTGTCCACGGGACAACTATTAGGATTCGCTCACATCTGAATATAAATACACCAGTGCAATGTGGGTAGAAAAAAAAATAATAAATCACACAGTCGTATAGCACTTGCATGACATATGCAGTACTAAATAGATTTCGCTAGCCCCACTTTTCTGGATAGGAATCGGAGCGATTTTATATACACAGATGTGAGCAAACCCTTAGTTGTATACTTTACAAATCTGGCCTGTATGGAAGAGTGGAAAGAAGAAAGCCATTTTTGAAAGCAAACCATAAGAAGTCTAGTTTGCAAATGGAGTGGACACATCATGTTGAAGCTGTTCTGGGCAGATGCACATCATCCTGAAAACATCATCCCCACCGTTAAACATGGTGGTGGGAGCATCATTTTGTGGGGATGGTTTTCTTCAGCAGAGACAGGGAAGCTGATCAGAGTTTATGGAAAGCTACATGGAGCTAAATATAAAGCGATCCTAGATGAAAACCTGTTAGGGTGTGTTCCTATGGTGAGTTATTGATGTTGCAAAATTTCTTCACCCATTATGTAAAATAAGTTACTCATGTTTTTTTCATTGTGTTTGAGTGCGTTTTTATATGCATTTTTAATTAAGTTTTTGGACAATCAGTTTTATGTTATGTCATGTTTTAAAGAAATCTGTGAGGTTTTTTTATACTTCCTAGTATTTGGCTTTGACAAAGCTTTATTGATACAGTCATGTGCAGCTTGCATGTATTTTTGGTGTGTTCAGACTGGGGTGTAGATTCACCTTCCAGCAGGACAATGACCCTAAATATACAGCCAGAGCTACAATGGAATTTGTGTATTTGAATGTCTCACTCAAATTCCAGACCTAATTCCCATTGAAACTCTGCGGCAAGACTTGAAAATTACTTATCACAGACGCTCCCCATCCAATTGGCAAAAATTTCAGCCACTAGATGTGCAAAAGAGACATAGCCCAAAAGATGTGCAACAGTAAAGGGTGCTTTACACGATGAGACATCGCTAGCGATGTCGTGCGCGATAGCACCCGCCCACGTCGCTGTTTCGTCATGGGGGTGATCGCTGCCGTAGCGAACAATATCGCTACAGCAGCGTCACACGCACATACCTGCTTAGCGACGTCGCTGGAGACACCGAACAATCTCTCCTTTAAGGGGGCGATTTGTTTGGCGTCACAGCGGCGTCACTAAGCAGCCGCCCAATAGCAGAGGAGGGGTGGAGATGAGTGGCCAGAACTTCCCGCTCACCTCCTTCCTTCCGCATTGCCGGTGGACGCAGGTAAGGAGATGTTCGTCGTTCCTGCGGTGTCACATATAGCGATGCCGCAGGAACGACGAACAACCAGCGGCATGCACCACCAACGATATTATGAAAAGGAGCGACGTGTCAACGATCTTTGACGTTTTTGCGATCGTTGATCGTCGCTCCTTTTAGTCACATACAACGATATTGCTAACGGCGCCGGATGTGCGTCACGAACACCGTGACCCCGACGATATATCGTTAGCGATATTGTTGTGTGTAAAGTGCCCTTAAGTGAAGCGAAGGGGGGTCCTACTAAAGTAATGACTCGGGAGGGGGGGGGGGGTTGAATACAAATGCAAGTTACAAATTTCAGATTTATTATTTTTAAATATTTAAAAACCATGTATCATTTCCTTTACACTTCACAAATACTTGCGACTTTTTATTTGTATATCACATAAAATCCCAATAAGTTCATTTTAGGTTATGTGCCCACATTGCATTTTTACGTGCAAAAAATGTGCACACTTTAAACACGGTTTGGCAGGAAAAAAAAAACAGCTGAAAACAATGCACATTTTTATTGTTTGCGCATTTTGCACATGCGTTTTTTTTTTAGTCATGGTGACTGCAATGGTTCAGGCGCTGTAACCCCGCAGTCACCGCTGGGTCACCGGCTGATCTTACAGATTAGACGATGCCCATGCTGCTCCCAACAGTTTAACCCCCTAAATGCTGCAATCAGTGCGATCACAGCATTCAAGAGGTGGCGAGAGGAATCGCTTAGCTCTCCCTGGCGATTTGGGTCCCTGGAATGCAATCACAGGGACCCTGATTGCTGCCATGGTAACCCTGGGTCGTCGCCATGACGACCCCGAGTTACTGAGGCACGGATCGCCTCACAGACTACTGCACTTACGTCACCAGAGTTCCCTGCAGCAAGGTCCCGTGGTAAAGACAGTGAGGCCTAGGTGCAAGGAACCCCGGTGACGTCACAAGGTAAAATCGAGTTAATGCCAGTGGATCTTCAAGAAACCCTGGTGGTGATCTGCCATCATGAACGCGATTCACCTTGTGACATCACTGGACTTCCCTGCAGCAAGGTCCTTCGGTAACGACCGCAGGATGAGGAAATGGCTACAGGGAACCCCAGTGACAAAAAAAAAAAAAAAACACCACATAAAAAGCAACGTGTGCAGTACACATGCGTTTTTTCCTGCGTTTTTCACTGGCTCCATTGAAGTAAATTGGTGAAAAAAAAAAAAAATAAAACAGGAAAAAAAAAAAAAAAAAAAAATCACAGAAACAATTGATATGCTGCTTCTTTTTTCAGCAACAAAAACTGCAAGGTAAAAAGACAATGTGCACACAGCAAGTCAGGATTCTCATAGACTTTACTTTGCTGGGATGCTTTTTCCTTGCTTTTATTGATTAAAAGAAGCAAGGAAAAAAAAAAAAGCATAAAAAAAAGCAACGTGGGCACAAGACCTTAAGAGGTTTGGTAGTAACGTGAAAAAAAATGTGGAAAAGTTTATGGGTTATGAATACTTTTTCAAACCACTGTATGCTCAGTATGAGATGATTATATCCAATACCAGGGACCATCACCGATCATTTATGGTAGTTGCCAAATAGAAGGTTGACACGTACAATGTTTAGTGGCCGCTGTAGAGTCCTATGCTATATCTGTGCCCAGCAGCAACTGTATATAGAAAAATAAACACACGGGGTTGCTGTATTTCTGCCATTTCTTAAATCTGGCAACTGCCATAGCAGATAACAGCGGAGTATGTGGGTGCCAGGGGTCCTGTTCTGGTAATCGCCCTGCTGTTTTGAGACTAGTGACAGCCTTAGGACTGGAGCCTCCCATCTCCATCTAGACTCCTCATTTATATGAAGTTTCCTTTCCTTTGGCATCTCATGAGTTAATTTCAGTTTTGTTGCCAGCAGCTCTGTGCTGTGCTAGTCATCTGTAGCTTTGAGCCTACACCCATTTATGTTAAATGCTAGAGCCTTCCAAACAGACCCTGCTGCTGTTAGAATCATTTCTACTTTGGCCAGCCTGGTGGAAGGAGCTGCTGAGGTTTTGTCCTGTGCCCATCCACCTGATACTATTGAGTCTGTCTGCTTCGGTGATGTTTGGTGTTTTTTTATGCTTCTGCTTATTCCCCCCGTCTGCCTTTGCTTTCACTCCGTGTTTATTAGTGTAGTGGCGAGTCTTGTGTACTCGTTGGCCTGCTCACTAGATCCCGTGTCACACGTTACATACGGACATCTCCTACTCCCGTGCGTGACAGGTCCTCACTGATCTGATATTAATGTCCTACCCCACTGATAGATTATCAGTATGCATGGCCCAGATGACAACTTTACCGATCCGATAACTAGAAGTGGCACAATTGAAAACGTCAATAATGTTTCCTTTTGCAGGCTTACCTCGAATGGCATTGTGGAAATTGTCTATGACTACGGGTTCATAACCAGCTTCAATCAACTCCAAGACAGAATGGCTTCCTATGTAGCCAGCACCTCCCGTTACTAGAATCTTCTCAGCCATCGTTATTCACCTCTGGAAATAAAGGGGAGAGAATTATTCTACTTTTAGTCAATGAGAAAACTTCAGAACTTAGGAACCATCTCAAGAAGTTTATGCTTTATCGTTAATTAGAAACATGACTACCTCCTCAGCTTCAGGATGGAGCAGTACGCAGCACAAAGGAGGTAGTGTTCCTGGAAACAGCAGCAGAAGGAATACTGCACGTACATGCTGCGACCGCGCTCACACAGCCGACTTCATACGACAGAAATATATTTATAGTGCAAACATATAAACCATATACCCATGGTACCATCTTTGCCCAGGTAGAAAAAGTATTATGAAAATTACTTTATATGGGTTTATTAAGCCCAAAACCACAAAGTAGCTGCTGTGCGGGCAAGGCCAAGTGGACTGGAGTCAGAGCGCCATCTTTTCCCGTTAAAATGACAGCCCTCCAAAAGGAAACTAAACAGACCCCCATGTATAGTGAATGGGGTCTGTCTGCCCCATTTGAAATCAAGTGAAGGCAAAAATATTAATCACTTCTGTCTCGATAATGGGTGCTCAAGTAGGAAACCACTCCAGTAAGTATGAAAGCAAAAACTTATCACATCAATGTTGACGTCAGATAAAAAGAGAATATAATTTCAAAACTGCAAAATTGGATAATACCCCATTTGACGTTTCGGCCTACGTGGCCTTCATCAGAACCATTTGCAATTGTGTATATTGGAGGATATAGAAACGTCAGCGCTGGTTGTAGAGCAGAAGAGCATTCTCTTCACAACACCTTCTTCTCTACCGTTTTTATGTTCTCCTATCTACACCACTGCAATTGGTTCTGATGAGGGCCATGTAGGCCGAAACATCAGATGATGTATTTTAAAATTTTACAGTTTTGAAATTATATACATTTTTTTATCTCGCATGAACATTGGAGTTCCACGTTTTTTGCTCTCATACCATTGGAAATGAGACATAGAAATGTGGGGTTCTAGTTTAAGTTACCTATAACAGAATTAAAAACTCAGACCACTAGTGTGAACCTCGCCATAGTGGGAAGGTGAGCGCACCCCGCTTACAAGAACGCTTTCTCCCGCCAGTGCACGGCAGAATGAAGTCACTGATAGATCTGACACGGCATGGTCGGTCCGCGGGACTAGTGGAGGGCTTTTTCTAATTTTAAGTGTAACACATGATTTAGGACCTACTGGCTCGTACACATTATATCTATGGTTTTTTCATAGAATCACCCATTCAAGTGAATGTATCCATCATATGTTTGTAGTCAGTGAACAGTTTGGAGAAGCTTGGAATTTTTTGGGGATATGAGGGGGTGGAGTGAGGTTGTCCTGTGCGGATTAGATTTTAATATGTGCATTATCTGGCTATACATATAACACGATCTCAGATCTTTAGCAGGTTATTAACCACATACTGTACTCAGATCTCCCTGTCAGCTTCAGTTACAGGGTGGGGTTATACAGGTGCGAAGCTTACGTCACTGTCCACACCTCTGCCCTGCCTTCTTTTCTGATTATCAGGAACAACTACTATTTTCTTTTAATCCCTTAAATCCTGAACAAAGCTGAAGTTATCACAACACAACATCAGCTGCCATCACGGCATCTCCCAAAGTGATAATAGACAGGGACGTTATATCAGTGATGGAGGAGACCATTGGTTATTTTTTTTAATATGCAAGTGGTCAGTTTTTGTTCTTCACTGTCAATGGGGATATTTGAATCAACTTCTCAAACACCTCTTTCCAGGGATAAATACTAGTGATGAGTGAGCACTACCATGCTTGGGTGCTCAGGACTCATAACCAGCAGTTAAGATGCTAGGACAGGCTCGACTCAAGTACCGAGTATAATTGGAAGTCAATGGTGGACTCGAGCCTTTCAATATGATGCTCGGACGGGCACCACTCGGTTACACGAGTATAATGGAAGTCAATTAGGACTCAAGCATTTTCCGGAAGGTTTCCCGGAAAAAATAATTGAGTCCCCCACTAACTTCCACTATACTCGTGTAACGGAGCTGTACCCGTCTGAGCATCGTAGTGCTCACTCATCACTATTGAAATGCTTGAGTCCACCATTGATTTCCATTATACTCGGTACTTGAGTCAAGCCAGTCCGAGCGTCTTAACTACTTGTTATGTTAAGAGTACAAAACAATGGAGAATGGTAGTGCCCACTCATCACTAATAAATACGCAAATAGGAGTCAATAGAGGATTAAAACTAAATCTGGACTCCATTGCCCTCTCCATTGACCCCATTCATAAATCATTCAGTTACTCACTCCCAATGCTATATAGCTGTCAGAATAGGGTCTTCCTGAGGTTTTTCCCCGACGGGGTCCCTTTCTTTCTACCCTTCTTGGCTGACTATTGGTGCCTATCGTCACCATAGATATCATATGTATCGGTTTGTGCAGGGAATCCATTAGGGCTAATCATCTAAACATGGGCCGTTTCTAGCACTATGCTGTGATACTTATAGGTTATGCTGTTACCTAGAGAGACTGCTCATTGATATGTAATGCCCACATACTTTCCCTGTATAACTGTTAATATGTTATCAACATGTTTTGTATTTGTACACCATTGCCAACGTTATGATCATATATGGGACTTTTCCGCCACTGATGTTTTAATGTGTTTTTAATGGACGTTTGGATGTCCACCCCCACTGTGTCCAAATAAAGATTTATACTTTTGCACCATAAAAACTCTTGCCCTCTTTTCTCAAGCTGTCAGAATAGGCAGAAAAAAAAGATTCAATCATGTACATAAAAATATTAAACCATCAATATCAGTAGTCAACAAGTCCATATCGTATACGTGTATGATGTAAAACCTTGGCCGGCATCGGTCACTTGCCCATCATCGTCTCGATGGCACCTAGAGTGTTGGAGGGCTGTGTGACGATTAGGGGGAGGGGGGGCGTTGGACAATGCTCCCAAACAGCAGATCTGCCTGATGAGCCATCTACCACCTTTCTACAGAACTAAACCTTGATGTTCTGAACTCTCGGAAAGCTGAGATGGGTGCAATGGTGCCCCCTTGTGGGTGTACGCAAGAAGGTTCCTCTGGACCTCACTGGTCATCAGTCACCAGATTTGTCCCTTATGAGCTGCGGCCACCACCAGTAAGCCCTTATATACAGAATTCCAGAATACTGTATATAGGAGCCCAGGCCGCGCTCTATGATGTAAAAATACCTTTATAATACTCACCTACGGGGTGGTCTGGTCCGATGGCTGTCGCTGGTCTCCGGTCCAGCGCCTCCTCCCTCTTGTGTAGTTGCAGTCCTCCTGTCCAGCTCTGTGTGCACGACACGTCCTGCGTCATCCACACAGAAGTCACCAGTACGCTACTGCGCATGCGCACTTTCATCTGTCCGGCAGAGAACAGCACAAAGTACTGTAAACACCTGGTGACAGGTTCCCTTTAAGGTTTTTCCTCATTTAAAATAATTTTTGATGAATTGTTAACAATAAAATAAACATGGATGAAGAAGACAACAATCCCCTTATAAATGACAATGAACACCTACAGGTCATATCTGGACATACCCTTTAAAGGAAAGTCAAGGATTCCAGGACCACCTTTCCCCCTCAGTGTCCCCTACACTCCTGCATGCCACCATTGGCTGCTGTGCCTGTCAGCTGTGTACGTACCTGTGCTCTCTGCTCACAGCCCCGAGTGCCGGTTCCTCCGCTGTTCCTGTGACTTTATTTCCCGGAGCTGTGTGTAGTAGAGACGGGAGCGAGGCCATTGGTTGGTTATACACGGGTGGGCGTGGCTACGTAGGTATTCTAAAGCACATAAACTCAGTTCCGGCTTCAGAGCTCCGCCCACTGCCGGTCAGCCCCGCCTCCCATTCATCCATCCTGACGACGTGGAACTTACACGTTCTCAGGGATCGTCATCTCCACGCGTCCGTCGTGGGGTGTGAAATACTATGCGGGGGGCTTTACTGGCGCTAGTGCAGAGGGGCTTATTCTACAGGCTTGGAGTAATTCGTTATGGTGTATTACGAGACATGGCTTGTGTTATATGTGCTACAGACTCCATCATAGCCAAGGAGTAAAAAAAGGAGCGACCGATGTATAGGTGCAAGGCATCAGCCATGTGACAGACCTCCGGGGTGCTGTGGGCTTCATGATAAGAGGAAACCGCGGCACAGGTGTGAACAGAACCAGTGGGGGTAAGGCACAGGCAGGTGTGAGGGGTCGGCTCCCCCATGTGTCCGAACCTGCACCTGTGTCTTTATCCCAACAAGCCCCTCTTGGTGGGTGAGTGGTTTGTCTAGTCCCGAAAATAGTTTTTAGGACTTCAGTGGTGATATGCTCATTAGTGGGTGACACTGCGTCCTGCGATCTTAATCTGTGAATGTGCCGCCACCAGCACCATTGTACTGAAGACCACTGGGGAGTCCATCTGCCATTGGTACCATATTACTGAAGACCAGTGGGAAACCCATCTACTCATACGCTGCCACTGCCGTCATTTTACTAAAAACCACTATGAAATCTAGTCTGTGATATGCCGCCACCGGCACCATTGTACTGAAGACCACTGGGGAGTCCATCTGCATATGTGCCGCCATTGGTACCATATTACTAAAGACCAGTGGGAAACCCATCTCATACGCTGCCACCGCCGTCATTTTACTAAACACCACTGTGAAACCCAGTCTGTGAAATGCTGCCACTGGTGCCATTTAACTGAAGACCACTAGGTGGTCCATTTGCGCATGCGCTGCTACTGGCGCCATTTTACTGAAGACCAGTGGGGAATCCATCAGTGCATGTGCTTCCATAGGTACCATTTTACTGAAGACCAGTGGGAAACCCATCTGTGCATGCGCTGCCATTGGCGCCATTTTACTAAAAAACACTGTGGAACCTATTCCGTGCATGCGCTGCCACCGGCGCCATTTAACTGAAAACCACTGGGAAGTCCATCTGGACATGCACTACTACCAGCGCCATTTTACTGAAAACCACTCAGAGGTCTATTTGCGCATGCGCTGCTACTGGCATCATTTTACTGAAAACCACTGAGATCCATCTGCGCAACCGCTGCCACCATATTACTGAAGACCAGTGGGAAACCCATCTGTGCATGTGCTGCCACCAGCACCATTCTGTTGCAGACCGCCAGGAGATCAATCTGTGCATGCGCAGCCCGCTGTGAGGAATGCGCTGTTGCAAACATTCGAACAGGAGGAAAATAGAGACGCCAGAGGCAGCTTGAGGGGACGGGGCAGAAGCTGGAGATCATACTCACAGAACCGGCCTTAGCACCTAAAGCACCAACACTTCAAATGCTAACCCAACAGCCAATTTTATTTTTTTTGCGCTTTTGTTTTTTCCTCCCCTTATTCCAACAGCCAGAAAACCTTTTTGTTATTTCTCTGTCTATATAGCTATATCAGAGCTTTTTTTTTTTTGGAGGACGAGTTGTACTTTTGAATGACGCCATCCATTTTATCATGTAATGCACAGGAGAGTAGGAAAAAAAAAATCAAAGTGTGGCGATATGGAAAATAAAAGGGCAATTCTGCAATAATGTTTTTGTGTTTTTTGTTTTTATTTCATTGTGTTGATTTTCCGATAAAAATTACCTGACTGTGATTCTGCAGGTCAGCACGATTACACACAACATATATGTTTAATATTTTTTTGTTTTATTTAAGTGGTGACAACATTTTTCAGAAATTTGTTAAAAAAAAATTAAAAAAAAAACAAAAAAATTTGCTTGTATAGCCACCTTATTTTCAGTTTTCGGGATCTGGAGCTTGCTTTTTGTGCCCCAAACCAATGTGTTTATTCATATCATTTTGGGGTATATATGATGTTTTGATCGCCTCTTACTATATATATTTCTATTGTTGCAGCGGCTGAAAAACTGCAATTCTGACATTTTGATTTTTTTATTGTCAGAACATTTACCGATCGGATTTATTTATTTTATACGGTATTTTAATAGATCGGACTTCTACAAAATGCAGCAATATCAAACATGAATTTTTTTATTTACTAATTTTTAATGGGGCAAAAGGGGGGTGAGTTGAACTTTTTAAAACATTATTTATTTTTTTTTAACGAATTTCCAACTTTTTTTTCACCAATTACATTGAAGGAATAATAAGTGTTTGATCCCATGCTGACTTTGCAAGTTTGCCCACTGACCACAGACATGAACAGTCTATAATTTTAAGGGTAGGTTAATTTTAACAGTGAGAGAATATCACATTGTGTAAATTATATAAATTTATTTGCATTTTGCAGAGAGAAATAAGTATTTGATCCCCTACCAACCATTCAGAGTTCTGGCTCCTACAGACCACTTACGCTCCTAATCAACCCGTTACCTGCATTAAAGACTGCTGTCTTCAATTGTCACCTGTATAAAAGACTCCTGTCCACAGACTCAATTAATCAGTCAGGCTCTAACCTCTACAACATGGGCAAGACCAAAGAGCTTTCTAAGAATGTCAGGGACAAGATCATAGAAACAAAGGCTGCAAAACCATAAGTAAGATGCTGGGTGAGGAGACAACTGTTGGTGCAATAGTAAGAAAATGGAAGAAATACAAAATGAGTGTCAATCGACATCGATCAGGGGCTCCATGCAAAATCTCACCTCGTTGGGTATCCAGGATCATGAGGAAGGTGAGAGATCAGCCTAAAACTACACGTGGAGAACTTATTAATGACCTCAAGGCAGCTGGGACCACCATCACCAACAAGACCATTGGTAACACATTATGCCGTAATGAATTGAAATCCTGCAGTGCCCGCAAAGTCACACTGCTCAAGAAGGCACATGTGCAGGCCCGTCTGAAGATTGCCAATGAACACCTGGATAATTCTGAGAGTGATTGGGAGAAGGTGCTGTGGTCAGATGAGACAAAAATTGAGCTCTTTGCCCTTAATTCAACTTGCCATGTTTGGAGGAAGAGAAATGCTGCCTATGACCCCAAGAACTCCATTCCCACTGTTAAGCATGGAGGTGGAAACATGTTTCTCTGCTAATGGCACAGGACTACTTCACCGCATCAGTGGGACAATGGATGGAGCCATGTACCGTAAAATCCTGAGGGACAACCTCCCTTCCCTCCTCCAGGACATTAAAAATGGGTCGTGGCTGGGTCTTCTCGCACGACAATGATCCAAAACTTAAACCCAAGGCAACAAAGGAGTAGCTCAAAAAGAAGTACATTAAGGTTATGGATTGGCCTAACCAGTCTCCAGACCTTAATCCCATAGAAAACGTATGGAGGGAGCTGAAGCTCCGAGTTACCAAGCGACAGCCTCAAAATGTTTGTTTTAGAGATGATTTGCAAAGAGGAGTGGACCAAAATTCCTCCTGACATATGCGCAAACCTCATTATCAACTACAAAAAACATCTGACTGCTGTACTTGCCAACAAGGGTTTGTTTGCCAGAGGGATCAAATACTAATTTATCTCTGCAAAATGCGAATAAATTTATATAATTCATTCAATGTGATTTTCTGGATTTTATTTTGAAATATTCTATCTGTCACTGTTAAAATTCACCTACCCTTAGGGTATGTGCGCACGTTGCTTTTTACCTGCTTTTTACCTGCTTTTTTGCTGCTTTTTCTTCTGCGCTGTTTAATGCCAAAATGGATGTGTTCTTCTATTCAAGCAAAGTCTATGGGAATTTGGGTTTCTTGAGAGAGAGAGAGAGAGAGAGAGAGAGAGAGAGAGAGACAGACACACTCTGGTTCTGGGCATGCTCAGTCCAAAAGCAGGATCCTGTCTATCAGCACGCCAGCGTTCACCTGCGTTTGCGTGCGTTATAGTCAGGATCCAGCAATTTGCAGTATTTGGACGGAGCTCACAAACGCTACATGTTGCGTTTTTGAAACATGTTAAAATAACGCGAAAGGACGGATCCTGCGTCTAACAAACGCACGCAAACGCAGGTGGACGCGAGTCCATTGAAAATGCATTGACATAAAAACGGATTTGCACAGGATCCGTACTTCCGTTAAAAAAACGTTTTCGACGGATGTTAAAAAGACGTAGTGTGAAACCAGCCTTAGTGGGAAACCTTACAAAATTAGCAAGGGATCAAATAGTTATTTCCTTCACTGTAAATAATAAACTGCATGTTTGTCCATGTCTATACAGTTATAGCAAGACCAATCAGTTTTGCCACATTTACTGTAAAATAAACACTAAATACAAAACCCCCAAAACACTACTGTGGGCTTTAGATTTTTTTTTTTCCAAAATTTCGACGCACTTGGAATTGTTTGACTTTCTAGTACATCACATGATTACATACAATAGCCGGTGACATTGAAAAGTACAACTTTTTCTGTAAAAACAAAAAAACAAAACCCTTACAAGTCTATGCCTCCCGAAAAAAAAAAAAAGTTTAGCTCTTGGAAGGAGGGGTGGAAAAAAGTGGAAGTGCAAAAGAAAACAAACAAAAACAAACAGAAAATCATAAGAACAGAGAATGTGAAAAAGCGGTTAATGATTTTATTCAAGGGGGTGGCTGACAGTACTTAATAATTATACTCCAGGGGTGGGGGACATTATTCTATGATTATACTCCAGGGCTGGGGGACATTATTCTATGATTATACTCCAGGGGTGGGGGACATTATTCTATGATTATACTCCAGGGCTGGGGGACATTATTCTATGATTATACTCCAGGAGTGGGGGACATTATGCTATGATTATATTCCAGGGGTGGGGACATTATTCTATGATTATACTCCAGGGCTGGGGGACATTATTCTATGATTATACTCCAGGGCTGGGGGACATTATTCTATGATTATACTCCAGGAGTGGGGGACATTATGCTATGATTATATTCCAGGGGTGGGGACATTATTCTATGATTATACTCCAGGGCTGGGGGACATTATTCTATGATTATACTCCAGGGCTGGGGGACATTATTCTATGATTATACTCCAGGAGTGGGGGACATTATTCTATGATTATACTCCAGGGGTGGGGGACATTATTCTATGATTATACTCCAGGGGTGGGGGACATTATTCTATGATTATACTCCAGGAGTGGGGGACATTATTCTATGATTATATTCCAGGATTGGGGAACATTATTTTATGATTATATTCCAGGGTTGGGGGACATTATTCTATGATTATACTCCAGGGGTGGGGGACATTATGCTATGATTATACTCCAGGAGTGGGGGACATTATGCTATGATTATACTCCAGGAGTGGGGGACATTATGCTATGATTATATTCCAGGGGTGGGGACATTATTCTATGATTATATTCCAGGGGTGGGGGACATTATTCTATGATTATACTCCAGGGCTGGGGGACATTATTCTATGATTATACTCCAGGGGTGGGGGACATTATGCTATGATTATACTCCAGGGGTGCGGGACATTATTCTATGATTATACTCCAGGGGTGGGGGACATTATTCTATGATTATACTCCAGGGCTGGGGGACATTATTCTATGATTATACTCCAGGAGTGGGGGACATTATTCTATGATTATATTCCAGGGGTGGGGGACATTATTCTATGATTATACTCCAGGGGTGGGGGACATTATGCTATGATTATACTCCAGGAGTGGGGGACATTATGCTATGATTATATTCCAGGGGTGGGGGACATTATTCTATGATTATATTCCAGGGGTGGGGGACATTATTCTATGATTATACTCCAGGGCTGGGGGACATTATTCTATGATTATACTCCAGGAGTGGGGGACATTATTCTATGATTGTACTCCAGGGGTGGGGGACATGATGCTATGATTATACTCCAGGGGTGGGGGACATGATGCTATGATTATTCTCCAGGGCTGGGGGACATTATTCTATGATTATACTCCAGGAGTGGGGGACATTATTCTATGATTATACTCCAGGGCTGGGGGACATTATTCTATGATTATACTCCAGGGGTGGGGGACATTATTCTATGATTATACTCCAGGAGTGGGGGACATTATTCAATGATTATACTCCAGGGTTGGGGGACATTATTCTATGGTTATACTCCAGGGCTGGGGGACATTATTCTATGATTATACTCCAGGGCTGGAGGACATTATTCTATTATTATACTCCAGGAGTGGGGGACATTATTCTATGATTATACTCCAGGGGTGGGGGACTTTATTCTATGATTATACTCCAGGAGTGGGGGACATTATTCTATGATTATACTCCAGGGCTGGGGGACATTATTCTATGATTATACTCCAGGGCTGGGGGACATTATTCTATGATTATACTCCAGGGGTGGGGGACATTATTCTATGATTATACTCCAGGGCTGAAGGACATTATTCTATTATTATACTCCAGGAGTGGGGGACATTATGCTATGGTTATACTCCAGGGCTGGGGGACATTATTCTATGACTATACTCCAGGGGTGGGGGACAGTATTCTATGATTATACTCCAGGGGTGGGGGACATTATTCTATGATTATACTCCAGGGGTGGGGGACATTATTCTATGATTATACTCCAGGGGTGGGGGACATTATTCTATGATTATACTCCAGGGCTGGGGGACAATATTCTATGATTATACTCCAGGAGTGGGGGACATTATTCTATGATTATACTCCAGGGCTGGGGGACATTATTCTATGATTATACTCCAGGGGTGGGGGACATTATTCTATGATTATTCATCAGGGGTGGGGGACATTATTCTATGATTATACTCCAGGAGTGGGGGACATTATTCTATGATTATACTCCAGGGCTGGGGGACATTATTCTATGATTATACTCCAGGAGTGGGGGACATTATTCTATGATTATTCATCAGGGGTGGGGGACATTATTCTATGATTATACTCCAGGGCTGAAGGACATTATTCTATTATTATACTCCATGAGTGGGGGACATTATGCTATGGTTATACTCCAGGGCTGGGGGACATTATTCTATGATTATACTCCAGGGGTGGGGGACATTATTATATGATTATTCTCCAGGGGTGGGGGACATTATTCTATGACTATACTCCAGTGGTGGGGGACAGTATTCCATGATTATACTCCAGGGGTGGGGGACATTATTCTATGATTATACTCCAGGAGTGGGGGACATTATGCTATGATTATACTCCAGGATTGGGGGACATTATTATATGATTATACTCCAGGAGTGGGGGACATTATTCTATGATTATACTCCAGGCTGGGGGACATTATTCTATGATTATACTCCAGGGCTGAGGGACATTATTCTATTATTATACTCCAGGAGTGGGGGACATTATTCTATGATTATACTCCAGGGCTGGGGGACATTATTATATGATTATACTCCAGGGGTGGGGGACATTATTCTATGATTATTCTCCAGGGGTGGGGGACATTATTCTATGACTATACTCCAGTGGTGGGGGACAGTATTCCATGATTATACTCCAGGGGTGGGGGACATTATTCTATGATTATACTCCAGGAGTGGGGGACATTATGCTATGATTATACTCCAGGAGTGGGGGACATTATTATATGATTATACTCCAGGAGTGGGGGACATTATTCTATGATTATACTCCAGGGCTGAGGGACATTATTCTATTATTATACTCCAGGAGTGGTGGACATTATTCTATGATTATTCTCCAGGGGTGGGGGACATTATTCTATGGTTATACTACAGGGCTGAGGGCATTATTTTATAATTATACTCCAGGGGTGGGGGATAGTATGCTATGATTATACTCCTCGGGGGAGGGAGGGTGGCTCCTATGTAGGTGATTCATACACACATCACCCCTTGGAGTAAAATGAAACCCCCCAACTCCAGGAATAAAATGTTCATCGCTTGCAACTTGCAATAAAATGCCCCTCTCTCCACCTTCCATTACAAGTGTATACAGTTAGGGAGGTGCTGCAGAGAGTAAACACACTGAGGGAGCAGCAAATCAAAATGACGGCTCTGGCGTCTTGTGGCTGGTGCCCTGTTATTAGGGATATTTGGCTTTAGAGTGACACTTATGTCAAACATAAAAGGTTCACGCTACAGTGATATTTTATTATGACAGTAGGGTATTTAAGTAGAAGCATGCAATGGTGATTTCCTCATCTCAAACAATTTATTGAAACAAAAGCCAACAACAGTGGTAGGTACACTCCCCCCAAAAATGTCAATGTCTCAATAACTTATGTGGCATTGATCCTCAATTACAACTTGACAACAACGTCTCATACTGTTCACAAGTCCAGTTATTGTCTGCTGAGGCATGGCATCCCACTCTTCTTGAAAGGTGACCCTCAGGTCATTGAGGTTCTGGGGTACAGCGTTACGAGCCTCTATACAGTGACTCAGCTGATCTGCTAGGTTTTCTATGGGATTCAGGTATGGAGAAAGTGTAGACTACTCCATTTGAGGAATCCCAGTCTCCAGCAGCCGTTCCCTAGTTATGTGACCTTGATGAGCTGGAGCGTTATCGTCTATGAAGGCAGAGGCACAATGACTGGATTAATGATGTTATTCAAGTAGTAGGGGCTTATCACTGTACAATTCATAAAGTGTAGAGCAGTTCTGATTTGACTAGACACACATGCCAACACATACCACCAAAGCTCGTCTGGTGACAGTGTGACAGTGGCTGATGCATAGCACTCACCTTGACGTCTCCAACATCGTTTGCTGCCATCATTTCTGCTCAGCGTGAATCGTCTTTCATCAGCGAACAGCACTGAGGACCACTGGTCACTCATCTAGCAAGACAACGATGCTTGTCCCTGGTGGTGAGGTCAGGTACCTTGCATAGTCTGACATGACACTTGGGGTGCCTCTCAGATCCTTTAAATGTGCCTGGATTTGTATGGCATTCATCATCCATTTTCGAAGGACATTGTTTACTGAAATTTCTGCACCAAATCTGCAACTCTTAGCCAGGCCCACCCATCTCTACAGCTATCTGTAAACCTGGCCCTGTATATACTTTAACAAAACACATGGCATTACAAGTACCCAAACAGACCTCCAGGTTTACACCACTTCTGTGGGACATACCGGCCATTCACAATGTAGCTGGTCACCATTTTACACACATGGTAAAAACGAACATATGGATGACACACTGATCCAAAACACTGATGACATCGGTACTGGTTTTACACATATGTGTTTTATATGGATGTGTGAAGGGCACCTAAAGGGACACTGTCAGATGCCCTAGCCCCCTAAACCACAATTGTGACTGTATTAAACTCTTTTCTTACATTCTAATAAGCCCTCTTTTATTGTGTAGCAATTATAAAATTTATGCAAAACTAATTTTAAACCTTGTGGTCACGCTATCTAAGGCTGCTTTCACACATCCGGTTTTTGCAGTGCGGCTCAATCCGGCTCAAAAACCTATGCAACGGATGCGGCGAAAAAAACGTATCCGTTGCATACGTTTTTCCATGCGGCCCGTCCGTTTTTTGATGGATGTGGCTTGATACTGAGCATGCGCAGTGCAAAAAAACCGCATCCGGCGGCCAGATGCGTTTTTTTCGACGCACAAAAAAATGTGCCAGGCAACTGTCACGCTCCCCAGCTCCCGTGCCATGCTCCCCGGCTCCCCTGCCACGCTTCCCGGCTCCCCTGCCATGGTTCCCGGCTCTCCTGCCATGCTTCCCAGCTCCCGTGCCACGCTCCCCGGTCCCCCGCTCCACAGCCTCCATGCTCCCTCACCTGTGTCCTCCAGGCAACCCGGTCCCCGCTCCCGGTACCCGTCTGCGATGCTGAGCCAGCCCGGCACTCCTGCGTCCTGTGTGTCGCGGGTGGAGGAGGGGACGCCGCGCTCTCCCACTGCTCGGGTCCGGCTGCCGCGGCTGCTGCGGCCTGCTGCTGCTCGGTGGCTCGAGCGATGGGCCGCATCCCGGGGACTCGAGCGGCGCTCCTCGCCCGTGAGTGAAAGGGGATTGGTTGTTGGGATAGTTTATTGTCCGTGACGCCACCCACGGTTGTGGTGATTAAATGGACACCACCGCTGCTCTGTCTGGGGAGCCCGGGAGTAATGGTATGGAGCAGGCAGTTGTTGGTTTGCCCCTCCGTGGGTAGGGGGTTTGGTGGTCCCGGGGCCCAGTGATGGGGTTGGTATGGTGGACAGGAGGGTATGGGGCCTGTGGAGGTGCAGGGGCAGCGCTGTGCCGCACGGCACGGAGGTACTCACTCAGCCAGTAAACACGACACAGTTCTCGGTAAACAAACGGCTGGTTGGACGGGTCCCTCGGACGGTTACGGTGCTGATGTTCCCTGCAGTTAGCGGTGACGGTCTCTTCCCTGCACCTATGTAAAGTCTTTTTGGTAGCGATGGGTTCCCACCGGTTACCCGCTCCCCGACCTGGACATGAGCCGGAGGAGCCCCTCTCTTGCCCGCAGGCGCTGGCCCTGGGAAACTGGTGCCTTGGCGGTGGCGGTGTCTCCCCTCAACGGTCGGACTGTTGCCTTCAATCGGGACTTGGTTGTTAGGAGACAGAGGTCCCCTTCACTGACGGATTTGGCAAATTATGGCGACTCCTAGCCTTGCCGGGATCCGAAAGGCCCCTGCCCTGGTGCTGACTGTTCTTCGTATACCGCTCCGGTACCGCCGGGTCACCACCCGTCCGTGGTCCTTCCGGCAACCTCCAAGCAGTCCTCCTGCAGACTATCACCGCCGTCTGCTGACCTTGCTGTCTCAGTCCGGGGCACACACCTGGACCAGCTTCAGGCTTTCTTAACTCTCACTTTTCCTGTCACTGTCCTCCTCTACCACTTCACTGTTTACTCCTTCACTTCCCTAGCTGTTCTGCCTGGTTCTTCCCGCCTCCATGGCTGTGAACTCCTCGGTGGGCGGAGCCAACCGCCTGGCCCACCCCCTGGTGTGGACATCAGCCCCTGGAGGAAGGCAACAAGGATTTTAGGTTAGCCTTGGTGTACCTGCCGGGAATGTGGGGTGCATGAGATGTTGTGACCTGTGACCCCTGGCTTGCCCAGGGCGTCACATGTGCACCGCTTCCTGCTCTGGCTTCTGGCACCCGGGCCTCGCGCATGCGCATTAGGGCGCACGCGCGGTCATTGACCCTCTCTTAAAGGGCCAGCGTCCTCCAACAGGATATTGAAGATTCAGGTACAGGGTATATAGGGGGATCCTTTCCAAGTGGGTGGGGCCTGTTCTTCGTGTTTGCTAAGCTAGGAGTCAGGTCTCCCTGTGCTTTGTCCCGTACTTACCTATCTCTCTTGTAGAGTCGCTCCTGTCTCGCCAACCGGTCCTGACGCTTCCAGAACCCCGAACGGTGACTGTCCACCATCTCGTCAGTCCCTACCATCTCCGATCCCTGGATCCGTGTGGTGACCGACCTCCTTGCTCAGCTGGTTCCGGACTCTGCCTGACATCATCTCGGCCTCCGAACCTGA
This sequence comes from Anomaloglossus baeobatrachus, assembly GCF_048569485.1. Lineage (NCBI taxonomy): Eukaryota > Metazoa > Chordata > Amphibia > Anura > Aromobatidae > Anomaloglossus > Anomaloglossus baeobatrachus. Next base: position 423,949,714 of record NC_134354.1, on the reverse strand, counting down.
GCTCCGTCACCCGGACTACCTTCAGAGACTCCGTGGTCCCAGGGACTTCTTCACTCCACTCCTCTGAACGGACTGTCCTGCTACCCGTAGTGCTCCGGCTACCGGGCACCTTGCCCTCGGTAGGGTGCTCAGTCCAGTGGATCCACCTCCTGGGCCTACCCGTCCTCCTGGTCCTAACAGCAACGTTCCATCCGGCCGCCGCATGGGCTAAATATGCCGCATCCGGCAAAAAACTAACGCAATGCAAGGCAATGCGGCACAATACGGCGCTAATGCAAGTCTATGCAGAAAAACGCAACCGGTGGCAAAAAAAAACCGATTGCGTTTTTTCTGCAAAGCGCCATATTGTGCCGCTTAGCAAAAACCGGATGTGTGAAAGCAGCCTAAATGAGTCAGTGACTAGTCAGGGGGTGTTGATTACCCTGGACTAATACTTTGTCTCATTGTTTACGCACGTCCCGTGGCATGAGTGACATGATTCGCTAAAGTGAAAACCCTGCCGGCCCTTTGCAAATGTTAAGCATGACCATGTTCTGTTGCCTTCAGAGTGGGCAATGAAGTCAGAGTCAGGTGTATGTTCACCAGCTTCACTGTGCGTGTGTGCCGCCCCTGGACTATCACGTCGTCACAGGGTATTGCACAACCTGCCCTCCCATGCAATATCCGCCTCCTTCTTGGTTATGGGTCCCCAACTACATCAGCCAATTAAATCCTAGGTACACTCTGCACCACACCCACCAGACACACCAGTGGACGATCTGAGTGGAATAGGGTCGCCCACTTGGGGGGTTGGTTAGGGGAGGTCAGGAGTGTCAGAAGTGAGGAGAAGTGTGTAGTAAGGGAAGGAGAGAGGAGGTCAGGAGCAGGGCTCCTAGGAACGGTCTAGGTGGCAGACGGTGGTCTGGGCCTAGAGAAGCTGGACTCCCGGTCGCAGGGGATCGTGACAAGGGGCACGGAACTGTCGAGGAGGACAGCCGGCGGCCTTGCATCATCACCGTGCTGGGACCAGGGCACGACGGGGTACGTGGACTCTAGGTCAGGAAGTAGCTTCAGGCAACCTGACAATTGACCCGACGAGAACGGAGCCTTCAAGATCCACTCTCCACCCGCTTCAAACTCGGGGTGGTACTAGCGCAACAAGGGGGATAGGACTTTCCACCAAAACGGTTCAGAAAATCCCAAGTGTGAACCCTGAGAGCAAGGTCCCACACTTAGCCATAGTGGGGAGCGGAACCCGGCAAGTTCCATACTACCGGGACCAACAGAGAAGAGAACTTAGTGCCAGGAGGCAGGTCATGGATCACCAGGCAGCACCATTGGGGACGGGACCCAAACTAGCTCCCCTCAGCGGCAGCGGTATCCAGAACTTTGGTTTATCCAGTTGTCGGTGTCAGCTTAATGGACTGAGTGAGTATGCAAGTGACCCCCTTCCCTCCCCAGGGCACTCCCCGAACACCATCACCGAGTCCCGGGGAAATCCCCCTACCCGTGGAGGGTTTTAACACCTGGCTGCCCTATTCCATCATCCCCGGGTACTCCCAACTGCAGTGGTTGTACTCCAAATTACCTCATACTACGGGTGGCGTCACAAACTCTAACACAATCCCCTGTAAATACCCCCTTCATTTGAGTGACCTCGGGTCCGGACACCCCACGAGCCACCGCGGATCCGGATCCGAGCAGCCCGGCTGCTGACACGAGGGCGGCACACCTCAAATTCATGGCGTCACGAACAGGATACGAACAAGACCCACTTACCTGGGTGACGTGCGCCTTAGAAGTCGAAACCGCGAGACAAAATCCCCGTTTCCCGCCATTTCCGCCATCTTCCGCCATCTTTTGGTGTCAAAACGCTGTCTTCTCCACAAAAGCGCGTGAAGCAGAAGCCCCACCCTTTGTCCTGAGAGTGAGCCTGGAACCGGAGGTTCCCAGAGGGCCACAGCATCGAAGAGAGTGCTGAGTGAAAACCGAGGGGGTGTGACGGCATGTAGCAGCGTAAGAGAAGCAGGGACGCCAGGACTCTGCCATAACTTTCCTGGACCCCGCAGAGGAAAGATGGTGGCTGCGCGAGACTGGTCACAGGAACGTGCTGTTCCCGGGACCGCGACCTGGATTGAGGAAGAGACGGAGCAGCTTTGCAAGAGAATGCGGATGCAGTTCCTGATTATACTGGACCACTGGAGGGAAGAGATGAGGAGCCTGGCGGTGCGAGCCCGTGAGATTGAAATCCCACATGAAGAGAGGGTAAGTGGTTATCCAGTACCTGATGATTACCCTAATCCGGCCGAGGGATCCAGACCCCCCCACTACTGGCAAGCACTTCGCCGCCACCAACCCCGTCCTCGGCGGACGCCTAGCTGCCTGCTCCCTCCATGGCAGCGGAACCTTCAGCCCTCGTATATGAAGATGCAGCTGCAGAACCCCCCCGTTCCATCCCTCGACCCGGTCTCGACAGTGGTCACCCGGACACCGGCCCGACCAGACCCGGCCGCATCACCGGGCCCGTTCTTAGAGGCGGAGCACCCGGACTCTGCAACCCCGGTTGCGCAGCAGTCGGATCCTTCGTTCACAATGGCGGAGGTGGAGCCTGTGGAGTTGCCGGTTCCACCATCGTGTGGCATCCCGACGGCTGTTGGGGTCACAAGACTGCACATAAAGCCTATGCCAGTTAGTGAGCTGAGACAAGACGCTGACGCTCCCTACTGGGAACGACATTAACAACAGCTGCAGATGGAGATGACAACACGAGACCGGTGACGACGGGAACTTGCCGCCCGCAACTGAGAAGAGAAAGAGCAGGCGAGGAGCGCTGCTACCCGAGTCCGAGGGCCACGGTGCCGTGGTCTGGTGGATCGTTTTGACCCCGTGCAGGGCTGGGGGTTCATCCGGGAGGCAGGCCTCACAGCCGGGGTGTTTGTGTCCTGACAGGATGTTGCACAGCACCTCCCCAGGGGACACCCCAAGCGAAATCGAAATCTGCAGCCAGAAGATATGGTCACTTACACCCGGCATTGTGGAGAGGGGGCTGGTATGCCCTAGAAGTGACCAAGCACGTAATGGTGGAAGAAGAGTTTGTGCCGGCGTCTGTAGTGCGTAGCCACAAGGAAGCATGGCTACGGGACCCGGTAGTGTAATATGTCAATGCAAGTTGTTAGGTATCTGTTTTCTTTTATTATTTTACAAAGTTTGTTATTTTTCATATAGAGAAAATGTTAGGAAATAAGTGTTTTACTCAACAAGGTTTGAATGAACAGAGAAAATTACCTGATTGTGAAGAATATCTTTTATAGTGTGTACCCCGGTGCATGGACTCCGTTACAATTATGCACCAATGTTTATAGTAAATATGGACCATGGTCATAGGACTGGTTATGACCAACACAGACTTCTGTATTGTAAATAGTTGTACCTCCTGTAACCACCAGAGTCGTCTTTTGCAACACCCGGGACCCTAACCTGGTCACGGACCCATGAATAGGTATGCAGCAGGTCAGGTTGTTTGGGTGGCGGGTTAACGGGATCCAGGACATTGGGACTGGACTGTCGCAGCAAGAGGCTGCAACGGAGTAGGTTGAGCCTCCGCTACTAACATAAGCGTTCCATAGTTGGAGATGAACTCAAAAGTCATGTAACGTTCAAGTATCCAGCCTTCCTAAAGTGGGATGAATGTTGTAAATAAAAAAGTTCTTATTTTCTACTTTTGCAGTTAAAAAAAAATAAATAAATAAAACATCTGATGTCCTGTAGCTCGAGGACGAGCTACGTTTAACCAAGGGGGAATGTGATGCTCCTGGACTATCAGATGGTCACAGGGTATTGCACAACCTGCCCACCCGTGCAATATCCGCCTCCTTTTTGGTTATGATCCCCAACTATATAGTGTTGCCTACATCAGCCAATTAAATCCTAGGTACACTCTGCACCACACCCACCAGACACACCAGTGGACGGCCTGAGTGGAATAGGGTCGCCCACTTGGGGGGTTGGTTTGGGGAGGTCAGGAGTGTCAGAAGTGTGTTGGAAGGGAAGGAGAGAGGAGGTCAGGAGCAGGGCTCTTAGGAACTGTCTAGGTGGCAGACGGTGGTCTGGGCCTAGAGGAGCTGGACCCCCAGTCGCAGGGGATCGTGGCAAGGGGCACGGAACTGTCGAGGAAGACAGCCGGCGGCCTTGCATCATCACCGGGCTGGGACAAGGGAACGATGGGGCACGTGGACTCTAGGTCAGGGAGTAGCTTCAGGCAACCTGACAATTGACCCGACGAGAACGGAGCCTTCAAGATCCGCTCTCCACCCGCTCCAAACTCGGGGTAGTAGCGCAACGAGGGGGATAGGACTTTCCACCAAAACGGTTCAGAAAATCCCAAGCGTGAACCCTGAGAGCAAGCTCCCATACTTAGCCATAGTGGGGAGCGGGACCCGGCAAGTTCCATACTACCAGGACCAACAGAGAAGAGAACTTAGTGCCAGGAGGCAGGTCACGGATGACCAGGCAGCACCATTGGGAACGGGATCCAAACTAGCTCCCCTCAGCGGCAACGGTATCCAGAACTTTGGTTTATCCAGTTGTCGGTGTCAGCTTAATGGACTGAGTGAGTACGCAAGTGACCCCCTTAACTCCCCACGGCACTCCCCGAACACCATCACCGAGTCTCGGGGCAATCCCCTTACCCGTGGAGGGTTCTAACACCTGGCTGCCCCATTCCATCGTCCCCAGGTACTCCCAACTGCAGCGGTGGTACTCCAAATTACCACATACCACGGGTGGTGTCACGAACTCTAACACAATCCCCTGTAAATAACCCCTTCATTTGAGTGGCCGCACGACCCCCGGGTCCGGACAAACCACGAGCCACCGCAGATCCAGATCTAAGCAGCCCGGCTGCTGACACGGGGGCGGCACTTGTGCCCAGGAAGGGAGCAATGACACTGGACTCAGCCGGCCCAAGATCTGCAAAGAGCAGGAGGTAACGTTGCTCTTGCAAATCATGTCATTTACACCCAGAGGGGCACAGTGCTCACTTATATGATGAGAGGGAGGATTAGTAAGGGGAAATCAATGCCCCTGACTAGTCACTTATTTACATCACTCGAGTACAAGTTTTATTCAGCAACAGTTAAGCAACAAAAAGGGGCTAATTAGAATGTAGAAAAAGGTTGTTATACAGACATGGTGACGATTCAGGGGGCTAGGGAAGTTGTCAGATACTCTTTAAAAGGGTTGTCCACCACTCGGATAATGACTTCTCAAGCGCCATGTTTCCTCTTTGCAAAATAACACCCATACGCTATACCTCCAGTGCCTGCGCCATTCCAGCGGTGTCAATACTGGCTCCACCAGATCATGAGACATTGTAATCTCACGTGATCCCTGCACCAATCGGCAGCTGCTTCCCTCTGTCCACATACATCGGGATGAAGTGGCAGCAGAACACTATAATCAGGAATTAAAGGGCTGGTCTAACCTTGACTGAATCCCAAATCTCTATTTATTGTAATAATCTAATCTTTTTTCTAATATATTAAAAAAAAATAAAAAGAGAGGTTTGCATAGGCACCAGTCACATTGGTATGTGCGATACACAGTGTCTGGCTTACAGCTTATTGATGACGCCCTTCTGCTAGATCAGGTGGGCTGCCCAACAGTATATAAAGGGTACTTTACATGCTGCGATATCGGTACCGATATCGCTAGCGAGCGTGCCCGCCCCCGTCGGTTGTGCCTCACGTTCAAATAGCTGCCTATGGCGCACAACATCGCCAACACCCGTCACATGGACTTACCTTCCCTGCGACGTCGCTCTGGCAGGGGGGCGGTTTGTGCGGCGTCACAGCGACGTCACACGGCAGCCGTGCAATAGCAGAGGTGGGGCAGAGATGAGCAGCTGGAACATGCCGCCCACCTCCTTCCTTCCTCATTGCCGGTAGATGGAGGTAAGGAGATGTTCGTCACTCCTGCGGTGTCACACATAGCAATGTGTGATGCCGCAGGAACGAGGAACAACATCGCTACTCACCAGACAACGATATTTGGTGTTTGGACGACCTCTCCATCACCAACGATTTTTACCACTTTTGCGATCGTCGAAGGTCGCTCGTACGTGTCACACACGCGATGTCGCTAAAGACGCCGGATGTGCGTCACAAACACCGTGACCCAGACGATAAATAGTTAGCGATATCGCAGCGTGTAAAGCACCCTTTAGAGCATTGACACACAGGACAGACACCCCAAAGGGCCTGACTGCATCCTGCAGAAAATTATGCAATAGAAAATGATAATAAAGTTAGGTATTGGTCCATATTTTGGCCAAAATACGCAAGCTCGTAACCCAGTGTCAAAGGTCCCCACGCTTACGAGTCCATACACTGTATTCCAAAATAATTCACAGGAAAGGACATAAATTCAGAAAAAAAAACCAAAACTCACCAGAAAAAAACATTTGCCAACAAGGGTGAAATAGCAAATGCACTCTCAGGATGCAGCAGACCTCTATGATAAGCCAGACGCTGTGCAATGCACTTACCTGTGTGACTAGCGCCCTATGTAAACCCCATCTGTGTGCGTGTTTAATACCAGCAACCACCCCCTCCATGATTTGGTAGCCTGTGAGTGGTTGTCTCATCGGTATTCTGCACCTGTGTTACCCCCATCTTTATCATAGGGGGCCGGCTGCATCCTGCGAGTGTATATTTGACCCTTGTTCGCTAATTGTTTTCTCTGGTGAGGTTTTTTTTTTCTTCTGAATTTATGTTCTTTGCTGTGAACTCTTTTGAACTCTTTTCTAATATAATTTAATTAAAAAGGCCCTATTGTTCCCTCTCTAATCTCTCTAACTACTTTATTTTTTTACTAACTTCCTCTTACTCTTTGGTGACTTTGTTTTCAGACTCCCCCGTGAATGCTGGGACAACCAAACAGGACGCCATCAGAGGCAAAAGTTGCGGTCAGTGCTTCAGCTGTCACCACCCTGAAACAAAGCATCATGACATCCATTTCAGGGCCTGGACTAGTCCCTTCTTTACTGAGCGCATGCATCGGTTATCAATTCTGGCGTGTGCTCAGCAAGATCTTGTCACTGTGACATTCTTTTTAGTGCAGGATGACAGTGCGCTCCCTCACTAGCTCTGATGAACAGGGATGGGCCAAAAAGAGAACTCAATTTTAAATCACATTTTAAAGAGATAACCTGGCGAGCAGGGAGAGCAGAGACATCAAGGTGGGGACAGAGGCTACATCGGGGGCCCTCAAACAAAGCGTCATCTGATAAACAGTTGTGGGAAAAAATAAAGCAGTTAGAGTAGAGTGGGAATGATAGGGACTTTTTAATTAAAGTATATTAGAAAAGCAGTTAGATTATTATATTAAATAGAGAGTTAGTATTAAATGAATGTTAGTTTCATGCCACTCCTTTAAGTAGCAGTCAGTAGCTGGTGGGCACAGTACACCAGCACCGCACGGACCACCTAATCCATCCTCTGCTCATTTTGGCATAGGCTAAATGGAGTCCCCTTTCCCATCCCCCCAAAGCACAGTGTATTGTATTTTCAATTTTTTGATAGCAAAGTCAATTTTATAATTTATTTCAAGAGGCACAGCGTACAAAATCATTATCTCTTGAGCGTTATGCCAGTAATTTTTGTCTTTGCAAGAGGGCACCCCAATATTGCCTATTAATCAGGAGAAGTGAGGCCTATCATGAATTATGGATTTATAATCTGTTTAAAATAAATCTTGATTTCCCCTAATGTCAGGTAGGGCCATAATTGTAATTGAGACTCCAATCTAGGTAAGTGTGTGTGTGTGTGTGTGTGTATTTATGTGCAGTATATGTGTGGGGGTAGCATATGCACAATTGTTCTCTGACTGCATGTAATAAAGATCATGGAGGTTTTTTATTATAAATATGGTCCTGCGGTCTACGGAGAACAATCTGAATTTATTGTGGGGCAATTTAAATTCCACATAGTGTAATACTGGCTTTACAGCAGTTTGGATTCTATAAATGTGCAATACACCGCAAGGAATCCACAAATCAGCGACTACGGTATATTTTATATTCGCTTCAAAGCAGGTGGGTCTGTCTTTTTTTAAATTGTCAGTCCCACTCCGACCCTGGCTGTCCAGGTGTAAATTATTTCAGTTCCAATGCTACTGTTAGGGTGGAAACACATCTATGCGAGTAAAATCGGTCCGACTGGGCTGAAAAAAACTCGGCTGATTTTAGTTCACGTTAGGTGCGAGTGCAACGCAAGTGCGATGCTATTTCTGAGATTTTACTAGCGTGTGTAATGCGTGTGTAATGCGTATTTTTTACTATGTCATCTGCCATTCAGCGCTGCTACATGGCCGCTGACAGCAGACACAGACAGCCATGTAGCAGAGCTGAATGGCAGATGACAGCAGACACAGACAGCCATGTAGCAGAGCTGAATGGCAGATGACAGCAGACACAGACAGAGCCGCACTGTCAGAATGAACTCGGGTGAACTTCACCCGACTTCATTGTCATGCTGCGGCTCTGTCTGTGCCGCGTCCTGATTAGCGGTCACCAGTGAAGGGCTCACCGGTGACCACTAATCCCCCGAGTGACTGAAGTTAGCAGCCCTCTCTCATACTCACCGATCCCCGGCGCGGCGCTGCACGGCTTTCTCACTGCTCCGGCGGCTTTTACTATTTTGAAAAAGCCGGCCGCTCATTAAAGAATCTCGTATTCCCTGCTTTCCCCGCCCACAGGCGCCTATGATTGGTTGCAGTGAGACACGCCCCCACGCTGAGTGACAGGTGTCACACTGCACCCAATCACAGCAGCCGGTAGGCGTGTCTATACTGTGCAGTGAAATAAATAAATAAATAATTTAAAAAAATGGCGTGCGGTCCCCCCCAATTTTAATACCAGCCAGATAAAGCCATACGGCTGAAGGCTGGTATTCTCAGGATGGGGAGCTCCACGTTATGGGGAGCCCCCCACCCTAACAATATCAGCCAACAGCCGCCCAGAATTGCCGCATACATTATATGCGACAGTTCTGGGACTGTACCCGGCTCTTCCCGATTTACCCTGGTGCGTTGGCAAATCGGGGTAATAAGGAGTTATTGGCAGCCCATAGCTGCCAATAAGTCCTAGATTAATCATGTCAGGCGTCTATGAGACACCCTCCATGATTAATCTGTAAGTTACAGTAAATAAACACACACACATGAAAAAATCCTTTATTGGAAATAAAAAACACAAACACATTCCCTCATTACCAATTTATTAACCCCGACAAACCCTCCATGTCCGGCGTACTCCACGGACCTCCAGCGTCGCTTCCAGCATGAAGGTGACAGGAGCTGCAGAAGACACCGCCGCTCCGGTCACCTCCAAGCAGCAACTGAGGTGAGTAGCGCGATCAGCTGAGGTGTCACTGAGGTTACCCGCTGTCACCGCTGGATCCAGTGACAGCGGGTAACCTCAGTGACACCTCAGCAGATCGCGCTACTCACCTCAGTTGCTGCTTGGAGGTGACCGGAGCGGCGGTGTCTTCTGCAGCTCCTGTCACCTTCATGCTGGAAGCGACGCTGGAGGTCCGTGGAGTACGCCGGACATGGAGGGTTTGTCGGGGTTAATAAATTGGTAATGAGGGAATGTGTTTGTGTTTTTTATTTCCAATAAAGGATTTTTTCATGTGTGTGTGTTTATTTACTGTAACTTACAGATTAATCATGGAGGGTGTCTCATAGACGCCTGACATGATTAATCTAGGACTTATTGGCAGCTATGGGCTGCCAATAACTCCTTATTACCCCGATTTGCCAACGCACCAGGGTAAATCGGGAAGAGCCGGGTACAGTCCCAGAACTGTCGCATATAATGTATGCGGCAATTCTGGGCGGCTGTTGGCTGATATTGTTAGGGTGGGGGGCTCCCCATAACGTGGAGCTCCCCATCCTGAGAATACCAGCCTTCAGCCGTATGGCTTTATCTGGCTGGTATTAAAATTGGGGGGGACCGCACGCCATTTTTTTTAATTATTTATTTATTTATTTCACTGCACAGTATAGACCCGCCCACCGGCTGCTGTGATTGGGTGCAGTGAGACACCTGTCACTCAGCGTGGGGGCGTGTCTCACTGCAACCAATCATAGGCGCCTGTGGGCGGGGAAAGCAGGGAATACGAGATTCTTTAATGAGCGGCCGGCTTTTTCAAAATAGTAAAAGCCGCCGGAGCAGTGAGAAAGCCGTGCAGCGCCGCACCGGGGGATCGGGGAACGGTGAGTATGAGAGAGGGGTGGAAACTGACCGACAGACTGTGAGAGAGGGACAGAGATAGTGACGGACCGACAGAGAGAGAATAGAGACCGAGAGGGAGAGACCGACTGACAGGGAATAGTGATTGACAGACATTGGGAGACATCGCTCGTTTCCAGTGTTTTAGGAAACATGCGAGAAATGTATTTAGAAAATTGGATGTCACTAAGATGGTGTGAATGCCGTCCCGTGACATCCGATTTTTTACACGCTCCCATAGACTTGCATTGGAGAAACTCGCAGTAGAAACTCGCAAAAAAGCAGCATGCTGCGATTTTTTTCTTGGTCCGATTTGGACTGAGAAAAAAATCGCAGATGAGAGCTGAATCATTCACTAACATGTGTCCGATTCCAATGCGAGTTTTTCTCGCATTGCTCTACTGCGAGAAACTCGCAAGTGAGAAGCAGCCCTTAGGTCCGGATGGTGGAAACACTGGACCGTACACCGTATTCCCCTGGTGAGACAGCCAGGCAGTCACCCCGCCAGAGGGCCCTGATGCACGGCAGCCAAAGCACTTCTGGTAGCAGGACAGTCCGTATAGAGAGCTGGGAAGTAGATGTCCCTGGGAACACAGAGTTCTAGACGGGAGTCCGGGTGACGAGGCTCAGGATCCGAGGCTGGGTTGTAAGGTTAGGTGGAATCCGGAACAAGCTGAGCGAGATGGCAGGTCACCAAACGGAGCCAGGGACTTGAGACTGGCGGAACTGAAGAGGTGGTGGAACATCAGCTGACAGTCACCGACAGGAGTACTGGAGCAGATGTGGTCAGGACCGGCTGGCATGGCAGGACAGGCTCTGCGAGACAGACAGGGGTTAATACTGGACAAAGCAATAGGGGGACCTGAACTCCTAGCTTACTAAACACGTAGAACAGGCCCTGCCCACCAGGGAGGAGAATTCTCTTATACCCTGTACCTGTCTATGCAATATCCTGTTTCTGGACGCTGGCCCTTTAAGAGAGGGTCAATGACCGCGCGCCTTAATGCACATGCGCGAGGCCCGTGTGCCAGGAGCCAGAGCAGGAAGCGGTGCAGAAGAAGCAGGAGTACCCGGCAGTGTGTCCTGCGTCGCAGAGGGGCGCCGGGAGTAGGGAGTAGGACACATGGAGGGCGCAGGCGAGGGAGAGGAAGCAGGAACCGGAGCGGTGAGCAGGGGGCACCGTCGGGGACTGGAGAGCGGGGCACGGGAACCGAGGAGCGGGGCACGGGAACCGGGGAGCGGGCCACGGGGACCGGAGAGCGTGACAGCTACAGGATTGTAATTTATCCATAAAAATAGTATGGCAATCAATTTTTTTTTTCACACCCATCGGATTTCGGAGTGAAATCACAGCATTCTGTGTTTTTTTACAGACAGATCCTGTCTGTAAAATAAATCAGTTATCATCACTGCCCTATTGAATAACATTGGTTCGAGTGCTATCGGATAACAAATAGGATAGCACTCGTCCGATTTATGTAGTGGTGTGAGTGTGCCCTAAAAGTGATTTCTGGTTCAAGCACTTGTCCGATTTATATGGGGATGTGAGTGTGCCTTAAAAGTGACTTCCGGTTCAAGCACTTATCCGATTTATATAGTGGTGTGAGTGAGCCCTAAAGGTGACTTCCCGTTCATGCATTCATCCGGTTTATATGGTGGTGTGAGTGTGCCTTAAAAGTGACTTCCAGTTCAAGCATTTGACAAATTTATATGGTTGTGAGAGTGAGCCCTAAAAGGTGACTTCCGGTTTAAGTGTTCATCTGATTTTTATGGTGGTATCAGTGTGCTCTAAAAGTGACTTCCGCTCATGCATTCATCCGATTTATATGGTGGTGTGAGTGTGCCCTAAAAGTGACTTACGGTTCAAGCACTCGTCTGATTTATATGGTGGTGTGAGTGAGGGAGCCCTAAAGGTGACTTCCGGTTCAATCACTTGTCCGATTTATATGGTTGTGTGAGTGAGCCCTAAAGGTGACTACCGGTTCAAGTATTCATCTGATTTATATGGTGGTATCAGTGTGCTCTAAAAGTGACTTCCCGTTCATGCATTCGTCCGATTTATATGGTGGTGTGAGTGTGCCCTAAAAGTGACTTACGGTTAAAGCATTTGTCTAATTTATATGGTGGTGTGAGTATGCCCTAAATGTGACTTCCGGTTCACGCATAAACCCCACTATGATTCAACGAATCATAACAAATGGACCCGAGCGGTGCTGGAAACGGGTGAAGATGGTGATCGGTATTTTATTGCATGTACACTAGTGTGAGGCAGCGGCTTTCTATAGCCAGGAAAGTGAGGCAGTGACCCAGGATTTTGTTCACACCAAACAGTGTTTTATTAACCAAATACAAATAAAACACTTTTCCACAGTTCCGGAATGTCTTTCCAGAACACAGCTGGTTCTTAAGTACAGACTCACCAATGTCCTGGTTGATACCTGCTCCACTATAAGAATCTGGGGTGCAGAGGTCTGCTTAAGGCTGCTTTCACACCTCCGGTTTTTCCTGTGCAGGAAAAACGCAACCGTTTTCTTTTTGCTGCCGGTTGCGTTTTTCCTGCATAGACTTTAATTAGTGCCGCATGGGCTTGCGTTCCGTCCGTTTTTTTCCGCATGCGGCAGATTTAGCCAATGCGGTGGCCGGATGGAACGTTGCCTGGCACGTTTTTTTGTGCGGCAAAAAAAACCCCGCATCGTGCCGCATCCAGCTGATGCGGCGCATTTTTCAATACATGCCTATGAACGCCGGATGCGGCGCGATGCGGCAAAAACCGCATCCGGCCACCGCATGTGGTTTTTGCCACTGCGCATGCTCAGTAGCATGCCGCAAGCAGCAAAAACCGGACGGGCCGCATTTAAAAAACTTATGCAAAGGATGCGGCTTTTTCGCCGCATCCGTTGCATAGGTTTTAGAGCCGGACTGGCCGGCTCTGCACCTACTGGATGTGTGAAAGCAGCCTTAAAGTGTCTAGGTCTCTCAATACTGTCCTGTGTTACTCCACACAGCACCTGCTGCTTCAGCAGCCTGGATCCCAAGTGAGACACTCTTTGCAGTGCATTGCCAGATTAAATGTAATTTAGAAAACTTTTAAAAACAGTTCAGAAAACCACAGCCAAAAAAATGCTTAAATGAACCGCATTTTTTTGCCAGGAGGTGTAGATTGGGTGCAAGAATATGGTGTAAAAATTTCAGCACCAAATTTGAATCCCTTGGCCCAAAAATTCAAAAACATAGGGTTTTTTTCTGCCAGGAGGTGCAAATTTGGTGTTGAAATCTGGTGCAGACGATTTCAGCACCAAAATCGCGGAAAAAAGCTGCAGGGGGGAAAAACCATGGCAAAAAAATGCGTTAAAAAAAACGTGCTTTTTTTCCCAGGAGGTGTAGATTGGGTTCAGGTGTATGGTGTAAAAATTTCATCGCCAAATTTGCATCCATTGGCGGCCCAAAATGCAAAATAAACCATTGTTTGTTTTTTTTCGCCAGGAGGTGCGAATTTGGTGCCGACGATTTCAGCACCAAATGTGCATCTTTTGGCAAAAAAATCACGGCAAAAAAAGTGGGAAAAAACATGGCAAAAAAGGTTTTAAAAAAACTCCTTTTTTTGCCAGGAGGTGTAGGTTGAGTGCAGGAATATGGTGTAAAAATGTCATCACCAAATTTGCATCCCTTTGCTCAAAAATGCAAAAAAGGGGTTTCTTTCTTCCAGGAAGTGTAAATTTGGTGCTGAAATCTGGTGCAGACTATTTCAGCACTAAATTTACACCTCCTGTCAGAAAGCTGAGGCAAAAAAACGCAGCAAAAAATACGTAAAAAAAACACGTTTTTTGCCAGGAGGTGTAGATTGAGTGCAGGAATATGGTGGAAAACATTCATCACCAAATCTACATCTCTTGGCAAAAAAACTGAACTCACCTGAGGTGAGGTTACGTGCGATCACAGGTGAAGGACCATGGGAACCTCCAGCTGTGACCGCAAATGACCTGAGTGACGTCACCGCTCATTGCGCAGCTCTTTCATACTCTGCACTCACAGTGGGCGGTCATCTTCTATGGCCGCTCACTGTGATCTGGATGTAGCAGAGCTGAATCTCCATGGGACCTCGTGTGGATTATGTCAGACCTGGAGGGTTGTTTTGGGGGGTGGTGAAAGAGGGTGAGTTTTTGTATTTTATTCCAAATAAAGGATATTTTTGGTGTTTATTTACTTTTATTTAAAGATTAGTGATGAGGGGGTGTCTCATAGACGCCTGTGCCATCATTATTCTATGGCTTAGTAGCAGCTGTGCGCTGCTATTAATCCCTTATTACCCTGAATACCACTGCATCAGGGCAGTCAGGAAAAGCCGATAATGCACAGGCTTGTCGCATCTAATGGATGCGAAAATTCTGGCCGACTGGAGGATTATATTTTTAGGCTGCGTTTCTCCAGCCTGAGAATACCAGACCCCAGCTGGCTTTATCATGGCTGGGTACGAAAATTGTGGGGGTGGGACTGTGGCGCCCCTGAGGCTCAGGTCGCCACAGGGTACTGCACCCCACTTAGGGTGTGGTGCTGATCATGTATCCAAAAGGAGGTCGGTACCGGTTTCATCATCCACATACACACATGGGTTGCCCCTTCCCCACAGGGGACTGGGCTAGGGTCGGGTATAAAAAGGGGTTTACAACAGTGTGGCATTTACAGGATGCCATCACAACAAGGGCTCCAATCCACTAGCTTAAGACCTGGGTAGGGGGAGGAGCAGCCACCAGGGAGAGTTAGGAGACACACACAGTTTACAGAATCAAAGTGTTCTCCAGCAGGAGGGACAGTGAGCAGATGTATTTCCCGGTAGCTCCTGTGGGACATAGGAGTTTAGCAGTCGCTGAGGAGGATACCGTGATACCGGGCCCAGCGCTGTTTAAGGTGCAGCACCCTAGTGTGGCGTAATTCCACATTGCATCACCAGATTCTGCCATATGGAGAGGTTTCATGCTTCTTTGAGCACCCAAGTTTCCAGAGCCAAGTGGCATATAGGACTCCCGGGCCTCGATCACGGTCAGATTTAAGGGGATCCCCGGTACTGGCATAGGGAACAGTACTCTACCTATTACGGAAGGGACTCTTAAGTGCTTCAAGCCACAGGGACCCGCACTAAAAAGTGCAGTGAGGAAGGGCCCACCGACTACCGGACCGGTTCTGACCTTTCCCAGATTCAGGATCGACCTGAGCCCATCACGGCAGTGACCAGTATGACCGGGCTTGCAGCTGAAGTTGTGAGTAAACTACAGCCTGAACCCGCAGAGATTGTGTTGGCTCGCCCTTACCGGCGCCGCTGCCCAGCGCTTAGGCGCCAACGGCCATTAAAACCCTCATCATCCACCTGGGGCCCGCTCCGCCTGTGGGTAGTGACACCATTCCATCTGCCATAACACCTGCCCCGGCGAGGAACCCAGCAGCGGTTGCTATTCCCTGGCCGCACACCACAGGTGGCGACACGACAAACTTTTCCCAATAGCCCACTTCCCCCACCATTTACTGTATGCCTCGGGGCAACGGAACTGGGCAAGGTCACCCCGTGACAACGCCTGACCAAACCCAAAACGGCTCGGCGACAAGTAGGTTAACCACCTCCCCCATCGGGCGCTACAGGACCGCATATCGTTTTTTTAAAAATATTTATTTAAATTTAAAAAAAAATCCGCATGTGACACGCCCACCAGGGCTGTGGGGCTACTCGTTACCGGGCCGGGTATGTTCTTAGGGAGAATCACGGTGGCAAGGCCTGGCTCTGTGACCCTGGCAGTGTCGTTTAAATGAGGTGGGAGAATTTTACAAGGGGACATAGTTTGTGATGCCACCTGTGGTATGCGGCAACATAGGGGCCGCCGCTGCTATTCAGTATCCTCTGGGATCGATGGTGATGCAGCTGAGTTGGTTAAGCTCTCCACAGGTAGAGCTGAGCCCCAGGGCTGAAGATGGTGTTGTGGAGTAATGGCAGGGTGCCGGAGGCGCGGATAAAAATTGGGCAACACAGGAATGCAGTCACAAGGTCTTTACTCACACTTAAGAGTTCCAAGTTATCACGGCCGATCAAGTACTGCCCTGGGAGTGCTAAGTCCTGCTGTGATGGGCCCCAGCAGATCCCGGATAGTTCGGAGGCACAACCCGATTCCCCCTTCTGTGTTCCTTCCCTGGTTGTCTTCCTGCTGTGGCCTCTTCCGCCTGCCCCGCGCCTCACACACAGTGCCCTGAGCCAGTGTCCGCGGATCCTGTGATGGGTGGCTTGTCTGCCTTGTCCCTTGGTCCTATGTGGTCACCTTTTCAGCGGTTTATGTGCGGATGTGGCTTTGTTACTTGCAGTAACCTCTGCGTCCGGTTTGCTAGCTGAGCCTTGTAGTTATCCATTAGTTGAGGGGCCGGTCTCCTATGCAGCTAAGTCCCTCCACACCGGTATACCGCCTGTGGAAAAGAGTCCACGGGTGTATGGCGCACTTCCCGTGGATCTCGGACCCCTTCCGTCCTGATCCCGGGACGAGCTGCTCCAGCTCAAGACACCAGGACCGCTATCCTCTGCGTCCACTTCCTGAATGACTCACGTTCTACAGTCTGCTCCCACTAACTAGACTCCACCTCCGGACTAGCTTCAGGCTGTGCTTTCCAAAGGCGACAGCTAAGGTGCAACTTGCCCTAACTACAGCCTAATGGAGTGTCGCTAAATTAAGAGTGTCTGTGTATGTGTGCAACGACCTGTGACCTCCTCCTTACCTGGGAATGAGATACCACACCTCTGGCTGAGGTGCAGTACCTCTGTGGCGACTGGAGCTTCAGGGGCGCCACACATGCGCTTCCTCTTCTTTTGATACACAGCCAAGATAAGCGCACGGCTGGGGGTGCAGCCTGCTTATCTGTGCTGGGTATGAGAATACTGGGGGGAGGGAGGGAAGTGACCCTGCACCAATTGTTTTATTTATTCATTTTTAGATGTTAGAGTTTATAGGCTCCTTCTGTGGCGCCCCTGAGGCTTCAGTCGCCACAGAGTATTGCATCTGTCTTAAGGTGTAATGCTTATCCCAGGTAGGAAGAGGTTAACCACTGGTTTTCGCTTACACAATACACTTACATAAACACCTAGTTAGCAAGCCAGCACTTACATTACTCAGGAAGCCAGGCTGGGGAATTGCCGGTTACCAGGGCAACCACCAATTAGTCATCCCAAGGGTGGGGGCTGCCTGGGAAGTGAGCGAACACACTTAATTTCACTTTAGAAAGGTTTTTACCTCAGAACAGTTTTGGGAGCAGAAGAGAGCAGACTTAGGAGAGCAGTGTTTTAACAGACTGGTTCTGGGGACTGGAGACTGGTGGAATTAGTCCCAGGACCAAGGTCCATGACACCGCACTGATTTTGCACAGGACGGATTGGGAGAAGCAGGAGACGACCAAGTGGAGCTGTGAGACAGAGGAGCAACTTGGTAGCTGGAAGGTGAGCCCCCCCAACAGCCTCTTCGGGACCGGCGCCAGTAAGGGTGCAGAGCCCTCGGTTAGGGAAACCTTCATGGACTCTAATAAATCTGCAGGGAAGGGGGATTTCACGTCCCATTGCCCACCACCAAAAGTCCCGGGGCACAGCAGCACATAGAATCAGGAGCCATGGCCACGGTCGGGTCCATAACAAGTTTAACGCTGCTTGTGTACGGGATGGCAACTAAAGCCAAAGACACTGGGGTTCCCAAGTAGCTTCACGCCATGGGGATCCACACTACAAGGCATAAGGAGGAAGGTCTCACACGCTTCACAACACCGGTGGTGGCCTCTGCTTCATCCGGGATCGGCTGGGGCCCATCACGGTAATGACTGGTACTCTTCGGGCGCAGCACACGAACTGTGACTAAAAACACCTGGAACCACAGCCCCTGTGTGAGACTCTAATTTGCTGGTGCCGCGGTTCGGTGCCAACGGCCCTTCCCCCATCACCATCGTCCTCCTCGGGGTTCGCTCCACCTGTGAGGAGCTGGACTATCTGAGCTGCGGTAACATTAGCCCCGGAGGAGAGCGACATCTCGCAGCTAATCCCTGGCCGCGCACCATGGGTGGTGCTGCAAAGCAAGCCCCCATTCCCCCCTTTTTCACTCTCTCTTTTGCCTGTAGCCGATGGGGCCATGGAGCCAGGTCAGGCCATTTACAGCAACCCCACAAAACCACTGGCCCGAGTTATGGCCTACAGGTCCCGTGGGGTGCTACACTTCCAGGAAGACATCATTTCAACACGCCCCCTATCACATGATAGGGGCGTGTTCAAAACGCCGTCTGACGTTTCCAGGCAGAATAAACATTCTTTTTCTAACTCCACGTGGGCATGGTGCTGTTTATAATAGAAGCAGGGGTCTGGGGTGAGACCTCCAGATAAGGGAAGTGCAGGGAGGGACAAGCCCCCCCCTTGCATGATTATAGTGGACAGGAAGAATCACCACTCCCACTAACCTGGAATAAGCCAAAACATTCTAGGCTCAGGTAGATGCTAGAATGTACGGATTCCTTCAAGTTACACTGCTTTCCCTTTGTAAAAGAGAGCAAGGAAACGCCTGTCCCAGTTTTTTTTGCAAAAGTCCAATGTAATTTTGAGAGACATAAAAGAAAATCTGCTACTCGTATTTAACATCGGCGGTGTGACGCTGGTCTTTTTCCAGTGAGATTTGTCTTCATTTAGGCCTCTGCCACACATACGTGAAAATCACGCATGTGCCGCGAGACATGTATTCTCCCTGCGTGTTGCGTTTGGTAAGTACGTGTCTCCGGTACGTGCGGACCACGTGTGTTCTACATGTGCTATCCGCGATAACACACAGAGAACAGGTAATTTGCATACTCACATAGTCCTTCCTGCTGTCCGTGGTGCTGATCTTCGGTCTCCAGCCCCGCCGGCTCCCCGCTGCTGCTGCTTCCGGCCGCAGTGAAGTGAATATTAACCCCTTCAGGCCCCGGGCACTTTCCGTTTTTGTTTTTTGCTCCCCTTCTTCTGAGAGCCGTAACAGTTTTATTTTTCAGTCAATCTTGCCATATGAGGGCTTGTTTTTTTGCAGGACAAGTTTTACTTTTAAATGAAACCATAAGTTTTATGATATGGTGTACTGGATAACAGCAAAAAAATTCCAAGTGTGGAAAAACTGCAAAAAAGTGTGATGGCACAATAGGTTTTGGGATGTTTTATTCACCGTGTTCACTATATGGTAAAACTGATGTGTGGTATGATGCCTGAGGTCGGTGCGAGTTTGTAGACACCAAACATGAATAGGTTTACTTGTATCTAAGGGGTTAAAAAAAAATTCACAAGCTTGTCCAATAAAAGTGGTGTACGTTTTGCGCCATTTTCCGAAACCCGTAGCGTTCTCATTTTTTGGGATCTATGGCTCAGTGACGGCTTATTTTTTGCGTCACGAGCTGACATTTCTAATGGTACCATTTTTGTGCAGATACTACATTTTGATCGCCTGTTATTGCATTTTGCGTAAAACTTGCGGCGACCAAAAAAAGTAATTTTGGTGTTTGGAATTTTTTTGCCACTACGCCGTTTACCAATCAGATTAATTGATTTTATATTTTGATAGATCGGGCATTTCTGAACGCGGCGATACCAAATATGTGTATATTTATTTTTATTTTTTTTTACCCTTTAATTTTCAATGGGGTGAAAGGGGGGTGATTTGAACTTTTAGGTTTTTTGTTTTTTTTATTTTTTAAAAGTTTTTTTACTTTTTTTTTTATTTTAGTCACCCTAGGGGGCTATAGCGGTCAGCAATCCGATCGCTCTGCACTATCTGCTGATCACAGCTATACAGCTGTAAGCCGCAGATACGGTCACTTCCTGATTCATTGGCTCCAGGCCGAGTGAAAACGAAAGTGATTCGTCATAGCTGCAGGCGTCATCACATGACCCTGTGCTACCATGGCAACCATCGAAAGTCACGTGATCACTCACGTGACTTCCGGTGGGGGCGGCGGTAAGTGAAAATCATGACCGCGCGTATATACATCTCGCTGCCAGGCTTTGGCAGCGAGATGTAAGGGGTTAATGTTACGGGTGGAATGCGATTCCACTCGTAACATGCAGGCACACACGTCAGCTGTTGAAAACAGCAGATATGTGCGCAGATCGCCGCATCCTGCCCGCGGCAGGGGGCGGGGCTTAATGTCACACGCTCCGTGACGGATATATCCGTCAAAGGTCGTGAAGGGGTTAAATGAGCATAATGAGCGGCGGTCGGAAGCAAGTGACAGCAGCGGCAGAGACAGGAGGGCTTCAGAAGGTGAGTAAAGGTTTGTTATTTTTTTCTCTGACACGTGAGTTTTCTCCGGCGCATGTCACGCGGGACCGCATCCACACTACATCCGTGTGGTACAGGTGCGGACCGTGTGACACCCGTGATGCCGGAGAAAAACGGACACACGTAAGTACGGAACGGACACACGTTCCATTCCAAAATACTTACGTGTGTCCAAACCATTAGGAATACATAGGTCCAGGTCCGGAGGCACGAACGTGTGACAGAGGCCTTAAAGGGACATTTTATTTTTAGCATCTGAGGGGTTAATGCTTCTTTTGCAAGTTT
The DNA here is from genome assembly GCF_048569485.1 of Anomaloglossus baeobatrachus. Lineage (NCBI taxonomy): Eukaryota > Metazoa > Chordata > Amphibia > Anura > Aromobatidae > Anomaloglossus > Anomaloglossus baeobatrachus. The sequence goes on along the minus strand of NC_134354.1, from coordinate 423,928,858 downwards.
GCTTGGAGGCATTCCCTCAGGTGCTCTAATTTACTAATTAGGTTGGGCCTTTAAAAGGTCCCAGCATCCTTCACATAGGGCTGGTTATTTTCTCTTCACAGTTGATTGAGACGGTGGTTGTGTTTGGGTGTGCTTTATGCTAGTTCCTGTAGCCTTCTGCAGACAAGGTTTAGTTTGCAGAAGCAATGTTAGTTTGTTGTTTTTCTTTGTTATTTTTGTGCTGTTCCCTGGAGTTGACCTCTTGAACAGGTAGGGGGTCTCTAGACCAGGGTCCGTGTAGGAGACGAGGACAGGTTGGAGGGTCACGTCTCGCTACCTTCAAGCGTACCTGTGGCTTGAGGGCAAGTCAGGGTTCTTTAGCTTACATGGTCAGAGAAGCCCCTGTCCCTGGGTAGTGGTGCATATGTGACGCCCTGGCCAAGCCAGGTCGTTCCAGGTAGTCCCATGCACCCCCCCCTTAGTAAGGTGACAGCAGCCAAACTAAAAACCTTTGTCACCTCCCTCCCGGTTTGATCTTCACACCAGGGGGGCAGAGCCAGGCGGTTGGCTCCACCCACCAAGGAGTTCACAGGCCCGGAGGCGGGAAAACAGAGTTGAGCTTTGATAGTGGAGTCAAGTTCAAGGGCAGACCTGTGCTCAGGCCTGCCAAAGTCGACACTAGGTGTCTGGGTTGGAGCCCAGTCACCTCTGGCAAAGAGGCGGACGGTGGTGGCCGCCTGCAGGAGCTGGGATTACAGCCGGTGGAGCCGTAGGGACTGGGGACGGGCGGTGGCCCGCCGGTACCAAACCGGGGAACCGATTGGAAAGCGGAGCACCAGGAGGGGTACTCAGACCCAGTACGAAGCCCAGAAACAACTGGACTGAGTGAAATCAACTGATTGAGAACTAATCTTTAGGACCTTTCCTACATAAGACCCAAGTGAAGACAACAGCCCAACCATTGGGGTAAAGCCACCGCCCAGGCATAGAGACCTGAGGGGCCAGCGTCTGCGGGCAAATAGGGCTCTCCCGACACACAGCAAGCCGGGGAGCGGACTACCGTTGCTTAGGCATAAGTCTTAACTTTTACACGAGAGGTGCAGGAGAAAGGCGGAAACCACCAACCTGTTAAGGGGAAACTGCAGCCGGCTGCGGGCACCGTTCACCATCTTGTTTGGTTTACCAGAGACTCCAGCTTGTTTATCATAGTGAGTACACCAGTGCCTTCGGGCCACACCACACCGACACCCCAGCACGCATCCATCCCCTCGCCTCAGCACCTCCCTCGGGCCCCCGGGACCATCATCCCCCTACCCACGGAGGGGGTCAACACCAAGCTGCGCAACACCGTCCCCGGGAGTAAACGGCAGCGGTGGTGTCCATCCATTCACCACAACCCATGGGTGGCGTCACAAACTTAAATCCCCTGCAAACGATCGCAGCTCCGCCTGTGGACCTCCCCACCGAAGTCCCTACGTGTAGCACCAACCCCTTTCAGAGTGACGTGACCCCCGGGTCCGTGGAGAGCTCAAGCCACCCACCGACGAGCACGGATCCGAGTGGCTCGTCAGCCGGCCGAGCCCCGGGGCGGTACACATACGCGTGACCTGCGGATGTATTATTTGCCCATACCTTGAGCTATATGGAAAAAGTCCTGGCTGCTGCTGCTATAGTAATCCTATTGTATCCTCAGGGCAGACTGACCGGTGTTTGGTATACAGAAATGATTAATGTTGTGTCATACTATTGATATTACTGTACCCATTCATTATGAAAGATTTGGTCCCATACACACCTCATATAATGTATTAAATTCTGTAATAATAATTATTCATATAGCGCTATTAATTCCATAGCACTTTACATACATTGACAATACTGTCCCCATTGGGGCTCACAATCTAATTTCCCTATCAGTATGTTTTTTTTGGAGGAGTGTGGGAGGAAACCAGAGTACCCGGAAGAAACCCACGCAAACACGGGGAGAACATACAAACTCCTTGCAGATGGTGTCCTTGGTGGGAATTGAACCCAGGACTCCAGTGCTGCAAGACTGCAGTGCTAACCACTGAGCCACCGTGCCTGTAATGAGTTTTTAGATGTTTTCCCATTAGTGGTTTCAGTAGCTGTTGAATTTATCAGACAAAAAGATTGCAATGGAGACTGATGGTGTCCCCTATGATTAAACTCCTAATGTAAGGGAGCTGCTTGGTCAGAGTTCCTATTGGTAGGTAGTAAATGTATCTAAGTAACGGGCACATATAGTTTCTCCGATCACACCGGTTTTCTATACTCTACCGAAAATCCACAAGAACCTACAAAACCCACCAGGTAATATTTTTTTATTTTATACAGCACCAAAAATTATTAATTTTTGGTGCTATATAAAATAACTATTACCCGGTGGGTTTTGTAGGTTCTTGTGGATTTTCGGTATGGTATAGAAGACCGGTGTGATCAGAGAAAATACTTACCCTCTCATTCCACAGATATCATTGAGTCGCCCACCGCTGCGGCGGTGGCCCCAGGGACACCGCTCTACCTCCAGGGATGCCGCAGGGACTTCTCTTTGAGATCTTCTCTGGCGACAGGTATGTCAGGTTATTTACTTCTGAGTCGTGACGCCACTCTCAGTTTGCGGTCAGGGTTATGGGTGACCGCCACTGCAGTTTAACGAGCGTCTGGGGCTGATGGAATCTGCAGTCGGATCGTGTGGCCTCTCAAGAGTGAGGCTGGCCCCAGGGGCTCGGGTGTATGTGTGTAGAACAGGTCGCAGAAGAACTCAGTCTCAGTCCAAAGTGTCTTTCAACTCGTTTACTCACGTTCTGCTGGTGGTGTGAGATGCACCTGTGTCGCCCTGGACAAGCCAGGGGACACAGGTAACAACACACACACACACACCCACCCCCAGCAGTTCACAGCAGACATCCCCAAAGTGACCTGCTTTCTGCCTCGGGCTCAGACTGACACACCAGGTGGGCGGAGTCAGGAGATGGAGACGCTCACCCTGGAGTGAGCTGGCCTGAGGCAGGAAACAAGCCCAGAGAGAAGTTCAGGAGTGAAGGAGAGAGGAAGTCTGCAGAGAGGCAGACGCAGACTGGGGACTAGGTTGGAGCCTAGGGCCCCTGTGCAGAAAGTCAGGCAGACGGTAGTGGCCGTCTGCAGGGAGCCGGGGAGCCAGTTGGTGGAACCGCAGGTAGCCGGGGCTGGGCGGTGGCCCCCCGGTACTGAATCGGGGAGCCAGCTGGAAACCGGAGAGCAGGAAGAGTGTGCACGGAGGCGAAGGAAAGGACTTACACTAACAACCTGGGGTCAGGGGAAAAACACCGCAGCCGCCTGTGGGACCCGTCCATCTAGCCGATTGTTTCAGCAAAGACTCTGTGTGCTTCATTGGGCTGAGTGAGTACCACCGTGCCGTGCAGCACAGCGCTGTCCCCGCGCCCCTGCACCTCCACAGGCCCCATACCCGCCTGTCCACCATCCCAACCCCATCACTGGGCCCCGGGATCACCAACCCCTACCCACAGAGGGGCAACACAACAACTGGCTGCTCCACACCATCACTCCCGGGATCCCCAGCCAGAGCAGCGGTGGTGTACATTCAATCACCACAACCGTGGGTGGCGTCACGGACAATAAACTATCCCAAAAACCAATCCCCTTTCACTCACGGGCGAGGAACGCCGCTCGAGTCCCCGGGATCCGGCCCATCGCTCGAGCCACCGAGCAGCAGAGGCCGCAGCAGCAGCGGCAGCCGGACCCGAGCAGTAGGGAGAGCACAGCGTCCCCTCCTCCGCCCGCAACACACCAGGTGGAACCAGGTATCCTTCAGGCTGATCTAAGGGTAACTCGCCTTCCTAGCATTTCTTGTTTCGGACAACCCCTGACTTAAAGTACCGTGGGATTCATCCAAGGAAGTCGCAACTGCCTGTTCTCCCCTTTCTGGCCCGTTTGCTGGCAGCGTGGACCAAGGAAGATAGCTCCAGGCTCGATCCTCCTTATGGACCCCCTCATTGCTGCTGATGCTCTGACTCTGTTTTGGTTGGTGTGGGACTTGTGGTCCACCCTACCGTCAGGTTTAGCAGACCACTAAATGGATGTCTGGCTCTAGGGACCTGTTCCCCGTGCGTGCCTAGCCACCAGAAGTCTCCGTACACGACCAGCTGGCTTCCTCAGCGTCTTTCTGTCCAACTTCTGGTGACCGTTCTCCTCCGCCAACGGCTACTACATGTGCAGGGTCTGACTAATGTGTTCACTCTCCTGCGTTTCCACTTCAGGCTGGCTACCTCCAGCTCCTCTCACTGACTGCCACTGCAACCTAGCTTCCAGCCTCTCTACCGCACCCCTTGATTGGATGTGGAGGCACACCCCCTCCTGGGTCTGCCCACGGGTCCCCTCAAGTGTGTGTGAGACCTGGTCACAATGTGTCTGTGCGTACACACCCTATTCCAGCCTTTAGATTACCTGTTTGCACTCACCCAGCATAGGTGCAGTACTCAGTGGTGCCTGACCAGGTCAGGGGCGCCACACCATCATACCTCAAGGACACCTCAGATTATGAAGGTGTGCTAACATGCTATTCAATGCCCACTGCCCAGTGTCATCATCAAACTAAATTGGGAGAGAAAAGGCGCAATAGGGTCTTACCCGATTTACTGGGTAAAAAGTATAAAGAAGTGGTGCACTCACCTGATCGGGTTGTGCCAGTCACAACTCCTTTAGTGGCATAAGCGAGTGCCTAAGCGGTCCAGCAGCAGCCCTGTTGTACAAGTGGAACATCAACTTCGGAACTGGAGGAAAACAGGTTTAGCGCCGCGCTTACAAAGTTCTTTTCCCGAAAAGAAGGAGGCAGTTGTGGTCTCCGAAACGCGTAGGAATGAAATTAAATAAAAGAATTGTGTGTTCAACACTGATGTCCGTGGTCTTCAAGCGCGGCGCTGAACCTGTTTTCCTCCAGTTCCGAAGTTGATGTTCCAGCGTCATCATCAGCAGTGACACGCATACCTTTGTCCATTGCATAATAAATAATAATAATAATTGCACCACCTGAGAACGCCGGGAATAGGGTCAGTGTGAATGATCAGAATTCTCCTGCACTTCCGGTTATGCGCACTACACCAGTTTGAAGCCGGGGCGCGTACACTCAGGGCATCGCCCAAGGGATACCGATCCAGCTTCAGGGACGCCACAGGGTCTTCTTCTGTATATGGCAACAGGTATGTCGGTTTTGTATATATGTGTCGTGACGCCACTCAAGGTTTGCGGTCAGGGATATGGGTAACCGCCACTGCAAATTTAACGAGCGTCTGGGGCTGATGGGGTCTGCAGTCGGATGGTGTGGCCTCCCGTGAGTGAGGCTGGCCCCAGGGGCATGGGTGTGTAGGGATAGTGGGTCAGGAATAACTCAGGCTCAGTCTAGAAAGTCTTTCAACTCGTTTTTACTCACTTTTGTTGTTATAGTAAGCTGACCCGGGCGATGCTGAAATAAACCAGGTGAAACCAGGTATCCTTCAAGCCAGTCCGAGGGTAACCATTAACTTGCCTTCCTAGCACTTCTATGTTCGGATAACCCCTGACTTGAAGTACCGTGGGGTCTATCCAGGGAGTCGCTTCTGCCTTTTCTCCCTTTTTGGACCGTTTGCCGGCAGCATGGACCAGGTGAGATGGCTTCTGGCTCAATCTCCTTATGGGTCCCTGCGTTGCTGCTGAGGCTCGGACTCTGTGTGGTTGGTGAGGTACTTGTAGTTCCCCTCACCGGCAGGTTTAGCAGATAGTTAAACTTGAGTCTACTCTAGGGACCTGTTCCCCGTACGTGCCTAGTCACCGGCAGTCCCCGTACTCGACTGACTCTCTCTTTCGTTCTGATTGACTGATAACTGTTCTCCCCCGCTAACGGCTACTCCATGTGCAGGGTCTGATTAGTATGAGCGCGTGTCTGCGTCTCCTAGCAACCGCCGCTCACCACTACCAGACTGGCTCGCTCCACTCCTTTCCTGACAGCCTCTGCACTTTAACTCCCAGCCTCTCCACTACACCCCTTGACAAGAATTGAAGGCCAGACCCCTCTATGGACTGCCCAAGGGTCCCATCTAATGGTGTGGGAGACCTGGTTGCTATGTGTCTGTGCGTACACACCTCGTTCTGGCCCTTAGGATTACCTGGAAGTACAATCCCAGCATGGGTGCAGTACTCAGTGGTGCCTGACCGGGTCAGGGGTGCCAGATCAGCTTCAAAGTGTGCATGACCGGAAGTCCGGTGCTCATGCACACTGAGCTGAAATCCAGCGTGAGGCGCGGTGGCAGCAGAGGTGAGTGCGACAATGCCACTGAAACTGCGCATTCATCAGCATGTTAGCACACTCACAGGGGTGTGCTTACATGATAAAGGGGCCAATTAGCCAAGAAAACCAATGTCATTGCGACTAGCCACTGGCCTTATTAGTATATAATGAAGGATCTTTAGAAATACTTTTTCTAAAGATCTCTTTCTGTATGCTAATACATGCTGGGACTGCTAGACAGGAATTAGCAATATGCACCCAGAACTGCTCCCGTTTCTGGGTGCATATTGCACCTGACAGGTTCCCTTCAACGCACCTTCGCAGGTAGCCCTATATGTCTCACAGCCCGAGTCTCCTCTACACTGGTAAACCTCTCCCGTCACTTGTAAAGCCATACAGTGCGTTCATATCACGAGACGCACACTGCGCATGTGCAACTCCAGTAATCAAGACATACACTTTTGCCACAGCGCAGCGATGCTACTGAGCCATACCTCCCAACTTTGAAAGAATGGAAAGAGGGACAAAGTTTGCGTCGCGCGAAGCGGCAAATTTGTAGGCCACACCCATGACCACGCCTCTAACCACGCCCAGTCAGCAGTGACAATTATTGTTTTAGAAACAATAATTAAAAAAATATACATAGATTTATTTCTAAGTAGTAAATTAAAATATAAATGCAAACTTGGCCGTGTTACTTTTAAACTAGAATATTTTAGACCACAAAATTCTGTTTTAAAGCAGATCTTTCCCCTAAATCTGCCCCATGTACAAAACTTCAGACTTCATGACAGATCCGCTCTTTTAGATAAAATATCTGTAATACTGTGCTTTTGGTTAATGGGAGAAATTAGTGAATACGGGCGACTTACTGTTTTGATTGTTCCAATTGTGGAGACACCGGGGTCAGTGGGTGCTCTCGTCCGCTGATCCAGTCACCTTTAAAAAGATAGCGTGGCCCAGGGCTCATCCCAACTGAACGCCTGACATCCTTAATCCCTCCCTCTCCTCCTTAGCTGTGATCCGATTGCAGGATCAGATCACAGTGTAATGGCTCACGCTCACAGGAGCCGAGGGTCATTAGCATATCGCATCACATGTGATATGCCAGTGTGACCTCAGCTTGGTATGTGCAGAAAAGAACAAACCCTCTGGCAGACTGGACAAATGTAAACACTGTGATGGTCAAAAAAATGCATCTAAAACGCATGCATTTTCCATGTGTTTTTCATGCATTTTTGACAGTGCGTTCCTCCGTCAATTCAGCTCTGCTACATGCCGCTGACAGCAGACACAGACAGAGTTGCGCGATGAGAATGAACTCGGATGAACTTCACCTGACTTCATTGTCACCCCGCGGCTCTGTCTGTGTGTCGCGTCCTGGTTAGCGGTCACCCGTGAAGGATTCACTGGTGACCGCAAATCCCCTGAGTGACTGAAGTGAGCAGCGCGGTCAGCGGTGCCGTCACTCAGGTTACCCGCGGCCAGCTGGAGTCCTCCATCTGAGACCGCAACTCACCTGTGATGTCATCGCTGATCGCGCTGCTCACGAGGACCGCACGTCGTTTTTTGTTTTTTAAATTTATTTATTTTACTCCACAATATAGACCTGCCCACCGGCGGCTGTAATTGGTTGCAGTGAGACAGTTGTCACTCAGCGTGGGGGTGTGTCTTACTGTAACCAATCATAGGTGCTGGTGGGCGGGGAAAGCAGGGAATATGAGATGGAATAATGAGCGGCCGGCATTTTCAAAAGAGGAAAAGCCGCCGGAGCAGTGTAAACGCCGTGCAGCAAGATGCCCGTGAGCTGTGAGTATGAGAGAGGGGGGAGACCGACAGACAGAGATAGAGAGAGAGAGAGACCGACCGACGATAGTACAGCTAGTACACACATATATTTGAAGAAAAATTCATAAAATTCACATAAACAGACGTAAATCTACACACAGTCATACACACATCATACACACAGACACATTAGAGGTATTAATATGGGGAAGCCGGCAGCAGCCTTACTCACCTCCCCCGCTCGTCTTCGTCCAGCTCCTCTAGGGTATGTGGCTGTGCAGGCCGCACTGCGTTATGGCTGTAGGCAAATACAGCACAGGGGCATAGACAGCACTGGGTGGGGTATATATGTTACTGGGGTCACAAGGGGGTATACACATTACTGGGGGTGCATAGACGTCACTGGGGGCATCCATGTTACTCGGGTGGCATACACATGACGCATCTATAAGGGATAAGCAGGTTACCATACAAAGCACCCAACCATATCTACCTAAAATAAAGACTCGAACCACGACTTTATTGCAGGAATGGCCACAGTTTTATTTACCGTATATATGTATACCAAAACTCGTGGCTCAACATGCCACTCAATTGTTACTTAAACCTTATACATATATACCCGTATAACCATACACACCGATAGATCCGTCCGAGAGGCCAACCATCCTTCATAACCCCCCGGCCGTAACCTCCAAACCGGCCCAGAGGACCACCTCGGCCGTAACCACCCGGCCCAAAGGTGAGGGGTAACAACGTTCCATCGTTAATTACCCCTTCCCAGAACCTGCGGGACCTCCGCCCACAAGTTCCCATCCAATCCGAAGCCACTCCCCTTGAGCGACTTCGTACCAACCAACCAACTGTCGGTACTCCCAACCTCTCAGACGGACCTATCCCCCCGCTGTGACAAAACAACTTGGCAAATCAATCTTATATTCTCCAGTCTTTCCTTTTTTTTTTTTTTTATTTTTTACACAATGTTTTCCTCTTTTTCCTTTTTTCTTTTTTTTTTTTTTTTTTTTTGTTTTTATATACATAACATCAGGGCGGGCGGGTGGGACACAACTTTCCAGCGACGAAAGGGGAGGTAATCAGTCCACCCCCCTCTCTTATACCTCCCACAACCCCCCACCCCTTCCCTGCTCCCCTCCAATCCCCCTACATCTTCCTTCCACCAATCCAATAGCCCTAACTATCCCCTATCCCAGTTCAACCAATTAACCCCTTCCTAACCTTGCACCCTCACGATGGTCATGGGGTCCATTCACCCCTATGGGGCTCACTGCCCTTCTTTACTGGGGTCATACACATTACTAGGGGCATAAACATTACTGGGGTCAGTGGGGGGCATAAACATTACTGGGGTCAGTGGGGGGCATAAACATTACTGGAGTCAGTGGGGGGCATAAACATTACTGGGGTCAGTGGGGGGCATATACATTACTGGGGTCAGTGGGGGCACACACACATTACTAGGGCCTGTGGCGCCTACATACTGACAGTGGTGGCCTGTGGGATGGCCCTAGGGATGCTTAGCGCACAGGCTGGCAGCGCTGGAAGACACTGAGGGCCCAAGCTGGCCGCACTGGAGGGTGCTGAGGGCATAAGCTGGCAGCACTGTGGGGAGGGGGTGCTGAGGGCACAGGCTGGCAGCACTGCGGGGAGGGGGTGCTGAGGACACAGGCTGGCAGCACTGCGGGGGTGCGCTGAGGGCATAGGCTGGCAGCACTGCGGGGGTGCGCTGAGGGCACAGGCTGGCAGCACTGCAGAGGGGAGCTGAAGGCACAGGCCACAGGCTGGCAGTACTGAAGGGGAGGGTGCTGAGCGCACTGGCTGGCAGCACTGGGGGGGGGCGCTGAGGGCACAGTATGGCAGCACTGGGGGGCACTGAGGGCAGAGGATGGCAGCACTGGGGGCACTGAGGGCTCCTCTGGCTGCTTTCTCTGAGTCCCCTCTGTTTCTGCTTTTTCTATTGCAGGTACAGGGGACCAGAGAAGACACAAGTGCTGGACTCTCCCCTGCTCCCCCCTCCTGCACTCACTCTGCACTGTCCTCCTGCACGCACTCTGCTCCCCCCTCCTGCACTCACTCTGCTCCCCCCTTCTGCAGGCACTCTGCACTGTCCTCCTGCAGGCACACTGCTCCCTCCTCCTGCACTCACTCTGCACTCTCCTCCTGCAGGCACACTGATCCCCCCTCCTGCACTCTCCTCCTGCAGGCACTCTGCACTCTCCTCCTGCAGGCACTCTGCACTCTCCTCCTGCAGGCACTCTGCACTCTCCTCCTGCAGGCACTCTGCTCCCCCCTCCTGCACTCACTCTGCTCCCCCTCCTGCACTCACTCTGCTCCCCCCTCCTGCACTCACTCTGCTCCCCCCTCCTGCACTCACTCTGCTCCCCTCTCCTGCACTCACTCTGCACTCTCCTCCTGCAGGCACACTGCTCCCCCCTCCTGCACTCACTCTGCACTCTCCTCCTGCAGGCACACTGCTCCCCCCTCCTGCACTCACTCTGCACTCACTCTGCTCCCTCCTCCTGCACTCACTCTGCTCCCTCCTCCTGCACTCACTCTGCTCCCTCCTCCTGCACTCACTCTGCTCCCCCCTCCTGCACTCACTCTGCACTCTCCTCCTGCACTCACTCTGCACTCTCCTCCTGCACTCACACTTTTCCCTCCTCCTGCACTCACTCTGCTCCCTCCTCCTGCACTCACTCTGCTCCCTCCTCCTGCAGGCACACTTCTCCCCCCCTCCTGCACTCACTCTGCACTCTCCTTCTGAAGGCACACTGCCCCCCCTCCTGCACTCACTCTGCTCCCCCCTCCTGCACTCACTCTGCTCCCCCCTCCTGCACTCACTCTGCTCCCTCCTCCTGCACTCACTCTGCTCCCTCCTCCTGCAGGCACACTGCACCCCCCTCCTGCAGGCACACTGCTCCCCCCTCCTGCACTCACTCTGCACTCTCCTCCTGCAGGCACACTGCTCCCCCCTCCTGCACTCACTCTGCACTCTCCTCCTGCAGGCACACTGCTCCCCCCTCCTGCACTCTCCTCCTGCAGGCACACTGCTCCCCCCTCCTGTAGGCACACTACACCCCCTCCTGCACTCACTCTGTACTGCTCCCCCCTCCTGTAGGCACACTGCTCCCCCTCCTGCACTCACTCTGCACTGTCCTCCTTCACTCACACTGCTCCCTTCCTGCTGCTGCTCTTACCTCAGTTGCAGAACAAACGAAGCAGCCACTGTGGAGAGCCGGTCACATGTGAGGATCCTGGGCAGAAGAGGCAGGCAAAGGGGGCGTGGCCAGCATAGAGCGAGCAGCAGGAGGGGACAAGGAAGGCATCCCGAGGAGTGTATGTGTCCAGCATTCAGAGGGGGCGTGGACGACAGCAAAGGGGCGTGGCCAGCAGGATAGATGCCATGGAAGGCATCCAGAGATTGTGGCCTGCATCCGGAGGGGGTGTGGTCGGCAGAGTGCGGGGGGTGTGGCAGCTGCCTCTCACTACACTGCGGGATTACATAGCTCCCGGGCATGAGAACGGGACTGGAGTATAAAATCGGGGCTGTCCCGCTATATCCGGGACGGTTGGGAGGTATGCTGAGCATGTGCCGACCTTTTTCTCGCAGCATGCACGTGTGAGGAGTGATGGGAAAATTATGGGAGCCATCTTGTGAGGAATGATGCAGCGCCTATAGAGCGTGAAGCACCCTGTGTTACAACCCAGACAGAATAAGGCTATGTGCCCACGGGAGCTCGCACCTGCGGATACAGTATATCTGCAGGTATGTCAGCAGGTTTCCTGCAGCAGCTCCCCGGAATCCACAGCTATCCATAGCTATGGGATTCCAGTGAAATACCTGCGGACGTTCATGCAACTTACCTGCGTAAGTCCCGGCCTCTATCTCCATAGTGGAGAGGCGGGATTTCCGCAGGAATAATTGACATGCAGTTATATGCGGCTGCTGGACATCTGCACCATATTCCGCAGCCGCACATACCGAAGCATGGGCAAAGCACTCCCCATGTCCCATAGGATAACATGGAGTGTCTGTACATGCTAAAACCTGAGGATTTATCTAGAAAATCCAGATAAATCCGCAGGTTTTACGTGGCAAATTCCGTGGGTACATTGTCCTGTGGGCACATAGCCTAAGGCACCTTGTTTTCAGCCACCTGTAATGAAGGCTATTTGACCGGTCCAACGAGCTAGTTAGGGGAAAGCAGGAAATTGGACTAATATGAATGACTTTTCGGATCTGTGTCAGCAAAACCTGAACTCTGTTTACACTATTGACAACTGCAGATTGTACTGTGGGAAGATCCAAAAGGCCACAGCCCGTGGTGAGCCTCTCAAGGCACCCAACTATCCAGATTGGCTCATCTGCAGAGACAGTAACTAAAAGTGCTAACAAACAGACTCCTGTGATTGGGAATGAAATACGCTTGTTTTAGATGTTCTAGTTGTTATGTGAAGTTTATGCTTAATTGGCCTAACTGTGCAGCTGAGATAGGTTACACCGGGATCCCAGAGGGTTAATTGGTTGGAGTAGCATAGAATTAACATTGTGAATTAGGAGATAGGACACACATCATGGCTTCTCTGTAGGAACTAGCCCTGTTTAGATCTGGTCACATTTAGAGAAGGGAGCAACATTGTGGGCCCAAGGATGACACCTCTAGCTGGGACCAGAAATATGTAAAGACATAGATTTCTTGATGTAGAAGTGTTGTTGGGGTACATTTTGTTTAGTCCATTTCCTGTTTGGTTAATTTATTTTTCTCCAATCTCCCTCCACGACAGCACAACAGGAGGATGACTCCCCGCCCTAATAAGGACAGGAAACACAAAGAGGTTAAAAGGCCCCTCCCCGCCCTCCTCTCCAGTGTTTTTTCCTGTCCCTATCAGGGCATGAAGAGGTTCTCCTGCGGTGCTCCGTGGCCAGTGATCGGAGTTAGGCTACTTTCACACATCAGTTTTCTGTATTCAGGTACAGTCCTTTTTTTTTCCGTATCCAACGTTTCCGGTTTTGTTGTGCAAACCGGACCCACCGGATCCGGTTTTAAGCGGATCCGTTGGGGACGGATCCGGAATAAAACGGATCCGGTGGGTCCGGTTTGCATCCGTTTTGCATCCGTTGTGTCCGTTTTTTTACGGATCCGTTTTTTAAACACTAAACAAACAATTAACGCGTTCCGTATTCTGATTGGCTATTGGGAAAATATAGTATATATACAGTATTTTGAAGCATATATTACAGAATGAAGACAGAGACAAGCAGAAACCATGGATGTTATTCTTGCAAATATCACAAAGATCACTGCTGATTTTATATTTGAGGCAAATCGCTTGGCTATCATCGTCAGAGAAAAGGAGCGACAGCGACTGAGGCGTCAGCGACATCGACGCTTTTGGATCCATCCCCTGACTGCCCAGAGACTGACACGTGGGGTGTTTTCAACCCTATACCTGGAGCTCCGTGGAAACGATGAAAAATTCACAAGCTATGTCCGGATGGCAGTGAATAATTTTGACGTCCTCCTTGGCCTTGTTGCGGACAACATACGTAAAACGGACACCTACAGCCGGTTCTCTATAACACCCGAGGAGCGTTTGCTGGTTACGCTTAGGTAAGTTTTTTTTTTTAATTGTATCCTCCTGTTAAATTGACTTTTAACTGTAATGTGTTTGCTATTATTTTTTTATAATTATTGTCTTTCCTTTACAGATTCCTTGCAACTGGAGAGTCGCTTTCGTCCCTTCACTACCAGTTTCGACTAGGAATTTCCACCATCTCGGGAATCATTAGAGACACTTGCCAAGCCTTGTGGGATTGCCTCCATGAGGATTTCATCCCCCAGCCCACCAGGGACAGATGGCTTGCAATTGCCGAACAATACTACAACATTTGTCAGTTTCCAAATTGCCTTGGCGCAGTGGACGGCAAACATATAAGAATTGTGAAACCTGCTGCTTCGGGGTCAGAATACTACAATTATAAAAAGTATTTCTCAATTGTCCTAATGGCAATAACGGATGCGGACTACAAATTTATCTCAGTGGACATTGGCGCATATGGGAGATCCAATGACTCTCAGGTCTTTAAAATGTCCCCAATGGGGCGGCGAATCTATGGGAATACTTTTGATTTACCTCCTGCAAGACCTCTTCCTGGCACATGTGAGCCCCCAATGCCCTTTGTTTTTGTGGCCGACGAAGCCTTTCAACTCTCCCAACATCTATTAAAGCCATATGCAAGCCGTGGATTGACGCAAACACAAAAAATATATAATTACCGATTATCCAGAGCCAGAAGAATGGTGGAATGCTCCTTTGGGATACTAAGCAGCAAATGGCGAGTGTTGTTAACAGCGATTAATTTAAACATTGAAACTGTTGATGAAATAGTGAAAGCATGTGTGGTACTGCACAATTTTGTTTTAACAAAGGAACCTTTGTCCTTGGATGACCAGAGTTTGGAATCCACCTCTTTGACTGACTACACCAGTCCTGGATTTAGGAGTAGTGTTGCCTGTTCAACAATACGTGACAAATATGCTGACTATTTTGTGTCCCCAGAAGGTAGAGTAGATTGGCAAGATCAAATGGTATAAGATTTTTCTTTAGTTTTATAACAAATAAAAATAGTTAAAAATAAATTAAAAAATATCTTGTTAACCTTGTTAATTTTAATCTTTGAATCTCTTTAAAAATTTGTAATTTTTACACCGTCAAATTACAACATGTTATGTTTTTGTATTACCTTATTATTAACTTAACTTGCAAAATAATATTCCCCCCCAAAAAAAAACAAGAACAAATAAATACTTTTCAACAAAAAACTTTTATTTTTTATTACATACATAGATAAATAAATTATAAATTTGTATATCTTGGGCTTGGGGTGGAGATAGTACTGGAGGGGCTGACGGATGGGAACACACGCACAGTTGGAGTATTGAGGGTGGAAAGTGGTGTTGGTGGGGAAGTAACAGAAGGTGAAGGTGTGGTTGAGAAACCAAGAGGGAAACCAGGAGATGGGATGGGATTTGTTAAGGATTGAGGGGTGGAGTGGAGGGATTGGGAGACAGAAGAGGTGGCGGGTGAATTAGTGGCTTGAGTTGGGGTCATGATGGGTGTGGAAGGCGAGATGTGGTAGTGGGTAGGAAGTGTAGGGGCAGATGTGGTTGGGAGCTGGTACTGGTCAGCAGGCTGGTACTGGTCAGCAGGCTGGTACTGGGCAGCAGGCTGGTACTGGGCAGCAGGCTGGTACTGGGCAGCAGGGGGAGTAGGGACAATGGCTGGAGGGGGGGCAGGTGCTGGAGGAGGGGTGGGTGGAGGTGGTTGGGAGGAAACCTGCGCCAGAGCCTGCCGTGTGGCTTGCATTACATGCATCTGCTGGTCAGGAGATAGCTTTTCCATGCGCTCTAGTACGGCTTGAAAAAAACAATGATTGGGTGATTTACTTGCATCTAAATGCAGCCTGTCCAGACGCGTGCACAATTCATGTGTATTTTTATCCATATTGGCCTTTATGAAGCTAAAACCAGAACTATTTTGTTCTGCTAATAATTTAATGGCGTTCTGGAAGGCTGCATTTAGATGCAAGAACTCGGGCGCATAGTTCTTTTCCTGACCCCTATGACGCTGACGCCCAGAACCCAAAGGTGTTCTACTGAGGGCAGCAGTGTCAGAGGGGTGGGGTAGGGGAAAAGCTATCTCGTCACCAGCAGCTTCAGGTAATGAAGTCTCACGGGAAGCTCCAGCGCAGGTGGATGGGACAGATGTAGATGGAAGGGAAGGTTCAGATGGGTGGGGTCTGTGCCTGTGTTCCCCAGTGGCGGACTGTTCAGGGATCGCTCCTGTCGGGTTCGATGCAGGCTCCTGAGTGCTGCAGACGGTGCTGTTAAAAAGAGGAAAAACAAAACAATAATTAATTTAATTGCTATACATTGGCACTGACTAAAAAAAAAGGCAAAAAAAATCAGACATAAAATATTATACTTTGTACATATTGTGGGGAATATTTACCTTCTGCACACCATAGTTGTCCGGAGGAACGACAAGGCTCTAAAGTAACGGTACTTCGATCTGCGTCCTCCGGATCCACTCGGGGCCTGCATCTCTTGATTCAACTCCTTTTTGAAGCGATCCCTGATAGACCGCCACCGCTTCAGAAGTTTGTCACCTGAAAGTGGAAAGCACAAAGTGGTTAGTATACAACACATTACATCCTGCAGCATAACCTACTGAACTGTGAATACTTACGCGCTTTCTTCTGGCCACGAGAATTGAGCTCCCCCCAACCTTCTATCGCTGCGTGGCATACCTCGTCCCAGAGTCGACGGGTTACGATAGAATCAGCGTGGCGGCGGTCAGCCATGTTCCACAGCGGCTCCCTCTCTCTAACTTCATCGATGAGGAGGTCGATGTTGATAAATCCGGCCTCCTCACCGTCAGAATCGGGAGCACGCTGTGATGCCTGTTCAAAGAAAGAAAAAAGAAATTAAAAAAAAAAAAAAAATTAGACAGAAATTCACACAGACATGAAAAAAATAAAAAAAATAAAAAAAAAATCTTACACTATGACCACCGCCACCTCGACGACGACCCTGGGACGGTCTTGGGGGAGCTCTATCGTGAGCCCTAGAAGTTGAAGCCTTTAGTGAAGAAAAAAAAAACAATTATTTACTTATGTGTTTGTTGTGCTGTGGTAAACAATTCCTGTATGAAACTTACACTATGACCGCCCGCTCCGTGTATTTCTCCACCCCTTCCGTCCTCTTCTGGCAGCATCTCCTGTGATGTTTCGGCCACCTGTGTAAATGTCGTTTATTTAAAAACGTTTTTTTTTTTTTTTAAAAAAACACCAAAAAAAAAAAATATATACCTCAGTTTGTGAACCGGAGGGCGGGCTACCAGAAGACGACATATCTTTTTTTATTACAGGCCTCGCACAGCAACTGGCCGGACCAAACTCTGACCGCAACACTGCACCTGTAAAAAAAGAAAAAACAATGTCTAAGTACATGTACGCAGCTCACAACAGTGATCTGTGGACAGTACTGTGGACATTACCTCAGGAACACTCTCCTCCACAAGAATTGCACACTGGCACAGAACCGAACTCGCACAGCAACTGGCTGGACCAAACTATGACCGCAACACTGCACCTGTAAAAAAAGAAAAAACAATGTCTAAGTACATATACGCAGCTCACAACAGTGATCTGTGGACAGTACTGTGGACATTACCTCAGGAACACTCTCCTCCACAAGAATTGCACACTGGCACAGAACCGAACTCGCACAGCAACTGGCTGGACCAAACTCTGACCGCAACACTGCACCTGTAAAAAAAGAAAAAACAATGTCTAAGTACATGTACGCAGCTCACAACAGTGATCTGTGGACAGTACTGTGGACATTACCTCAGGAACATTCTCCTCCACAAGAATTGCACACTGGCACAGAACCGAACGAACACAGCAACTGGCTGGACCAAACTCTGACCGCAACACTGCACCTGTAAAAAAAGAAAAAACAATGTCTAAGTACATGTACGCAGCTCACAACAGTGATCTGTGGACAGTACTGTGGACATTACCTCAGGAACACTCTCCTCCACAAGAATTGCACACTGGCACAGAACCGAACTCGCACAGCAACTGGCTGGACCAAACTCTGACCGCAACACTGCACCTGTAAAAAAAGAAAAAACAATGTCTAAGTACATGTACGCAGCTCACAACAGTGATCTGTGGACAGTACTGTGGACATTACCTCAGGAACACTCTCCTCCACAAGAATTGCACACTGGCACAGAACCGAACTCGCACAGCAACTGGCTGGACCAAACTCTGACCGCAACACTGCACCTGTAAAAAAAGAAAAAACAATGTCTAAGTACATGTACGCAGCTCACAACAGTGATCTGTGGACAGTACTGTGGACATTACCTCAGGAACACTCTCCTCCACAAGAATTGCACACTGGCACAGAACCGAACGAACACAGCAACTGGCCGGACCAAACTCTGACCGCAACACTGCACCTGTAAAAAAAGAAAAAACAATGTCTAAGTACATGTACGCAGCTCACAACAGTGATCTGTGGACAGTACTGTGGACATTACCTCAGGAACACTCTCCTCCACAAGAATTGCACACTGGCACAGAACCGAACTCGCACAGCAACTGGCTGGACCAAACTCTGACCGCAACACTGCACCTGTAAAAAAAGAAAAAACAATGTCTAAGTACATGTACGCAGCTCACAACAGTGATCTGTGGACAGTACTGTGGACATTACCTCAGGAACACTCTCCTCCACAAGAATTGCACACTGGCACAGAACCGAACGAACACAGCAACTGGCTGGACCAAACTCTGACCGCAACACTGCACCTGTAAAAAAAGAAAAAACAATGTCTAAGTACATGTACGCAGCTCACAACAGTGATCTGTGGACAGTACTGTGGACATTACCTCAGGAACACTCTCCTCCACAAGAATTGCACACTGGCACAGAACCGAACTCGCACAGCAACTGGCTGGACCAAACTCTGACCGCAACACTGCACCTGTAAAAAAAGAAAAAAACAATGTCTAAGTACATGTACGCAGCTCACAACAGTTATCTGTGGACAGTACTGTGGACATTACCTCTTCCCTGGAGCACTGGACTGGAGGACAGCAGAACTTGAAGTCAGGAACGAACGGCAGGAGGTGTGTAGAATGTGCTGGATCCTTTTATAAGTTTTGTGATGATGAAAAAAAAAAATTTGCGCATGCTCTGTTTACCAAACCGGATGCGGTCACCGCATCCGGTTTAAACCGCATTGCGCCGGATCCGGCATGCATAGACAACCATTGTATACAATGCCGCATTGTACCGGATCCGGCAGAATGCGGTTTTTTTAAGGGGCAAAAAAACGTTACATGATACGTTCTATCCGGCCGCCGCATTTAATTATTTTGCCGCATCCGGAAAAAAACGGATGCACCGCAAAGCAATCAGGTACAATCCGGTTACAATGCAAGTCAATGGGGATAAACCGGATGCGATACCGGATCCGTTTTATCCTTTTTTTTCCGGATTGTACCTGATGGCAAAAAACTGATGTGTGAAAGTAGCCTTACCTGTTGCTGCTAACCAGGCTCTGCCTCCTCCTCCTCGATGGCTGCTCCCGTCTTTTCTAGATTCGGGACTGTGGCGCCCTGGACCAGCCAGGTCGTCACAGGTAACACGCACATGTGTCGCCCTGGGTAAGCCAGGGGACACAGGTAACAACACACACGCACCCCACATTCCCTGCAGGTACACCAGCTAACCCACAAATCCTTGTTGCCTTCCTCCAGAGGCTGATGATGCACACCAGGGGGTGGAGCCAGGCGGTTGGTGTCCGCCCACCAAGGAGTTCACAGCTCTGGAGGCAGGAAGTACCAGGCAGATTAGCCCAGGCAGGGTTCGAGTGAAGGAGAGTTAAGGAGTAGGAGGTGAACAGAGTGTAGCTCAGGAGGGAGCTAGAGTGAAGTAAAACAGCAGTGAAAGTGACAGAAAGCCTGAAGTTGGTCTGTGGCTGTGTGCCCAGACGGAGTCAGCAAGGTCAGCAGACAGTGGTGAAGGTCTGCAGTGGGACTGTCTGGAGGTTGCTGGAAGGACCACGGAGGCTGTGTGTATCCGGGGGTCTGGAGCAGTATACGAAGGGCAGTCAGCACCAAGGCAGGGGCTTTTCGGATCCCAGCAAGGCTTGGAGTCGCTATACATTGCTAAATCCGTTAGTGAAGGGGACGCAGATCTCCCAACAAGCAAGTCCTGATTGACGGCAAAGGTCCAACCACAACGGGGAAACACCGCCACCGCCAAGGCACCAGTTTCCCAGGGCCGGCGCCTGCGGGCAAAGTGTGGAGCTCCTCCGGCACAGATTGCAGTCGGGGAGCGGGTAACCGGTGGGAATCCACCGCTACCAAACAGACATTTCAAAGGTGCAGGGAAGAGACCGTCACCGCTAACTGCAGGGAACCGCAGCACCGTGAACCGTCCGAGGGACCCGTCCAACCAGCCATTTGTTTACCGAGAACTGTGTCGTGTTTACTGGCTGAGTGAGTACCTCAGTGCCGCAAGGCCGCTGCACCCCACTGGGCCCCGGGATCACCAACCCCTACCCACGGAGGGGCAACACAACAACTGGCTGCTCCGCATCACCATCCCCGGGATCCCCATATTGAGCAGCGGTGGTGAAATCACCACAACCGTGGGTGGCGTCACGAACTATAACAATCCCCACACCCAACCACAAACCCCTTTTCACTCACGGGCGAGGAGCGTCGCTCGAGAAACCCCGGGATCCGGCCCACAGCTCGAGCCACCACTGAGCAGCTGCCGGACCCGAGCAGAAGGGGTGAGCGCGGTGTGCTGACACCCTCCTCCCCGCCCGCGACAACTTGGCGTCACGAACAGGATCTTACCGCTCTGCCGTCAGGTAGAGGTGCGCCTTGTTACCGCCGGAGGCATCCGGCAGGAAAATTTCAGAAGCCGCCATCTTTGGCGCGAAAAGTTCCCGCTCGAGCGTCTTCTTGAGCAGTAGAGGCGCGAAGGCCAAAACTCCGCCCCGAGAGAGGAGGGAACGGAAAGAGCTAAGGGGGACGCGATGGCGGCTGGCGGCATGTAGTCGCGAATATAAAAGCAGGGACGCCAGGACCTTGCAAGCATACCGTTCCTGGAAGCAAACAGAGAAGCCATCATGTGGATGCCGTCCCGCGACACCGTAGCCCCCGCGCCTGGAACCGCGGCGTGGGTGGAGATCCGAACCGCGCAGCTCTATCAAAGGCTGCAGGTCAGGATGCAGCTCCTCATGGAGGAGTGGGAGCCCGACATGGCGGACGTTGTAGCCACCGTGCGGAGACGCGAGGAGGAGGCGGAGAAAGGGAGGGTGAGTGACCCACGTCCCGATGCCCTTGAAGGGCCGGTCATCGCGGCTGTGGGGCCCGGTCCAAGCCCTCTCCCCCCGTTGCCTCCCTCGCCACCCATCCCGGAGGCCGTGACCCCGCCACTAGGCCTGCTACCACCGCAACCGGTAGCAGTACCCAGCGTCCCCGCCCAGGCGGGCCGACCTGTAACCGGAGCCCGCGGCACACCGGAGGTGTTACCGTGGAAGACGCCGAAAGTAGAACCGGAGGCATCCCTTGAAAAACTCCCCGAGCCGGAGCCGATGACCCGTTCCGAGCCCAAGGCCCGGCAGCGGAAAGCCCCTATGCCCATCCCCCACACCTCGGCTGAGGTGGCGCCGGGTTGTTGCTGCAAGGCAGCGCCCAAGGCCATGACACCGCGGGATACGCCGCCCACCTTCCTGACAGTGGGTAACGTTCTGGATGTCCCGCGGGGCCCGACCCGTGCGCCGGCGCTGGCGGCAGCGCCATACTGGGATAGGGAGCCGGTACCGCTGGGCCTGGAGATCGCCGAGAGGGAGCAGAAAAAGGCCGAACTGGTGGCCAGAGCGATCCGAGAGAAGGAGCACCTCCGGCGGGCAACCTCCCGTGCCCGAGGACCGTTGTACGTGGGGCAGGTGAGGCGGTTTGATGTCCGCCGGGGCTACGGGTTCATCTACGAGCCGGGCCTGGAGGCCGAAGTTTTTGTAGCCCGGCGGGATGTGAATGCCCACCTGCCCGAGGAGCATCCTGGCCGTAATCTGATGCCGGGTGATATTGTCCAGTACACTCGGTTCTTTGGGGAGCGAGGGTGGTTTGCGCTGGACGCTAGATTGAAGGGCAGCCCAGAGGCCCTCGCAAGCGCCGCGCCCCCTCCCTTGGAAGGAGCACTGGAGCCTGGAGGACTGGAGTAGGGCAGCGGATGCCCGCCGCAGCAGTCCCCGTTGGGACCACCACTGAAGTTGTTGTTGTTTGAAAAGTTGAAGATGATAAGAAAAATGATACCGAAGTTTAACCTGATTTGCTTTTGTGATTGAACCGGCAGGAGCCGGCACCGTTGTCCCCGTGGGGACCGTTTAAGTTTTGCACGGGAACTATCCATGGACAAGCCCGTGAACTTGCAGGGCACCACAAACATTAAGTGGCTTGTAAATATGTTGGTTACCGTTACCGTTTCCGCCATGTCGCCTCCGGAGAGGCAGGTTGGAGGGAGGGCCCTCAGCAGAGCAGGCTAGGGCCCAGCCACCAAAGGAACCGGTGGCTACCCTCTGGAGGGAAGGACAGATCCCGCTCGGGTGACTTGTGCTGGACTGTGGGTCAAGGGGTGCTGCCTGGGTTTTAGGGTCAGCATCAGGGCCAGGTTGCTTGGGTGGGAGAGAGCGGAAACCGTAACCGTAAACCGTTGCAATGTTTAAGAATGTGCCTCCCGTCTTGGGAAGAGTTATGATTAAAAATGTACATAATTTACCGTTTATGATGTTATACCCTTTTTACATTACAGAAAACAAAAAGGAAAATAAAACCGGTGTTGGACGGGCAGCCCGAGGACGGTCTGCGTTTTGCTAAGGGGGAATGTGTCGCCCTGGGTAAGCCAGGGGACACAGGTAACAACACACACGCACCCCACATTCCCTGCAGGTACACCAGCTAACCCACAAATCCTTGTTGCCTTCCTCCAGAGGCTGATGATGCACACCAGGGGGTGGAGCCAGGCGGTTGGTGTCCGCCCACCAAGGAGTTCACAGCTCTGGAGGCAGGAAGTACCAGGCAGATTAGCCCAGGCAGGGCTCGAGTGAAGGAGAGTTAAGGAGTAGGAGGTGAACAGAGTGTAGCTCAGGAGGGAGCTAGAGTGAAGTGAAACAGCAGTGAAAGTGACAGAAAGCCTGAAGTTGGTCTGTGGCTGTGTGCCCAGATGGAGTCAGCAAGGTCAGCAGACAGTGGTGAAGGTCTGCAGTGGGACTGTCTGGAGGTTGCTGGAAGGACCACGGAGGCTGTGTGTATCCGGGGGTCTGGAGCAGTATACGAAGGGCAGTCAGCACCAAGGCAGGGGCTTTTCGGATCCCAGCAAGGCTTGGAGTCGCTATACATTGCTAAATCCGTTAGTGAAGGGGACGCAGATCTCCCAACAAGCAAGTCCTGATTGACGGCAAAGGTCCAACCACAACGGGGAAACACCGCCACCGCCAAGGCACCAGTTTCCCAGGGCCGGCGCCTGCGGGCAAAGTGTGGAGCTCCTCCGGCACAGATTGCAGTCGGGGAGCGGGTAACCGGTGGGAATCCACCGCTACCAAACAGACATTTCAAAGGTGCAGGGAAGAGACCGTCACCGCTAACTGCAGGGAACCGCAGCACCGTGAACCGTCCGAGGGACCCGTCCAACCAGCCGTTTGTTTACCGAGAACTGTGTCGTGTTTACTGGCTGAGTGAGTACCTCAGTGCCGCAAGGCACAGCGCTGCCCCTGCGCCCCTGCACCCCACTGGGCCCCGGGATCACCAACCCCTACCCACGGAGGGGCAACACAACAACTGGCTGCTCCGCATCACCATCCCCGGGATCCCCATATTGAGCAGCGGTGGTGAAATCACCACAACCGTGGGTGGCGTCACGAACTATTACAATCCCCACACCCAACCACAAACCCCTTTTCACTCACGGGCGAGGAGCGTCGCTCGAGAAACCCCGGGATCCAGCCCACAGCTCGAGCCACCACTGAGCAGCTACCGGACCCGAGCAGAAGGGGTGAGCGCGGTGTGCTGACACCCTCCTCCCCGCCCGCGACACACACACCCCCACCACCCTAGGCAGTTACATTAGCCAAACACAAAATCCTTGTTGCCTTCCTCCAGGGTCTGATGTCCACACCAGGTGGGGCGGAGCCAGGTGCTTGACCCCGCCCACCGAGGAGTTCACAGGCCTGGAGGCGGGAAAAGCAGGCAGTTGAGTTGAGGAGTGGAGGAGAGAGGAGTTTACTCCTCTCACTTCAACCTCCAAGACTAAAGTGGAGAGTGTCTGGGTTTGTGGCTCAGGCACTGACAGCAAGGTTGGCAGACGGTGGTGGCCGTCTGCAGGAGTGGTGGATCGACGCGGAACCGTAGGACCGGGGTCGGGCGCTGGCCCGCCGGTACCGAACCAGGGAGCGAAGTGAAGCTAGCATACACAGGCAGGGCCATCGGACCCCCGACTAGGCTTGGAGTCGCCGTCAACAGTAAAATCCGAGTGTGACTGGAACCCCAGGGGTTTCCTAACAACCAAAGTCCCGAGTGAAGGCAACCGTCTGCACCGTGAGGGTATACAGCCGCCGCCAAAGGCTAGAGACCCAAGGGCCAGCGCCTGCGGGCAAACGGGCTCCTACAGTAGCCATACACCGGGGAGCGGACTACCATTGGGAATCCATCGTAGTCAAGACAGTACACAAAGGTGCAGGGAAAGACAGCCGCCATCACCTGTCCGGGGAGAGACACAGCAGCCGGCTGCGGGACCCGTCCATCCAGCCGTTTGGTTTACCGGAGACTTTGTGACTTTCTGTCAGTGAGTGAGTACACCCGTGCCATCCGGCACCGCGCCGCGCTGCCCCCTGCAACCCTGCACCTTATCGACCCTGCCTCCCCATCACACCTCCGGGCCCCGGGACTACCAACCCCCTACCCACGGAGGGGGAAAACAACATCCCAGCTGCTCCCTACCATCGCTCCCGGGATCCCAGTCACCAGCAGCGGTGGTGCCCACCTTCACCACAACCCGTGGGTGGCGTCACGGACTAAATCCCCAAACCAACCACCCCCCTTTTCACTCACGGGCGAGGAGCGCCGCTCGAGTCCCCGGATCCGGCCCACCGCTCAAGCCACCGAGCAGCAGCAGCAGCGCCGGACCCGAACGTTTGCGAGCGCAGCGCCCCGCCGCCCGCGACAACTTGGCGTCACGAACAGGATTAAACCCATATACTTACCAGTAGAAGTGCGCCTTGTGGTCCCCGCCGGAGGCGTCCGGCCGAAAATTTTGAAGCGCCGCCATCTTTGGCGCGAAAATATCCCGCTCGAGCGTCTTCCCTGAGCAGGGAAGGCGCGAAAGCGAAGCCCCGCCCCCAACAAGCGGAGATGCTGGAGAGAACCAAGGGGGGATGGGAAAAAGATGTCTGCGCCCGACGGAGCCGTCGGAGGAGTGGCGGTCGCAGCCGCAGCAGCGCCCGTAGATGAAAACTGGATAGCCCATGCTCCGGCCGCAGGAGCGGGGGAGGCCGCTGGCCCAGTGGTCGCCCAGGTGATGTCGTTCTCCCTGCCCTATGTGCCCGGTGCTACCTGGCTACCGCAGTACGATGGGAAGCCTGATGCTTTGCAGGTGTTCCGGAAAAAGATTAGCCCGGTCCTCAATTTATATCCCTTGACTGATAGGCAACGGGCAGCGGTAGTGCCAGGGCAGCTAACCGGCGCGGCTGAGCAGGAAAGGGAGACCTGGCTACCATTTTCGAGAAGCTACAAATCGCTTTTGAGACCCGCACGGAGGCGGAGCTGCGGATGCAGTTTTTTAGCAGTGTCGACAGCGGCCTGCGGACAATATAAGAGACTATGCCTTGCGTCTGCAAACAGCTCTCCATACGCTGAAGTGGGTGGACACTATTAATGATGCGGATAGCAATAAGATGCTATTGGAACAATTCATGCAAGGGCTGGGGTCTGCGGAAGACCGCAAGCAGCTACGGCTGTGGGCCCTAGAACACCCCAATCTGGACTTTGCAGTATTGAAAGAGCGGGCCATCAAGGCCCTGCAGGCCCCAATGCCAGACGCTCCTGAGGCTTCATGGCCGGCTGAGACCACTCCTATCACGGTGGCACCTCCTCTCCCGGCTCTACCGGCCCCTGCAGCGCCCGTCAGGATAATGGATGAGCTAGCTGCCCAGGTCCGCCGCATGGATGGAGACCTAGCCAAGATCCTCGCCGCACTCCAGCTTCTGACGAGAGTCAAGCCCCCAGGGGGAATCCAGCTCGCCGACAGCCCAGAGGACGTGCCCTGGATGCAGCTGAGAAGGACCAATGACTCACGGTATGGGCCTCCTCTCTGTTACAGGTGCAGCAAGCCTGGCCACTACTCGAGGCGGTGCCCGTTAAACGAGCAACCCCTGGGGCCAAGGGCCAATCCTCAGGAGTAGACACAAACGGCCCCCCTGATTGGCGAGACCGGTACATCGGAGCTCGCCCCATCAGCCCTCTGGCAGTGGATGGCATCCCGCTCATGGCCCTTTTGGACACAGGGTCACAGGTAACCACTATACCATATACACTGTACCGGCAGTATTGGGGTACTGACGAACTTGCCCCTTCTGATGATAGCCTGACCCTTGTCGCAACCAATGGACACCCTCTAACCCAGGTGGGATACAAACAAGTGACCCTGACCGTGGGACGTACGGAGTTAAAGAACCAAGGGATGATTGTGGTGATGAATGAACCCAGTGATCATAAACCAAAAGTAATCCTAGGGACCAATGTGACGGAGCATTGTATGAGTGAGGTGCTGAGTCTTTTGCAGCAGCTGGCTACCACAGCAGGAGGAGGCCAACAGAGGGCTGTGCAGCGTGAGATCCGGGCCCTTCTGTATCGGCAGCAAGTGAGCTCAACTGGTGGAGAGATTGGTGGAGTAAGGGTAATGGATGTGGCCCCCTTGGTAGTGCCACCCCGTAGTGAGATGATGATGATTTGATGCAGGGCAGCAGTAGGCCCCCAGGGGCACGATTACCCGGCGATGGTGGAACCTATGCCTTCTGAGCACTGGCCCACGGTGATGGCAGCCAGAGGGGTGGTTGACGTTAAAAAGGGGAGAGTGCTTGTAAGAGTGCTGAATTGTGGAGAGGAGGAAGTCAGGCTCCCCCGTTACGCTACCCTTGCCAAGTTGCTCACCCTAGACCCTCACACCATTCACAAAGCCGTCCCTCCTACCTCAGCATCTCCTGCCAGTAGCCATACACCCCCTGAACAGATAGAGGAGTGGTGCCAGGAACTACACGTAGGCACTGACGCCACACCCACACATCACAAAGAGGGGGTATACAGGGTGGTGCAGGAGTATGAACAGGTTTTCAGCAAACACCCGTTAGATTTTGGGAGGATTAAGGGAGTTCAACACTATATCCCTACAGGCCTACATCCACCCATCAAAGAAAGGTATAGGCCCATTCCGCAAGCGCACTATCAATGCGCCAAAGACATGTTGAAGAACATGAAGGAGGCAGGGGTCATTCGGGATAGTTGTAGTCCCTGGGCAGCCCCACTAGTGCTGGTAAAGAAGAAGGACGGCACCATGAGAATGTGTGTGGATTACCGGAAGATCAACCAGATCACGTATAAAGACGCCTACCCTCTCCCTCTCCCCCGTATCGAAGAGTCGCTAGCTGCGCTGAGAACTACTAACTTCTTCTCTACCCTTGACCTTACTAGCGGGTACTGGCAGGTAGCGGTTGCACCTGAGGACCGTGAGAAGACTGCATTCGCCACTCCCATGGGACTCTGCGAGTTTAATAGTTCGGGCTGTGCAATGCCCCTGGAACCTTCCAACGGCTCATGGAGTGTTGCCTGGGACATCTCAATTTCGAAACAGTCCTACTGTACCTGGACGATGTGATCGTGTATTCCCAGACGTACGAGGCCCACCTGGAACATCTGGCTGAAGTGTTCGCGTCCCTAGCCAAATATGGGATGAAACTGAAGCCCTCTAAGTGCCACCTACTGAAACCCAGGGTGCAGTACCTCGGACATGTGGTGGGCATGGAAGGCGTCGCCCCAGATCCCGAAAAGATCACTGCCATACAGGACTGGCCGAGGCCGACCACGGTGAGAGAGGTGAGACAGTTCCTGGGCCTGGTGGGCTACTATCACCGCTTCATTAAGGGATACACGAAAATGGCTGCCCCCATGCAAGACCTCCTCGTGGGACAGACCAAGGGTGGCAGGTCCCCTGGAACTCTGTTTGTGTGGGAGAAGAAGCATGAGGAGTCCTTTCACCAGCTGAAGATGTCCTTGACGGGAGAGGAGATCCTGGCGTACCCCGACTACAGCCTCCCGTTCGTCCTCTACACCGACGCCAGCAATGTGGGCTTGGGAGCAGTCCTGTCCCAGGTCCAGGACGAGCGAGAGAAGGTGATCGCCTATGCCAGCAGAAAACTCCGGCCCACGGAAAGGAACCCCGAGAATTACAGCTCTTTCAAGCTTGAGTTCCTAGCCCTGGTGTGGGCCATTACCGAGCGGTTCCGCCATTACCTTGCAGCAGCAAAGTTCACCGCCTATACTGACAACAATCCGTTAACTCATCTGGACACGGCCAAGCTGGGCGTGTTGGAGCAGCGGTGGGTGGCCAGGCTGTCTAACTATGACTTTACTATCAAGTACCGAGCCGGCCGCAAGAACACCAATGCGGACGCGCTATCCCGGATGCCCCACTTGCTGGATGAGGGGACAGAAGACGATGACCTCGAAGAAATCGAGTTGCCCGCGTTCCACCAGCCACCAGTCAAGAAATTGCATGTCACGCAGGAACAGGTGAGCTTGGACCCACTACCCAGTCAGGGATGACGAGAAGCCCAAGACCAAGACCAAGACCAAGCGCCTGCAGTCCAGTCCATGTCCATGTCCAGTCCAGTCCATGATTGAACAAGGCTCTGCTGGAATGGACCCTGTCACTCCTCCCGAGGCCCAACGGCTCTGGAAAGAATGAACCCGGCTGCACTTTTCCAAGGGGAAGCTGTATCGGGAACTGATCAACCCGAAGACTCATGAGAAGGTTCGCCAGCTGGTGGTTCCTCAGGCTAACGTGCCCGCAGTTCTACAAGCTTACCATGACGGTGCCGGGCACTTTGGGTGGAAGAAGCTGGAGATGCTGCTGAGAGAGCGGTTCTATTGGAGTGGGATGAGGGAGTCTGTAGAGGCTTGGTGCCGAGAGTGTGGTCCCTGTGCACTGAGAAGAAGGGACGAAGCCAGCCAGAAGGCCCCTCTACGACCAATCATTACCCATCAACCGCTGGAGTTGGTCGCTTTGGACCACGTCAAGCTCACCCCTAGCCGAAGTGGGTTCACCTACGCCCTGACCATCGTAGATCATTATTCAAGATTCATGGCGGTTGTCCCAGTCAAAGACCTTACCGGCCGTACCGCAGCTAGAGCATTCCAGGCCTACTTTTGCCGACCGCACGGATACCCAGAGAGGGTACTTACAGACCAGGGTTCAGCCTTTGAAGCAGAGGTGTTTCAAGAATTCTGCCAATTGTATGGTTGTAAGAAGATCAGGACCACACCATACCATGCCCAGACTAATGGGATGTGTGAGAAGATGAACCACCTGGTCCTGGACCTCCTCAAAGTGATACCGATGGAAGAGCGGAACCTGTGGCCCGAAAAGCTGCCTGATCTGATAGACATGTACAATAACATTCCCTGTAGCTCTACCAAATGCACACCAGCGTATCTGATGAGAGCCCGACTGGGCCAATTGCCGGTGGACCTGGAAATGGACTTGGAAGCTCCAGAGGCCCTCCCTTCGACTGCTGACTGGGACACCTGGCGGAAAGCGCAGTACCGACAGGTCCAGGAGTACGTGGAAAAGAACCTGTGTCGGAGCCGACAGCAGCAAGAACAGGACTTCAATAAGCGGGCTCCAGCTGGTCCCTTTAAGCCTGGGGATCTAGTGTTAAAACGGAAAAGAAGAACCCATAAGCTTGATGACCAGTGGGAAAAGACCCCGCATGTCATACAACCCACTGAATGGGAGAATGAGAAGGCCTACCAGATTAGTCGTGACCAGGGGAAGACTTCGGCCACGGTTTCCAGGGACCACCTGAAGAGGTGTCCACCTCCATTGAGGGTGGCAGCCGAAGTCCCGGCCCCCAGACTAACCTGGAAGAAAGAAAAAGAGGTGATCCACACAGTGATGGGTGATTTCCCAGCGGACTGGGTGGTGATTATTCCGGTAATAATGTTCCCACAACCCGTGGAGGAAAAGGAGACGGAAGTAACCGCCAGTGAACCAGTGCCGAGGGCTGCACCTGTACCTAGTCCCCCTGAGTCTCCGCCTGCCCCATACGACATACGGGAAGAGGAACTGACTGTCTCCTCTGTCCCCTTGCCCTCCACTGATAGCATTGGGCCCAGAAGGTCCACACGCCCCAACCTAGGTCGACCCCCCACTTAGGTACAGGGAAACTACCATCTAGGGGTGTCGTATGTTAATTGTGTAAATATGTGAGTGAATGAAAAATAATCACACCGAAGTTTAACCTGATTGTCTACTTGATTGCCGCCCGAAAAGAAGAACCGTCCCCGTTGGGACTGGAGTTGTCCCTGTTGTCAGTTAACACCCCCCATACCCACATGAGAAACTGCTCATGAACATGGCCGAAAACTTGCAGGCCACCCACAAACTAGTGGGTTTGTAAATAGTGTTGTGGGATGGATACCGTTGCCGCCTCCGGAGAGGCTGATTTGGAGGATGGGCCTGGAGGAAAGAGATGGCCCAGGCCTACCACTACCGTAACCGGTGGCGATCCTCCGGGGGTCAGGGGTCGCCCTTGGACGTGGGGTCCCCTGAAGTGACAGTCGGGTGCGAGTTACCGTACCTGTTCCCGCTCGGGCAGCCTGAACGTGGACTGGGGTCAAGGGGTGCTGCCCACTTCTTAGGGGCATCATCAGGGCTAGGTTGCTTGGGTGGGAGAGCGGAAGACATCCGTCCGTCTGTATTAAAAATGTTTTTATGTGCAACTTTCAAGTGACCAAAAGAATGCTTATGTTTGAAATGTTTACCGTTACCATGTTATTTATATTTTACAGTTTTTGGAAAAAAAAATAAAACCGGTGATGGACGGGCAGCCCGCGGATGGTCTGCATTTCACCAAGGGGGAATGTGGCGCCCTGGACCAGCCAGGTCATCACAGGTAACACGCACACACCCCCACCATCCTAGGCAGTTACATTAGCCAAACACAAAATCCTTGTTGCCTTCCTCCAGGGTCTGATGTCCACACCAGGTGGGGTGGAGCTAGGCGGTTAACCCCGCCCACCGATGAGTTCACAGGCCTGGAGGCAGGAAAAGCAGGCAGTTGAGTTGAAGAGTGGAGGAGAGAGGAGTTTAGTCTTGGAGGTTGAAGTGAGAGGAGTAAAGTGGAGAGTGTCTCGGTTTGTGGCCCAGGCACTGACAGCAAGGTTGGCAGACGATGGTGGCCATCTGCAGGAGTGGTGGATCGACGCGAAACCGTAGGACCGGGGTCGGGCGCTGGCCTGCCGGTACCGAACCGGGGAGCGACGTAAAGCTAGCACACACAGGCAGGGCCATCGGACCCCGACTAGGCTTGGAGTCGCCGTCAACAGTCAAATCCGAGTGTGACAGGAACCCCAGGGGTTTCTTAACAACCAAAGTGCCGAGTGAAGGCAACCGTCCGCACCGTGAGGGTATACAGCCACCGCCAAAGGCTAGAGACCCAAGGGCCTGCGCCTGCAGGCAAACGGGCTCCTCCGGTATCCATACACCAAGGAGCGGACTACCGTTGGGAATCCATCGTAGTCAAGACAGTACACAAAGGTGCAGGGAAAGACAGCCGCCATCACCTGTCCGGGGAGAGACACAGCAGCCGGCTGCGTGACCCGTCCATCCAGCCATTTGGTTTACCGGAGACTTTGTGACTTTCTGTCTGAGTGAGTACACCCGTGCCATCCGGCACCGCGCCACGCTGCCCCTGCAACCCTGCACCTCATCGACCCTGCCTCCCCGTCACACCACCAGACCCCGGGACCAGCAACTTCTACCCACGGAGGGGGAAAACAACATCCCAGCTGCTCCCTACCATCGCTCCTGGGATCTCTGTCACCAGCAGCGGTGGTACCCACCTTCATCAAAATCCGTGGGTGGCGTCACGGACTAAATCCCCAAACCAACCACCCCCCTTTTCACTCACGGGCGAGGAGCGCCGCTCGAGTCCCCGGATCCGGCCCACCCCTCAAGCCACCGAGCAGCAGCAGCAGCGCCGAACCCGAGCGTTGGCGAGCGCAGCGCCCCGCCGCCCGCGACAGGACCGTCCCCACTCTCCTGCGCCTTCGGGTTAGGCAGAGTGGTGTATAAACCGCGGGCCTCTCTGAGCTCCCTGGTTCTTCCTCCACCCTCTCAGTCGGCGTCTCCGGGCATTAGCGTGAACCGGAAGTGTCGCAATCGTCACTTCCGGTTCGGGTCCGTGCCTGTGTGCGGTGACGCATTCAGGCCAGACCACAGGAATCCCATGTGCGTTCCACTGTGAAATGCACGCCCGGAGGTCACGGCTACTCTGGGTGCGCCTCGGGCCTACCCATGACAGACACCCACCCCCGGGGGCGGAGCAGCCTGCATCAGGCAAGTGAGGCTGAGGGCCCGGCACTTCTATATGAGTTCCCGGCCAGAAGACTTCTCCAGGTAAGAGCCAAACCTTCCCTGCGAATGGAGAGTGAACAGTCTTCCCCACCTGCATCTGCAGAGCCCAGCGTCATTCCCAGTACAGTGAGTCCTGTAATGAGTGGGGGGAGTTTCGGTGTGTCTGCTCCACATTTCCTATCCAGTATGTCTGAGCAGTATGTGGTTCTCCTTCTTTGGGGCAGGTATCTGAATACTTTGTGTTTTTTCTCCCCCTTAGGGGGACAAATTGCCCGCACCGAAGATGGAGAACCCCAAGATCCGAAAGTGTCCTATATGTGCAGTAAAGCTTCCCCCTTCACGTACAAAAAAGCTTTGCCAATATTGCACGGATAAAATTCTCAAGGATGAACGACCTTCATTTCTGGAGGAGATTAAAGGGCTCATACGTCAGGAGGTCCAGACTTCCATTGCATCCCTCTCTCCATCCCTGCCCACCCAAGGTCCCGCCCCAGCTTCCACCCTGATTCCCAAATCGGCATCCTCCTTCCTTCTCAATGCTAACATGGCCTCCACCTGTGTTGCCAGGTCCATGGCTCTCTGGTTGGAAAAACTTACGGAACATCTGGAGGGGGGCACTCCAAGTGAGGATATCCTTGCTTCCATCCCTCTTCTCCAAAAAGCTACTGGCTTCCTGGCGGAATCCATGAGAGTAGCGGCTAAAAATTCCGTTTTGTCCAACTCAGCCAGGCGTGCATTATGGCTCAAAATATGGAGCGGAGATATCGTCTCAAAGACCAAGCTCTGCTCCATCCCCTTCCAAGGTGAACGTGTGTTCGGCCCAGTGGTGGACAAATTGGTTGAGAAGGCAGCAGGCAGAAAACGTCCCTTCCTGAACAAAAGGACCAAAGGAAGAAACCCTTTCGTCCCTTTCACAACCCTACCCCCCAATACAAAGGGAAGGGGAAAACTGGACGCTGGAGTTACCCCAAAGGTGGCAGAGGCAGGAATATTTTTTTCTCCCGTGACCAACCCCACCACAAAAAGTGACGCCATACCTGTTGGGGGACGGATATCTCAGTTCCACTCCCGATGGCTAGCAGTTTCATCCAACACTTGGGTTCTCAACATCATCAAGGAAGGGTTAAATATAGAATTTTCCTCCTGCCCTCCTCGGCGGCTGAGAATCACATCCCTCCTTTCTCCGCAGCTACAGGGTCAACTCC
Organism: Anomaloglossus baeobatrachus; assembly: GCF_048569485.1. Lineage (NCBI taxonomy): Eukaryota > Metazoa > Chordata > Amphibia > Anura > Aromobatidae > Anomaloglossus > Anomaloglossus baeobatrachus. The sequence continues at coordinate 423,895,304 of NC_134354.1, read as the reverse complement.
TGTCAGACCTTCAGACTCTTTAGGCATTAAGAGTAATATCCCCTGTCCCCACAGATGACCAAGGCCAGGGTCATTACTCCTCCCTGTTTATGGTAAAAAAAACAATGGTTCGTCCAGAATGATTCTCAATCTGAAACCACTGAACAACTATATGGTATACCGGCGATTCAAGATGGATTCAATCAAGTCCATGATTCCCTTGGTCGGTCAAGACTGCGTGATGGCCACAGTGGACCTTCAGGATGTGTACTATCACGTGCCCATGCATCCGTCTCACCGTCAGTTTCTACGATTTTCAGTCCGACACAACGCCGTGGTCTTGCACTACCAGTTCAATGTCCTGCCCTTCGGCATATCCTCTGCTCTGAGAATCTTCACCAAAATCATGGCAGAACCGATTGCTCACCTGCGGAACTTGAACATCAGCATTGTCCAATATTTGGACGACCTCTTGATCATCTCTCCATCCACGCCACTCTTGGAGGGTTGTCCTGATATAACTCTCTAAGTACTGGACTTCTTGGGCTGAATTGTAAACTTCCAGAAATCGAACCTTCTGCCTTCCACAACAAATAAATTCTTAGGGGTTCTCTTGGACTCTGGGAGACAAACATCCTTCTTACCAGAGGACAGACAGTTGGAAGTAAAGTCCAAGGTCAAAGCCTTGCGGGATCTGAGAACGACTTCCCTCAGGTCTGCAATGTCTGTATTCGGCCTGATGACGTCCTGCATTCAGTCGATAGCATGGGCACAATATCACACACGGGTGTTGCAATCCCACATCCTCTCTTCCTCGAATGGGTCTCCAAGTACGTTGAACAAAAGAATTTTGATACCCAGTCATGTGAAGGCTTCTCTTGCATGGTGGTTGATCCAGTACCACCTGAAGACGGGGGTGCCCTGGAACCATTCTCCTCTGGTCATGGTCACCACAGATGCCAGCAAGAAGTTGGGGAGCAGTGGTGGGTCAGATGTCTTTCCAAGGCACCTGGACACGGCAATTCAACATCAGGTCCTCCAATTACAGAGAACTGAGTGCAGTGGAGGAAGCTCTGAAAGCTGCTTTGTCTCTCATCCTCAACAAACATGTCAGGGTCTACTCAGACAATATGACAACCATTGCCTTCCTGTGCCACCAAGGAGGTACGAGATATACATCCCTGCAGTTGGTGTCATCCAGAATATTCTCCTGGGCAGAACAGCATCTTCTCTCCATTTCGGCATTCCATTTGCAAGAATCGGACAATATCCAGGTGGACTTCCTGAGTCGGACAACCATACAGCCAGGCGAGTGGAGCCTGAACGAGGACATCTTCCAGGGCTTAGTCGCCCGATGAGGCCTCCCAGATGTGGATCTGTTTGCAAGTCGAGCCAATGCGAAGGTGCCTCTATATTTTTCCTTGAATCCAACAGACCAATGCCTGGCAGTGGACGCCCTTGCTCATCCTTGGGACTTCAATCTCGTCTATGCATTCCCACCACTTCCACTACTGGCCAGAACTCTGCAGAAGATCAGAGTGGACTGAGTCACCACCATCATGGTTGCTCCCCTATGGCCCAAGAGGAGCTGGTACGGTGCTCGAACGAGCCTACTCCACGACGGTCCCCTCTTGTTGCCTCAAATTCACAACCTTCTACATCAGGGACCTATTCCTCATCCCAACCTGCAGAAGCTGAGTCTGGCTGCCTGGCTGCTGAAACCATGATTCTGAAGGAAAGAGGTCTCTCGGACGCAGTGATTACTATGCTTCAGAAAAGCAGGAAGCCGGTCACCAATGCCATCTACCACAAAATCTGGAGCGTCTTCTCTACTTGGTGTGGGTTTCAACCGCCGGATCCCTTCCACCCCAATGTGGCCCAGATTTTTTATTTCCTTCAGAGTGGCCTCGAAAAGTGCCTGAAACCTAACACCCCCAAGGTCTAGATCTCTGCTCTAGCATCATTCTTTGACTTCGATCTTGCAGGTCATCGCTGGGTCAAACGCTTCATGACAGCAGCCACCAGACTACGACCCCGGAGATCCATACTGATTCGCCCCTGGGACTTGAATGTCGTCCTCAAAGGTCTTACCTTGCCTCCATTTGAACCTCTCGCTTCTACCAGTCCAGAACACCTGGCATGGAAAACTACCTTCCTAGTAGCCATTACTATTGCGAGACGGGTTGGTGAAATCCAGGCTCTCTCCATTAGGGAACCATACATGAAGATCCTAGATGACAAAATGGTTCTTCGCCTTGACCCTACCTTTCTGCCTAAGGTGGTTTCCGACTTCCATGTTTCTCAGGACATCATTCTACCTTCTTTCTGCCAGCATCCATCTAATTCCAAGGAAGCTGAGTTCCATTCCCTGGATGTATGCCGGACTGTACAACATTACATATGACATACCGAGTCCTTTCGGAAAGATCACAATCTTTTTGTACAAATCTCCGGAAGAAATAAGGGGAAGAAAACTTCAAAAAGTACCATCGCCACTTGGATCAAGAAAGCTATCTGTGCAACTTACAACAACCAAGACAGGGTACCACCTTAGAATCTGAAGGCCCACTCCACCCGATCCATCTTGGTCTCCTGGGCTGAAAGGGCAGATGCTTCCATCGAGCAGATCTGCAGGGCTGCCATCTGGTCATCTGTTCATATGTTCATTAAATATTATATACTTGATCTGACTGATAAAGACTTAGCTTTCGGTCGGAAAGTACTGCAAGCTATTGTGTGTCCCAACCCCAACCCCCCCCCCCCGAGGATTTCGTTGGTATTCCCCCTGTTGTGCTGTCGTGGTGGTTGATTGGAGAAAATAGAATTATTCTTACCGTTAATTCGATTTCTAAGAACCCTCCATGACTGCATGGATTCCCTCCCTACTTCACGTACTTATGCTTGTTGTTGAACAAATGTAAATGAACAACATTTAAGCAATCATACCGGTGTGGTACTTGTAAACAACACTGGAGAGGAGGGCGGGGAGGGGCCTTTTAACCTCTTTGTGTTTCCTGTCCCTATTAGGGCGGGGAGTCGTCCTCCTGTTCTGCTGCCGTGGAGGGTTCTAAAGCCCACTTTACACGTTGCAATTAGTTGTACAATCGCATTTGCGATGTGACACGCCCAGGTTGCATACGGGATCTTATGAGATTGCACGTTGGTCGTTCATTTGCTGTCACACGTGCGTTAGTAATCTATGTTAAATTGGTCAATTTTGTGTGCGATCCTTTAGATCACGTGTTCTGTGACGTATGCATTGGGCACCTTTTTTTTTTTTATTTATTGACTTGCCAAGCGTGTGTAATGTGTAGGGATGCGTTTTTACTATGTCATCTGCCGTTCAGCTCTGCTACATGGCCGCTGACAGCAGACACAGACAGCCATGTAGCAGAGCTGAATGGCAGATGACAGCAGACACAGACAGAGCCGCACTGTCAGAATGAACTCGGGTGAACCTCACCCGACTTCATTGTCATGCTGCGGCTCTGTCTGTGTCGCGTCCCGATTAGCGGTCACCAGTGAAGGACTCACCGGTGACCACTAATCCCCCGAGTGACTGAAGTGTCCCCCCCTCTCTGATACTCACCGATCCCCGGTGTGGCACTGCACGGCATTCACACTGCAGCGGCGGCTTTTACTGTTTTGAAAAAGCCGGCTGCCCATTAAACAATTTCGTATTCCCTGCTTTCCCCGCCCACCGGCGCCTATGATTGGTTACAGTGAGACACGCCCCCACTCTGAGTGACAGGTGTCACACTGCACCCAATCACAGCAGCCGGTGGGCGTGTCTATACTGTGTAGTGAAATAAATAATTAAATAATTAAAAAAAACGGCGTGCGGTTCCCCCCATTTTTAAAACCAGCCAGATAAAGCCATACGGCTGAAGGCTGGTATTCTCAGGATGGGGAGCTCCACGTTATGGGGAGCCCCCCACCCTAACAATATCAGCCAACAGCCGCCCAGAATTGCCGCATACATTATATGCGACAGTTCTGGGGCTGTACCCGGCTCTTCCCGATTTGCCCTGGTGCGTTGGCAAATCGGGGTAATAAGGAGTTATTGGCAGCCCATAGCTGCCACTAAATCCTAGATTAATCATGTCAGGCGTCTATGAGACACCCTCCATGATTAATCTGTAAATTACAGTAAATAAACACACACCCGAAAAATCCTTTATTAGAAATAAAAACACACACACATTCCCTGGTTAACCACTTTAATCAGCCCCAAAAAGCCCTCCATGTCCGGCGTTATCCAGGATAGTCCAGCGTCGCTTCCAGCGCTGCTGCATGGAGGTGACCGGAGCCGCAGCAGACACAGCCGCTCCGGTCACCTCCACGCGGCAACTGAGGTGAGAAGCGCGATCAGCTGAGCTGTCACTGAGGTTACCCGCTGTCACTGGATCCACCGCTGGATCCAGTGACAGCGGGTAACCTCAGTGACAGATCAGCTGATCGCCGGCTGTCTTCATTAGCTGTGTGGAGGTGACAGGAGCGGCTGTGTCTGCTGCGGCTCCGGTCACCTCCATGCAGCAGCGCTGGAAGCGACGCTGGACTATCCTGGATAACGCCGGACATGGAGGGCTTTTTGGGGCTGATTAAAATGGTGAACCAGGGAATGTGTGTGTGTTTTTATTTCTAATAAAGGATTTTTTCGGGCGTGTGTTTATTTACTGTAATTTACAGATTAATCATGGAGGGTGTCTCATAGACGCCTGACATGATTAATCTAGGATTTAGTGGCAGCTATGGGCTGCCAATAACTCCTTATTACCCCGATTTGCCAACGCACCAGGGCAAATCGGGAAGAGCCGGGTACAGTCCCAGAACTGTCGCATATAATGTATGCGGCAATTCTGGGCGGCTGTTGGCTGATATTGTTAGGGTGGGGGGCTCCCCATAACGTGGAGCTCCCCATCCTGAGAATACCAGCCTTCAGCCGTATGGCTTTATCTGGCTGGTTTTAAAAATGGGGGGAACCGCACGCCGTTTTTTTTTAATTATTTAATTATTTATTTCACTACACAGTATAGACACGCCCACCGGCTGCTGTGATTGGGTGCAGTGTGACACCTGTCACTCAGAGTGGGGGCGTGTCTCACTGTAACCAATCATAGGCGCCGGTGGGCGGGGAAAGCAGGGAATACGAAATTGTTTAATGGGCGGCCGGCTTTTTCAAAACAGTAAAAGCCGCCGGAGCAGTGTGAATGCCGTGCAGCGCCGGGGATCGGGGATCGGTGAGTATATGAGAGAGGGGGATAGACTGACATGGACAGAGAGTGAGGGACAGAGATAGTGACAGACTGACAGAGATTAGTGAATGACAGACATTGTGAGGCGTTTCAGAACGCAGCTTTTCAGCTGCGCTCTGAAGCGGACCTTTTTTAAGCTGCGGTGCAGAGCGCACACCTGCGCACATAGCATCAGACACCAAAATCGTATGGGGGATGTCACACGTTACAATTCACTAGTTTCGTGCAACAAAACGCTCAATTCTAGAGAATGATACGATGTGTTTGCGATCAACGGTTTTGCGTTCAATCCTGATCGCACGTAGATGTCACACGCAGATACCTCACAAACGATGCCGGATGTGCGTCACTTACAACTTGACCCCAACGACGGATTGTGAGATATATTGAAGCGTGTAAAGTGGGCTTAAGAAACCGAATTAACGGTGTTGAGGAGAGCCATAAGATTAAATACTTAATTAACCTCTTGACAAGGGATTGTGGGAAATATGTCGATTTGCCTTACATAATTCAGGTTTCAGATCATATACATGACACAGATATAAAGATGGCCGCCATTTCCTGTTATCCACACCTTGCTTGGAATGCAAGGAATGTCCAGATGAAAGAAGACCACCATATAAGGGAAGACCCCTGGTCAAGCTAGAAGACCAACCCAAAGATCAGATGACATCACAGACCAAACCATCAGCATGGATGCACCAGATGACGTCTCTCCCATCATCATGGTTTCATCCACTGAAGTCAGACGCACCCATCAACAGCAACACGGATCTCCCCATTGGCTAGCTCATGAACTGTCCCACTAAATGGGCATATCTGAACTTGTGTACGCCCCTAGCCTATATCAAGAGGACGCATGTTCCTTCTCTGTCTGTTTGGTGCCATTTCTACTGTGACCAAGAAGAGATTTCATATCCGACTGTGTCTGGAATGAATTCTTTTATACATGCACTTGGCCCATATCAATTCGGCCAGAGCGTAGGCAACTAGTGATCTCTGTTTAAGAGTTCACCCTAACATTGGTAAGAATAATTCTATTTTTTTCCTCCCCATAAAAGCAGGGGAGAGTTTGTCTTAATAAATATTGTTATTGTACCACCAGCTTGGAGGCCTTTCCTCTCAGTGGCACGACTGTATTGAAATGGGTTCGGGTCCCCGCAGTTATCGGGGACCTTTACATCTATACTGTCCCTTGTACCTTCTTGTCTCTGATCCACTATGCTATATGTGCCCGTTACTTATTGACACATTTACTACCTACCAATAGGAACGCTGACCAAGCAGCTCCCTTACATTAGGAGTTTAATCATATGAGACACCATTAGTCTCCTTTGCACAGTCTTTTTGTCTGATAAATTCAGTGTCTACTGAAACCACTAATGGGAAAACATCTAAAACCTCATTACAGGATTTAATACATATGAGGTGTGTATGGGACCAAATCTTTCATAATGAATGGGTACAGTAATATCAATAGTATGACACAACATTTATCATTTCTGTATACAGAGCACTGGTCAGTCTGCCCTGAGGATACAATAGGACTATTATAGCAGCAGCCAGGACTTTTTTCATATTTCTCAAGGTATGGGCAAATAATACATCCACTGATGTTAATACAAGGAGCAGATTTTCTTTTATGTCTCTCAAAGTTACCTTATTTTACAGACATTGGACTCTTGACTGTTTGGCAGTGGACATTGTACCACTGTTTTAAGGTGGCCCTACCACATTTTATTTTTAGGTATTGTGATAACACGCTCCGGGATCGCCTTTGCTGGGTTCAAAGGGCACGTATTCACCTCAGGCAGACAGCCGAATTCAAGGTGTAACTGACGCTTGGTCAGGTTTATTGCAGTGAAGCATAAACAAAAAGAAAAAAAAACACCAACAAAATAAATCCTTGCCTGTCCGGCACTAACTATACACGGTGTTATCCTAACTACCAACTGGAGGGCTTCTCCCTTCCAGCTAAACCATACAAACATCAGGCACTGCTCCTCACAAGTGTCTCCTACACAGCCAGGCTTACTGTGTTCCCAGATGGAGACCCTCCCCCAACTTCCCAGATTCCTTTTACCTCCGTCCTTCACCTCCCATTAATCCATTAGTAGCCAGGTGATCCTGGCCAGGCTAAGTCACATAGGACCGATACCGGGGTGAGATATACCTGCCCTCATCCACTAATCCCACATGAGTCTCACATATCCCCCCCCTCTGCTCAGACCACTGCAGCTGAGCAACAGCACCCACAAAACAGTGCACACGAGACAGGGCATCAGCATTCCCCATCCGCACCCCCGGGCGGTGCTCCACTGTAAAACGGTAGGCCTGAAGTGCAAGGAACCACCGGGTCACTCGGCCATTCCGTTCCCTATTCAAGTGCATCCACTTGAGAGGGGCATGGTCAGTGATCAGCCGGAACTTCCTTCCAATCAAGTAATATTTAAGGGACTCTAGAGCCCACTTAATGGCTAAGCATTCTTTTTCCACTATGGCATAGTTGCGTTCATGCTTATTAAGTTTCCGACTAAGATAAAGGACCGGATGTTCCTCTCCGTCCTTCAGTTGTGACAATACAGCCCCTATACCGGCATCAGAAGCGTCCGTTTGGACCACGAACTCGCTGCGGAAGTCAGGAGTCATTAGCACAGGTTGAGAGCAAAGAGCTAGTTTTAAGTTATGGAAGGCTTCTTCGGCTGCCGTGGTCCATTTGATCATGACAGAGTCTTTCCCTTTGGTAAGGTCCGTCAGGGGAACAGCGGTAGCCGCAAAATTGGGAATGAACCGTCGGTAGTAGCCGGCTATTCCCAAAAACGCTCTCACCTGCTTCTTGTTGACTGGTTGCGGCCATTTCTGAATGGCTTGTATCTTGTCAATCTGGGGTTTAACAATTCCCCTCCCAATTACGTATCCCAAATACCGGGCTTCTTCCAGCCCGATATGACATTTCTTGGGGTTTGCTGTTAGACCCGCCTCCCGCAGGTCCTCAATCACAGCCTCTAGTTTCTGGAGGTGCGTCTCCCAGTCCAGGCTGTAAATGACTATGTCATCCAAATACGCAGAAGCATACTGCCTATGGGGCCTCAGGACTCGGTCCATCAACCTTTGAAAGGTTGCCGGTGCCCCGTGTAGTCCAAACGGCATATACACATACTGGTATAAACCTTCCGGTGTAGAAAACGCGGTTTTCTCTTTAGCGGCCTCTGTTAGCGGGATCTGCCAATAGCCCTTCGTTAAGTCTAGGGTCGTGATATACCGGGCTTTTCCAAGCCGATCTATTAATTCATCGACCCGTGGCATAGGGTATGCATCAAATTTGGAGACCGCATTTAATCTCCTGAAGTCATTGCAGAATCTAATGGAGCCGTCTGGTTTCGGTATTAACACAATCGGACTCGACCAGGCGCTATGCGATTCCTCGATTACACCTAACTCCAACATGGTCTTCACTTCTCGGGAGACAGCTTCCCGCCGAGCCTCCGGTATTCGGTAGGGCTTTACCTGAACTGTTACCCCAGGCTCTGTTATGATGTCATGTTTAATGAGAGTGGTCTGCCCGGGCTTTTCCGAGAAAAACTCGTGATTGTTGATTACAAACTGCTTGACGTCGGTCTTTTGCCGCTCCGACAGAGTCTCCGCCGTCCCGACATCCGGTATGGTCTGCTTGCAGACCGGAAGGGCCAGACCTGCTGACAGAGCTGGACGGTCCTTCCAGGGTTTTATCAGATTCACGTGATAAATCTGTTCAGGCTTCCTTTTACCAGCCTGGTACACTTTGTAGTTTACCTCACCCACCCGTTCCTTAATTTCAAAGGGGCCTTGCCACTTTGCCAGAAATTTGCTTTCTGCCGTGGGGACCAGGATCAACACCCTATCTCCGGGTGCAAAAGTACGGATCTTGGCCCCCCTATCATAAATCCTTTTCTGTGCTCCTTGAGCCTGTATCATATGCTCTTTAACGATGGGCATCACCGCCGCAATACGGTCCTGCATTTGGGTTACATGGTCTATTACGCTTTTGAACGGGGTGACCTGTCCCTCCCAGGTTTCTTTAGCGACATCTAACAGTCCACGGGGACGTCGGGCGTACAGAAGCTCGAAAGGAGAGAACCCTGTGGAAGACTGGGGCACCTCCCGGATGGCAAAAAGCAAATACGGGAGTAAGTAGTCCCAGTTCTTCCCGTCCTTGTCTATCGCCTTACGGAGCATCTGTTTCAAAGTTTTGTTAAACCGTTCAACCAGTCCGTCCGTTTGAGGGTGATACACGGAGGTGCGTAACTGTGCTATTTGTAACAGCCTGCAGAGTTCTTTCATTACTTTAGACATAAAGGGGGTTCCTTGGTCTGTGAGTATTTGTTTTGGGACACCAACCCGACTAAACACATGGACCAGCTCCTTGGCAATGGTCTTGGTGGCCGTGTTACGCAAAGGGATGGCCTCGGGGTAACGAGTGGCATAATCCAAGATGACAAGGATGTGCTGGTGTCCTCGTGCAGACTTGGGGAGGGGTCCAACTAAATCCATCCCAATTCTCTCAAATGGGATCTCGATGATAGGCAGAGGTACTAAGGGGCTACAGAAACGGGGCCTAGGCGCAGAGATTTGGCAGTCAGGACAAGACTCGCAATAGGTGCGAATATCGTGATGCATGCCGGGCCAAACAAAACAGTGTAATATCCTTTCGGTAGTTTTCTGGACCCCCAGGTGTCCCCCCATCATGTGTCCGTGTGCCAGGTCCAGCACTCTCCGCCTGTAGGCTCTCGGCACAACCAATCGTTGTACTGTGTCATCCCCCTTCTTCTCTATCTGATAGAGAAAGTCATTCTCCAGTGCCATGTAGGGGTAAGACAGCCTAGTACCTGCATCCACCTGCACCCCGTTTATCATTTTAACATTTTTTATAGCCTGAGAAAGGGTAGGATCTCTCATTTGCTCACTTTGGAAGTCATCTTTCTGGACTTCCAAATTCAGCCAAGAGGAAGGGGGACAGCCACCCGTGTCCGCCTCTGCCCCGGGTTCATCGGAATCACCCGCCAGAACTGAAAAGGGGAACTGGGGGTTGTTTTCAGCGGATTCCTCCTCTGAACCCTCTTGTGGGGCATCCTCTAGTGGCTCCGGGCCCACACAAGGTGTGGAAGAAGGATCATCCGTGCGGCTACCCTGGGGTACTAATTGGTTCTCCCACAACTGCCAGAAGTGGGGAAAATCCCTGCCCAAAATGATATCATGCAATAGTGCTGGTACTAGTCCCACCTTATGATGCACAGACCCATAGGGCGTAGTAATGCAGGAGACCGTTGTGAGGTACGAGCAGGTGTCTCCATGCACACATGTCACAGAAAATTTATCTGACGGTCCCATCGGGACTGCCACCAGACTGGCCTTTACCAGAGTCACCACACTTCCCGAGTCTAATAGTGCAACAACAGTATTGCCATCAATGGACACTTCACACAGGTGTTTTTTCATATCGCCTTGACATGCAGCAACACACACTACCCGTGCAACCATAGCCCTGCGTTTTTCAAAGTCCGTGACATCACACTGCATCGGTTCTGCAGTTACTGGACAGTTTGCAGCAATGTGGCCCGCCTCCTGGCAGCGGAAACACCTCACGGGCCCCTTGCTAAGACCATAGTTTGGCACCTTAGCCCTCACAGGGCCAGCAGTCCTGTTTTCCTCCTCCACTGCCTTAGGATATTTTCCTCCTCCCCATGACCCTGGAACAGTCTTACCAGATCCTCGTCGAGAAGGGGAAGAGCGAGGATGTGTAGCATCGTCCATAAGTCCTTCTGCCAAGGAATAACGCTCCACTAGATCCACTAGCTGATCCGCTGTCGTGGGGTTTCCATGGCTTACCCACCTCTTCAGAGATGGCGGTAGAGCTCTTAGGTATTTATCAAGAACGATTCTTTGTACCATCTCTGGCGCCGTCAGAACCTCGGGCTGTAGCCATTTCTTGGTCAAGTGAATGAGGTCAAACATCTGTGACCGCGGTGGTTTATCGGGCTGATAAGTCCATTGATGAACTCTCTGTGCTCGCACGGCCGTCGTCACTCCCAGCCGGGCAAGGATCTCGGCTTTTAGTTTATCAAAGTCATGCGCTGCTTCAGGCTCAAGATCAAAGTAGGCTTTTTGTGCCTCACCTGCCAGAAACGGTGCAAGCAAGTCGGCCCATCGCTCCTTTGGCCACTTTTCCCGCTCCGCCGTCCGTTCAAACGTGGTCAGGTAAGCTTCCACATCGTCCTCTGTGGTTAATTTCTGCCAGCACCGACTCACATGAATCACCCTCTGGTCAGCCTCCGCATTACTCTCCGGTACGGTCGCCAGACGCTGCGCCACCAGCTGCAAAAGTTGGCGGTCTTTAACCGTCGATTCCACCAGTTCCTTCAACTGTGCCGACATCAAGCGATTAGCCTCTTGCTGCACAGCTGCGGATTGTACCAGCGCTTTCACCACGTCATCCATTATGATGCGCTGTAACGTGCTGCCCGCGTTCTCCACCACAATGTGATAACACGCTCCGGGATCGCCTTTGCTGGGTTCAAAGGGCACGTATTCACCTCAGGCAGACAGCCGAATTCAAGGTGTAACTGACGCTTGGTCAGGTTTATTGCAGTGAAGCATAAACAAAAAGAAAAAAAAACACCAACAAAATAAATCCTTGCCTGTCCGGCACTAACTATACACGGTGTTATCCTAACTACCAACTGGAGGGCTTCTCCCTTCCAGCTAAACCATACAAACATCAGGCACTGCTCCTCACAAGTGTCTCCTACACAGCCAGGCTTACTGTGTTCCCAGATGGAGACCCTCCCCCAACTTCCCAGATTCCTTTTACCTCCATCCTTCACCTCCCATTAATCCATTAGTAGCCAGGTGATCCTGGCCAGGCTAAGTCACATAGGACCGATACCGGGGTGAGATATACCTGCCCTCATCCACTAATCCCACATGAGTCTCACAGTATGTACTTCACATTTCACCACATTTGGAAGATGTCCATCTTAAATAATAGATGTGTTGTACCTTATACCTGTAGGCATCCTTCTCACAGCTTTAAAAAATACCTTCTTAGAAAAAACCCTCTTTGAGTGAATTACACTTTTTTCTAGATATGTGCTATCTAACTCATTCTCTATACCAGGGGTATCAAGTAAGCGGCCTGCAGGCCAGTGGACCTGGTAACGATCGCAGCCAGCGTAGAAGCCGCAGCTGTCAGTGCTTTATTTCTGATTAACGTTTTGACGGCACTGCACAGTCAAGCTCTCTCTGTGCAACTCAATGGCAGCCGCCGGCCAATCAGAAGCAAGCATCTGACGCGTATGACCTCAGCTGCTTTCCTCTGATTGGCCAGCAGCTACTATTGGAATAGTTGTGCAGAGAGAACTTAACTCTGCGCAGCGCCAGCAAAATGTTCATTTGAATTTCAGATGAAGTGCTGACAGAGGTTGTGATTATTACCGGGTCCACATACCTGTGGGACACCTAAAGCAAAAAAGAGGATGCCAACGGAACGGAGGACAGGTGAAAAGAGTGGTGTGTGTGTGTGTGTATGTGTGTGCGTGCGTGTGTGTGTATGCGAGTACGCGTGTGCATGTGTGTGCGCGCACGCGTGATGGCCGCTGATAGAGATGAGCGGTTTTCGAACCGGACACCAAATTTAAAAATCAAGGTTCAGGTTCGGATGCTTTATGTGCAAACAAATCTCATGCGAGCAATGCTGTGCTCAGGTACGCTTGGTGCTCAGCACTGTGTAAGCCACTTGCAGTGTTTGAACAGCATATATTGGGGGTAAAAACAGAGTGCTCGGATGTAGTGTTAAAAAAAAAAAAGTTTTAAAAAGCCCGTCCACTTTCCCCTGGAAGTGATCTGCTTATGGCTGGCTGTATGTGGGCAGCGGAGACTCATATTGCCAATCAGTGACTGAATCCAAGGCTCGAGTCATGCTCAAGCCTGTGGAGCTAGGCTCATTTGTTGCCAATGAACCAAGTCTTGACAGATCTGCTCATCTCTACCCCCTGAGGCTGCACAAGGCAGGGTGTCAGTGTGTGAGTGTGTGCGCGAGAAGAATGGCACAATAGGGGACCAGGATAGGACATTGTTACAAGAAGAGGTCCAGTAAGTTGACATTACTACAAGAAGAGGACCTGTATGGGCACAATACTATACAATGGACAGAAGGATGGAAACATTACCACAGGATGGGCACATTGCTAAAGGATGGGCAAAAGGATGGGGCAAATAACTTCAAAATGGGGACAAGGATGTGCTTATTACTTCAGGATGGGGACAAGGATGGGGCACATTGCTACAGGATGGGGACAAGGATGGGCACATTACTACAAAAAGGAGCCAAGAATAGGCACATTACTGTAGGATGGGGACATTACTACAGGGTGAGGACCAGGATGGGGACAAGGCTGAGACACATTACTACAAGGTGGGGACAAGTATGGACACATTACTACAGGATGAGGACCAGAATGGGGCACATTACTACAGGATAGGCACATTACTATAAGTAGGGGACAAGGATGGGCACATTACTATAGGAAGGGGACAAGAATGGGGGCATTACTACAGGCTAAAAACCAGGATGGGGAAATAACTACAGGACTGGGACAAGGATGGGGCACATTACTACAAGAACGGGACAATGATGGGCACATTACTAGAAGATGGAAATGAGGATGAGTACATTACTACAAGGGGACAAGGATAGAAACATTGCAACAAAATGGGGAGCAGGATGGTGCATATTGCCACAAGAGGTGGCACAATTTTTTTTTAACAGCAAAAATTATATATATATGTGTGTATGTGTATATATATTGTGAGGTAGCGTGGTCGGCTGCGCAGCAGAAGACACGGGATCCAGGCACCAAGGGTCACAGCACACGGTTTAATATCCAAAAACAAAAGTCCACAACAGTACACATGTGCCTCTCCGGCAGAGAACTCAGGGAGTTGTGTTCACTCCCTCCCACCCGGCACACCTGCCCTTGTTCCTGTTTCCTTTTTAACCCTTCCTTAAGCCTGTAGGGAAACAGCATTAACCCTGGAGTGGAGTTACTTTCTATCATGGAGTGAGCACAACCGGGGCGAGACATACCGGCCGTCATAGATAACCCCGGTCACAGTCTCACATACCCCCCCCCCTCAGTTCAAGCGAGCGGGGTTGAACTCCTGCCATCAAACACGGGCCGCGGGACAAGGCATCGGCGTTGCCCTGCAACCCACCGGCCCGGTGTTCAACCGTAAACCGGACGTTCTGCAGAGAAAGGAACCACCGGGTAACCCGGGCATTCCGTTCCTTGGCGGACCTCATCCAGACCAGTGGAGAGTGATCCGTCACCAAGCGAAACTGTCGTCCCAGCAGGTAATAGCGTAGGGACTCCAAGGCCCACTTGATCGCCAGGCACTCCTTCTCCACTACGCTATAATTCCGCTCAGGAGGGGTGAGCTTCCTACTCAAGAAGGTGACGGGGTGTTCCTCCCCCTTAACCACCTGAGACAGCACTGCCCCCAGGCCGACCTCAGAGGCATCAGTCTGTACTATGAACTCCTTCCGGAAATCAGGATTGACAAGAACGGGTTGTCCGCACAGGACCCCCTTCAGGGCCCGGAAGGAGTCCTCGGCCTGCGGAGTCCAGCGCACCATGACGGACTTCTTGCCTTTGAGAAGGTCCGTCAAGGGGGCTGATAGTCCTGCAAAATCTTTTACAAACCTCCTGTAATACCCTACGATACCCAGGAAGGCCCTAACCTGCTTCGTGGTCAGGGGTCTAGGCCACTTCTGGATCGCCTCAACTTTGTTAATTTGAGGCTTAATCACTCCTTGGCCTATTACGTAGCCCAAGTAGCGGGCTTCCGTGAGTCCCAACGCACATTTCTTGGGATTGGCTGTCAATCCGGCTGTTCGGAGCGCGTTCACCACCGCTTGTACCTGTTCCAAGTGGGTCTGCCACTCAGAGCTGTAATTAATGATGTCATCAAGGTACGCTGATGCATATGCCTGGTGGGGTTCCAGCACCAAGTCCATCAACCTCTGGAAAGTGGCCGGAGCGCCATGTAACCCAAAAGGCAAGACAACATGGTGGAAGAGACCCTCCGGCGTAACAAAAGCGGTTTTCTCCTTGGCGGACTCCGTCAGTGGCACCTGCCAGTACCCCTTGGTCAGGTCGAGCGTGGTGAAATATCGCGCCTGTCCCAGCCTATCAATCAGCTCATCCACCCGGGGCATGGGGTAGAGATCGAACTTGGATATTTCGTTCAATCTCCTAAAGTCATTGCAGAACCTTAAGGAGCCATCGGGTTTTGGTATTAGGACAATGGGACTAGCCCATTCACTCCGGGATTTTTCGATGACCCCCAGGCGTAGCATTGTCTTCACTTCCTCTGATATGGCTTGTCTTCGAGCCTCCGGCACCCGGTATGACTTCAGGCGTACCTTCAGGTGAGGCTCGGTGACAATGTCATGTCGTATCAGACTGGTCCTACCAGGCAGCTCGGAGAAGACATCGGGGTTCTGCTGAACCAGCCGTCTGGCCTCTCGCCTCTGAGTCTTGGTAAGGGTTTCTCCAATCCTTACTTCCGGTTCGTCCTCTCCGGAGGTCGTGGGAGCCGGATGGGAACGACCCGAAGAGGAGGGAGACGGGGAGAAAACAACCATCAGGCTTTCCCGTTCCTGCCAAGGTTTTAATAGGTTGATATGGTATATTTGTTCGGGTTTCCGCCTACCGGGCTGCAATACTTTATAGTTGACCACCCCGACTCTTTCCTTTATCTCGTAGGGGCCTTGCCACTGAGCCAGGAATTTACTCTCCGCCGTGGGGATTAAAACCAACACCCGATCCCCGGGTTTAAAGGTCCGCACGGTGGCGTGTCTATTGTAGCGGCCGCTTTGCGCGGCCTGAGCCTCCTGTAAATGCTCCTTTACAATTGGCATGACCGCGCTTATGCGGTTCTGCATTCCTAAAATGTGTTCAATCACACTTTTATGGGGGGTGGGCTCTTGCTCCCAGGTTTCCTTTGCCAGGTCCAACAATCCCCGGGGATGTCGCCCGTATAACAATTCAAAAAGCGAAAACCCCGTGGATGCCTGTGGCACCTCTCGTATGGCAAACATCAAATAGGGAAGCATCATATCCCAGTCTTTCCCGTCTTTGGAGATCACCCTTTTGAGCATGGTTTTCAGGGTTTTATTGAATCGTTCTACTAACCCATCCGTCTGAGGATGATACACAGACGTACGCAACTGCTTGATCTGGAGTAGCCGGCATAGCTCTTTGGTTACTTTAGACATGAACTGGGTCCCCTGATCCGTAAGGATCTCCTTGGGCAACCCCACCCGGCAGAACACAGCAAACAACTCCCGAGCTATAAGCTTCGCCGCAGTATGTCTGAGGGGTATCGCCTCTGGATACCGGGTGGCATAGTCAACGATCACTAGGATGTGTTGGTGCCCTCGAGCGGACTTTACGAGGGGCCCCACCAGATCCATCCCTATCCGTTCAAAAGGGACTTCTATAATGGGTAACGGTACCAACGGACTGCGAAAGTGGGTCAGGGGTGCGGTAAGCTGACACTCCGGGCAGGTTTCGCAGAACCGTTTTACCTCCCCAAAGACCCCGGGCCAATAGAACCTTTGTAATATTCGCTCCTGCGTTTTCTTGACCCCTAGGTGGCCACTCATCAGGTGTTTATGAGCCAAGTCGAGGACCCGCCGGCGATACGGCTGGGGCACCACCAACTGCTCTACCCCCACGCCCCGTATTTCATCTACCCGGTAGAGTAAATCCTGCTTAAGAGCGAAATGGGGGTACCTTACCTGGGCACTGGGCAGCTGTGCCACCCCGTCAACTACTGTCACCCGACTCCGGGCATGTATTAATGAAGGGTCCTGGAGTTGGGCTGTCCCAAACGTATCCGGGGACGCCTCCAACTCCGGGATGGGCTCGACCGTCTCAGCCTCTCCTGCCAATACCTCTACGGGCGACCTATCGGGTTCACACCCTGTCCCTATCATGGGGGCCCCTACGGCAGGCGTCCCGGATTCAGGATTGTAGGGCTCAGGTCCCGGACTGACCAATATCTGAGGGGACTTAGGAGGTCCCTTCCATAAAGTCCAAAAATAGGGCAGATCCCTTCCTAGGATCACGTCATAGGGAAGAGCGTTAATAAGTGCCACCTCATGTTGCACCTGACCGCAAGGTGCTGTGATGGTGACAATCCCCGTGGGATAGTCTCGGCGGTCCCGATGTATGCAAACCACCCCCACGGTACGTCCTGTGGCCTTTACTTTAGCCCTCAAGGTTGATCGCACAAGAGTCACTAAGCTTCCGGAATCCAACAAGCCTGTAACCGGACATCCATTCACCTGTATTTGGCACAAGTGGGGCTCAGTCTCTGGGGAGACCAGGTCAGCGGTACACACCACCTGAGCATACATTGAACCCCGCCGGGTTACCCCACAATCCATGGGCTCCGTGGTGAGTGGACACTGGGCTTCCATATGTCCCACCCGCTGGCACCGCCAACATCTAATAGGGAAGGAAACCCCCTTGACGAGTTGTCGTTTAGGGTATATAGCCTTCCGGACCTCAGGGACGGAGGGCGCGGCCTCAGACGGGACGGTAGCGGACTCCTGCCCCGGTGTCAGCGGTGGGTCCTTGGCCCTAGGCTTGGAGGGGCCGGACCGACGAGCGGTACGCAAAGTCTCAGTGTCCCGTATCAAGTACTGCGTAGCCACATGCCGCTCTACCAGGCCCACTAATTGGTCCAGGGTACTTGGGTCGCCCTGTCCTACCCACCGTTGAATGGTGACGGGTAAAGTGCGCACAAAACGATCAACTACTACCCTTTCCACCATTTGCGCCGGGCTCAGAGTGTCAGGCTGCAACCACTTCTTTACGAGATGCAACAAGTCATAGGCCTGGGAGCGTACGGGTTTAGCTTCCTCATAGAACCACTGATTTACCCGCTGAGCCCGCACATAGGTATTCACCCCCATCCGTTTCGGCTTTCAGGGTCGCATATTCTAAGGCGTCCTCGGTACAGAGGTCCAGGTACGCTTTTTGGGGCTCCCCCGTCAGATAGGGCGACAATACCTCAGCCCACTGGGGGGTCGGCAGCTTTTCCCGCTCGGCCACCCGCTCAAACACCGCCAGGAACGCTTCCACATCATCCCCCGGGGTCATCTTTTGCAACGCTTGTCTCACCGCTTTCCGGACGCTGCCGTCGTCACCCGGTCCCGGGGTTGTTGCTGCCGGTCCGGCACGGATCGATTTGGCCAGGAGAACCATCTGTTCTTGGTGCCTTTTTTCCTGCAATTGCAAGGATTGCTGCTGACGTTCCAACGACCGGAGCAGGTGTTCATTAGCCTGTTGTTGCTGTGCATTAGCCTGCTGTTGCTGTGCATTAGCCTGTTGTTGCTGTGCATTAGCCTGAGCCAGCTGCTTTAGTATGTTCTCCATGGCGTCACCGGGTTTGGGCTGTAGTATAGCCGCTCGAATCCAGGACATGTGCTACCGGATCACCAGAAATGGAAGCTACACCTCACCGGGCTGGCATGCCCGCCGATTCTCCACCATATGTGAGGTAGCGTGGTCGGCTGCGCAGCAGAAGACACGGGATCCAGGCACCAAGGGTCACAGCACACGGTTTAATATCCAAAAACAAAAGTCCACAACAGTACACATGTGCCTCTCCGGCAGAGAACTCAGGGAGTTGTGTTCACTCCCTCCCACCCGGCACACCTGCCCTTGTTCCTGTTTCCTTTTTAACCCTTCCTTAAGCCTGTAAGATCTGGTGATTGACTTGGCCATTGCAGAATATTCCACTTTTTTGCACTCATGAACTCCTGGGTAGCTTTGGCTGTATGCTTGGGGTCATTGTCCATCTGTACTATGAAGCGCCGTCCGATCAACTTTGCGGCATTTGGCTGAATCTGGGCTGAAACTATATCCCGGTACACTTCAGAATTCATCCGGCTACTCTTGTCTGCTGTTATGTCATCAATAAACACAAGTGACCCAGTGCCATTGAAAGCCATGCATGCCCATGCCATCACGTTGCCTCCACCATGTTTTACAGAGGATGTGGTGTGCCTTGGATCATGTGCCGTTCCCTTTCTTCTCCAAACTTTTTTCTTCCCATCATTCTGGTACAGGTTGATCTTTGTCTCATCTGTCCATAGAATACTTTTCCAGAACTGAGCTGGCTTCATGAGGTGTTTTTCAGCAAATTTAACTCTGGCCTGTCTATTTTTGGAATTGATGAATGGTTTGCATCTAGATGTGAACCCTTTGTATTTACTTTCATGGAGTCTTCTCTTTACTGTTGACTTAGAGACAGATACACCTACTTCACTGAGAGTGTTCTGGACTTCAGTTGATGTTGTGAACGGGTTCTTCTTCACCAAAGAAAGTATGCGGCGATCATCCACCACTGTTGTCATCCGTGGACGCCCAGGCCTTTTTGAGTTCCCAAGCTCACCAGTCAATTCCTTTTTTCTCAGAATGTACCCGACTGTTGATTTTGCTACTCCAAGCATGTCTGCTATCTCTCTGATGGATTTTTTCTTTTTTTCAGCCTCAGGATGTTCTGCTTCACCTCAATTGAGAGTTCCTTAGACCGCATGTTGTCTGGTCACAGCAACAGCTTCCAAATGCAAAACCACACACCTGTAATCAACCCCAGACCTTTTAACTACTTCATTGATTACAGGTTAACGAGGGAGACGCCTTCAGAGTTAATTGTAGCCCTTAGAGTCCCTTGTCCAATTACTTTTGGTCCCTTTAAAAAGAGGAGGCTATGCATTACAGAGCGATGATCCCTAAACCCTCTCTCCGATTTGGATGTGAAAACTCTCATATTGCAGCTGGGAGTGTGCACTTTCAGCCCATATTATATATATAATTGTATTTATGAACATGTTTTTGTAAACAGCTAAAATAACAAAACTTGTGTCACTGTCCAAATATTTCTGGCCCTGACTGTATATATATATATATATATATATATATATATATATATTACACACACAAAGAAGTGCACATCTGTTCTAATAAACAAATATATCTTTTTCTATACATGCATACATATACATTATTATGTATAGAAAAAAAATGGTGCCTATAAAAGTCATTTTGTCTTGCAATCAATGCGGCCCCCCAAATATACTTTTTCTATGTGCACCCTAAGGCTATGTGTCCACGGTAGAATGTTGCTGCGGATTTTTCTGCATGAAAATCCGCGGCTTTCCCGCAAAATCTGCACCTTTTCAAAGGTGCGGATTTGCCGCGGATTTGCAGCGGATTTACCGCGGAATTGCCAAGGATTTTGGTGCGGATTTTTTTTTTTTTACCTAATTTTGAAGCCAAAATCCAGATCAAAATCCGCAACAATAATTGACATGTTGCAGATTTTTCCGGATCAAAATCCGCACCAAATCCGCCGTGGAAAAATCCGCAGCATGGGCACAGCATTTCCAAAAAGCCATAGAAATGGCTGGGTAGTGCCGCTGCTGCAGATTTTCAGGAAATCCGCGGCTTTTCCGCGAGAAATCCGCAGCAAAATCCGCGCATTTTCCGCAGCGTGGGCACATAGCCTTATACCCAGTCGAGTTTGAGACACCTGCTCTATACCAATGTGTACATATTTTCACAATTTAACTACTCTTGTAACTTACCATGTTATATTCGGTAATATAGGACATAATGCTATACATACCTTTTTAGCATACCAGTTTGCACACTGGTCCTTTCTGACTATGTAAAGATTATTGGTAAATATTACTTGTATTCACTACATATTATCTGGTACTCACTGTCTGTTCTGTGCACACACAAATAAAAAATTCCCTTGAAAAAGATCCGTTCCAAGATCGAAACATTAACGTCTGACTTTCTGTGAATTTTTGCCACTTTATTTATTATTCTCCTTAAGGCGAATAGTGTTCCCCTGTGGTCCCCACAAAGCTTCTCATGAGCCAGATCAGACACCCCATACTTTGCATTGACGAGGGGCAAGCACCCCGAAACAGCGTGTCTGCAAATTGGGATTCTGATCTGGCTTATATATCCTAGGTCATATGCAAAGGATTGTTAAATATCCACATTTGACTTTTAGGATCGCTACTTCCAATAGGTGGCGCTGCGCTAGAGTTTGTCTCCTTTGCTGGAGAGACAATTTGAATATTAAAAGCAAAAAATTCCTATTGTGACTACTTCAATTTTTCCTAAAGGTAACATAGTCTATATCTGTTAATCACAAGGTCTCCAAGCACATTCTGGGGGAAACATAGCGACCTTCATATATGACACCTGTCACTGCCTCACATATCGACCCCCTCTGTTCAAACTTGTGGGGTTGAACACTTACCATCATTCAGGGGCCACTAGACAATGCATCCGCATTTCCCTGCAACCGCCCCACAGAAAAGTTAAAGTTTTGCAAGAAGAGAAACCACCGGGTGAATGGTCTGTCACCAGGCAAAGCTGTCGTCACAGTAGGTAATGCAGGGAATTCAAGGCCCATTTTATCATTTTATAGCCAGGCACTTTTTTTCTACCACGCTATAATTTTTCTCTGCTGGGGTGAGCTTCCTACTCAAACAGGTGACCAGGTGTTCCTTTCCATTTATCTCTTGTGACAGGACCACTCCCAGAGCCACCTCCAAGGCATCTGTCTGCACTACAACACCCCTTTTAAAATTGGGATTGATGAGAATTAACCATTTGCACAAGACCACCTTTAGTGACTGGAACGCTTCATCCTGAGGGTTCCAGCGCACCATGATCGACTTCTTCCCTTTTTAGAGATTGGTAAAAGGTGATGATCTCCTAGCAAATTTGGGTACGAAACGCCTGTAATACCCCATTATGTCAAGGAAAGCTCTTACTTGCTTCGTGGTTAGGAAGCGAGGCCAGTTTTGAATGGCTTCGGCTTTATTAATTTGTGGTTTGACAACCCCTGGGCCTATCACATAACCCAAGTAGCGAGCATTGAGACCTGTTACACATTTTTTGGGGTTTGCCATCAAGGCTGTGGCTCTAAGCGAGTCCACTACCGCTTGCACCCGAGATAAGTGATAACGCCAGTCACTGCTATAGATGATGATATCATCCAGATATGCAGATGCATACTTCTTATGGGGTTCTAACACTATGTCCACCAGCCTCTGAAATGTGGTCGGAGCCCCATGTAGGCCAAAAGGCAAGACGTCATAGTGATAAAGACCCTCCGGCGTGACATAAGCATTTTTTTCTTTTGCTGACTCTATCAGCGGCACTTGCTAGTAACCCTTAGTCAGATTGAGCGTTAGGATATACTGCGCCTGTCCCAGTCTCTCAATTAGTTCATCTACCCTGGGCATTGGATAAAGGTCAAATTTTGACAAATGATTCAACTTTTGAAAATCGTTACTGTGGCGCCCCTTAGGCTCAGTCGCCACATGGTACTGCATCTCTTTTAAGATGTAGTATTCATTCCGGGTAAGAGGGGGTTAATCACTGGTATTTGTTTCACTTACACAATCCCCAGCCCATGAGTCAGCTAGTTATACAACACAGGAAGCCAGACAGCCTGGGAATTTCCCGGTTACAAGGACAACAGCCACTAAGAGTCATCCCAAAGGTGGGGGCTGCCTGAGGAAGTGAGCAAACACAAACAGTTTCTAGTCAGATCAGTCTGGGGCAGAGAAGCAACAACAGGTCCCTGGGGTGTGTGAGACCCAGCTCCCCTTAGGGAGACCTCCCAGGATACGTGCTTCAGAGCTATCTCGGGAAAAGAGAAAGTGCCAGAACATCATGGGACTTGTAGTACCATGGCTGCTATAGAGAGTTCTTAAGAGCTTCTGTAGCTAGAACAAGGCAGACTGGAAGAGGGTGAGAGGCAACCTATTGTGAATATGTTTTCCACTTTGGGGCTCCCTCTTGTGGTCAGTGCTGGCGGTGCAGTTGATGTGTGGAATGAAAGCCACACACCTGTGGAGGACTGGCAATCAGGGTCAGATTGTGCTATTTAACTGAGTAGTTTTCTCTTGTTACTTGCCGGTGCTCAATGGTCTCCTGTGTGTTAAGGACATTCTGTAACCAGCTCTGCTCACTACCAGAACTCCTCTTAGATAAGTGGTCTTTTTACCTCTGCTGTTTGTTTTCCACTTTCTTGTTGTTTTTTTCTGCTTTGATACTAATACTTGATTCCTATTTTGTCTGTGTGGAGTTCTTGGTGGAATGGGATCATTCCCTGCTGGGATTGTCTGTATACTTAGCTCCATGATTCTGCAAGGTATTGTGTTTGTCATGCTTGGTATTAATTCAGTCCCTCATCTGTATTGGTGTTTTTGGATCCCAGTAACATCAGAGTGCTGATACAGTGGGGGAGAGGTTGTGTGACCTCACGATTTTTTCATATCAGAAGTGCTGGTTTTTTTTACAGCTGCAGACAGTTGCTCCTTCCTATCCTTTCCTATAAAGATAGTTTGGGCCTCACCTTTGCTGAATCTGTCTTTTCTAGCTTTGTATTGTGTTTTTCCAAATCACCGTAGCCTTTACATGTGGGGGGCTATCTATTTTTGGGGACTACTTCGAGGCAGATTAGCTTTCTTATATCTCTATCTGTGAGATTATTTAGTTCTCCGGCTTTGTCGAGGCGTCCAGGTCATCGTAGGCACGCCCCACGGCTACTTCTAGTTGTGTGTCAGGATTAGGTCTGCAGACCGTTAAGGTTCCAGCCACTCTGTTACCTTTTGGGATACCGCATTTTTTGATCCTCCTCGGTCCCTGAATCATAACAGGAGCACCGGCCTCACCTAGATTCCAGGGTACTCAAAAGAAGGAACCGGTAAAGGATGTTATGGTGGGCTTACCTGTCCCCTCTGGTCTCGATGCCTCGATGTCATTGGCTATTCAGATTGATAGATGTTTACATGAACATAAAACAATGTGTGCAGAGGTGTCGCTCTCAGAGCGGTCTTCGGAGTTTATGCAGTGTGATAGGGTCCTTTGTAGGGTAGAACGGCAGGATTTTAGACGGCGTAATAAGCTATGTTTCTTCTCTAGAGATGCCTCTCATGCTATTTCTGTCTGCCCTAAGCGCGAGAAACGATTTGCCCGTTCATTTACTTTGGGCAGTTTACAGTCCAAGTTTCTTTTGTCAGTTTCTTTGATCTGTTCCCTATCATCATTTTCGGCTATGGCTTATATTGATTCAGGAGCTGCCGTGAACTTGATGGATTTTGGGTTTGCTGAGCATTGTGGTTTTGCTATGGTTCCTTTGTATGCTCCTATCCCTTTGAGGGGTATTGATGCTACTCCTTTAGCTGAAAATAAGCCCCAGTTTTGGACCCAGGTGAAGATGCGGGTCGCGCCTGACCATCAGGAGATTTGTAAGTTTTTGGTCTTGCATAATTTGCATGACATTTTGGTAGTGGGATTTCCTTGGTTGCAAGCCCATAATCCAGTTCTTGATCGTATTTCTTTATCTGTGACTAGTTGCGGCTGTCAATGTGTGCATAGTGATACTTCTGTTTTGTCTATTTCATCTCAGACACGAGAGGTCCCTGACTATTTGGCGGATTTCATGGATGTGTTTAATGAGACCGAGGCTGCGTCTTTGCCTCTGCATAGGGACTTTGATTGCGCTATAGAATTGGTGCCTGGTTTTAAATTTCCTAAGGGATGGCTTTTCAATTTATCTGTGCCTGAACATGTTGCTATGCAAACTTACATTAAGAAGTCTTTGGAGAAGGGTCACATTAGACCATCATCTTCCCCTTTGGGCGCCTTTTTTTTTTTTGTGGCCAAGAAGGATGGTTCATTGCGGCCCTGTATTGATTATCGTCTCCTTAATAAAATCACGGTTAAATATCAGTATCCATTGCCTCTGATTTCCGACCTGTTTTCTATTGTGAAGGGTGCTAGTTGGTTTACTAAACTCGATCTTCGGGGCGCATATAATCTCATTCGCATTAAGCAGCGTGATGAATGGAAGACGGTGTTTAATACCCCTGAGGGGCATTTTGAGTACCTAGTGATGCCCTTTGGGCTCACTAATGCCCTTTCCGTCTTTCAATCTTTCATGCATGATATTTTCCGGGACTTTGTGGACAAGTTTTTGATTGTCTATTTGGATGACATTTTGATTTTTTTTTGTCATGACTGGGATTCTCATATTGAACAGGTTCGGACAGTATTTGAGGTTCTCAGGGACAATGCGTTATATGTCCAGGGATCAAAATGTCTGTTTGGCATACAAAAGGTCTCTTTTTTTTGGGGGGGGTTATTTTGTCCCCATCTTCTTTTGAGATTGATTCGGTCAAGGTCCAGGCCATTCATGATTGAGTACAGCCTACTTCTTTGAAAAGCCTTCAGAAGTTTTTGGGTTTTGCTAATTTCTATTGGAAATTCATAGGCAATTTTTCCAGTATTGTCAAGCCATTGACTGATTTGACCAAGAAGGCAGCTGATGTTGTGAATTGGTCTTCAGAGGCAGTCTTGGCTTTTCAGGAGCTGAAAAGGAGGTTTACTTCTGCTCCGGTCTTGCGGCAGCCTGATGTGTCTATTCCTTTTCAGGTGGAGATCGATGCCTCGGAGATCGGAGCTGGGGCTGTCTTGTCTCAAAGAGACCCTTTGACTTCTAAAATTAGACCCTGTGCTTTTTTTCCTGGAAATTTTCACCACCGGAGCGAAATTATGATGAGGGGAATCGGGAATTATTGGCTATGAAGTGGGCTTTTGAAGAATGGCGACTTTGGCTGGAGGGGGCGAGACATCAAATTGTAGTACTTACTGATCATAAGAATTTGATCTATCTTGAATCTGCCAGGAGGTTGAATCCTAGGCAGGCTAGATGAGCCTTTGTTTTTCATGCGCTTTAATTTTGTGGTCTCTTATATTCCGGGTACTAAGAAAATTAAGGTGGATGCCCTTTCTAGGAGTTTCTTTGCTGATTCTCTGGATGTGACTGAGCTTGCTACCATCCTGCATGAGGGAGTGATTCTCTCTGCGATTTCACCCGATTTGAGACTTGCTCTTGAGGAATTTCAGGAGCACAAACCTGAAAGATGTCCTGGGGGGAAATTGTATGTTCCTGACCACTGGAGGAGTAGAGTGATGTCTGAAGTTCATTGTTCAGTGTTGGCTGGTCATCCTGGGATTTTTGGTACCAGGGATTTGGTGAGTAGGTCCTTTTGGTGGCCTTCTCTTTCTCGTGATGTGAGGCGTTTTGTGCAGTCCTGTGAGATTTGTTCTAGATCAAAGTCTTCTTTTTCTCGTTCTAGTGGACTATTATTGCCATTGCCAGTACCTAAGAGACCATTATTATTTTTTTTATTTATTTATTTATTTATTTATAGAGCACCTTTAGTTCCATAGTGCTGTACATGAGAAAGGGGTTACATACAGAATACATATACAAGTTACAGTAGACAGATTAGTACAGAGGGAAGGGGGCCCTGCCCTTGCGGACTTACATTCTATAGGATTTTGGGGAAGAGACAGTAGGTGGGGTGTAGATCGGGTGGCAGCTCCGCACGGTGTTCGGGCGGCAGCTCTGCACGGTGGTCGGACGGCAGCTCTGTACAGTGGTGAAGCAGTGAGGTCATTGTAGATTATAGGCATTTCTGAACAGATGAGTTTTCAGGCTCTGTTTGAAGCTTGCAAGTGTAGAAGATAGTCTAACGTGTTGAGGCAGTGAGTTCCAGAAGACTGGGGATGCTCGGGAGAAGTCTTAGAGTTGGTTGCGTGAGGAGTGAATGAGAGAGGAGGAGAGAAGGAGATCTTGTGAGGACCGGAGGTGACGTGTTGGAGTGTAGTGGGAGAATAGTTCAGAGATATACGGAGGAGACAGATTATGGACAGCTTTGTCGGTCTGTGTTAGTAGTTTGAATTGGATACGGTGAAAGATTGGGAGCCAGTGGAGGGTCTTGCAGAGAGGAGAAGCGGGGTGGTATTGAGGCGAGAGGTGATTCAGTCGGGTAGCAGAATTAAGGATGGACTGGAGAGAGGCGAGCGTGTTAGCAGGGAGGCCAAAGAGGAGGATGTTACAGTAATCGAGGCGGGAGATTATGAGGGCATGCACTAGCATTTTTGTAGATTGCGAATTGAGGAAAGGACGTATTCTCGAGAGATTTTTGAGTTGAAGATGCCAGGAGGTGGTGATGGATTGGATGTGTGGTATAAAGGACAAGGCAGAGTCAAAGGTCACTCCGAGGCACCGAACTTTGGGTACTGGCGAGAGCATGGTGTTATTTATTGTAATCGATAGATGAGGTGGAGAGTGTAGGTGAGATGGAGGAAAGATGACTAGTTCAGTTTTGGCCACATTGAGCTTTAGGAAGTGAGAGGAGAAAAAGGAGGATATAGCAGATAGACACTCCGGAATTTTGGACAGTAGAGATGTGACATCTAGGCCAGAGAGGTAGATCTGAGTGTCATCGGCATATAGGTGATACTGGAAGCCATGGGGCTTTATGAGTTGTCCCAGGCCAAATGTATAGATAGAAAAAAGTAGGGTTCCTAGGACAGAGCCTTTAGGGACGCCAACAGAGAGGCTGGGATGAAGAGGTTGTGTGGGAGTGGGAGACACTAAAAGTGCGCTTGGAAAGGTATGAAGAGATCCAAGAGAGGGCAAGATCTCTGACACAGAGGGAAGAGAGGATCTGTTATAGGAGGGAGTGGTTGACAGTATCAAAGGCTGAGGACAGGTTTAGAAGTAGGAGTATGGAGAAGTGCTTGTTAGCTTTGGCAGAAAGTAAGTAATTTGGGATTTTAGTCAGGGCAGTTTCGGTAGAATGATGTGGATGGAAGCCAGACTGTAGGTTGTCAAAGAGAGGGTTAGATGAGAGGTGGGAGGAAAGTTCAGCGTGGATATGCTGTTCCAGGAGTTTTGAGGTGAACGGAAGTAATGATATGGGGCGATAGCTGGTAGTAGAGGTTGGGTCGAAGGAAGGTTTCTTTAGGATAGGTGTGACTGTTGCATGTTTAAAGGCAGAGGGAAAGCTACCAGTCATTAAAGATAGATGGAAAAGATGGGTTAAAGCTGGTATAAGGATAGTGGTGATGTTTGGGAGGAGGTGGGATGGGATGGGGTCAAGTGTCACTACCTGGTGCGCTTTTGAGAGAAGACGTGCAAGCTCTCCTTCGGTGATGGTGGGGAGGAAGTTTATGGGGGAGGGGTAGTGGTCAGTTATATGAAGGGGTTGTGGTGACTGAGCAGAGAAGACTTGCCTTATTTGGTCAATTTTTATTTATTTGTATTTTTTTTTAATAAGTGGCAAAGTCTTCTGCAGAAATGAGGGAAGTTGGAGGGGGCAGTGGTGGGCGAAGGAGGGAGTTGAAAGTATTAAATAACTGTTTGGGATTGTGTGTTTAAAGAGGATATGAGGTTTCTGAAGTATTCCTGTTTAGCGGAGGTGAGGGCTGAACGAAATGTGTGAATTGCATTTTTGAATGTGGTGAAGTCTTTCTGGGAGTGTGTTTTCTTCCACTGCCGCTCTGCAGCCCTAGACACTTGCCGCAGTTTTTTAGTGAGGCTGTTGTGCCAGGGCTGTCTATTGATTCGTTTCACTCTGCCATGCACAAGGGGAGCGACTGAATCAATAGCTGATGTGAGAGTGGTGTTGTAGAAAGTGGTGGCACTGTTTGTGTTGTGGAGTGACGATATGGAGGACAGCGGAAGGATAGAGTCAGAGAGGGTGTGCATGTTGAGGTATGCAAGGTTTCTGCGTGGGTGTGCTAGGTGTTGGACAGGTGAGTAGGACAGGGCTGAAAAGGTCAGTAGATGGTGGTCAGATAGGGGGAGGGGGGAAGTTGTGAGGTTAGAAAGGGAACAGAGACGGGTGAGGATAAGGTCTAGTGCAGGGGTCTCAAACACGCGGCCCCCGGGCCGCATGCGGCCCGCCTGTCTAATTTATGCGGCCCGCAGACACAGTGCAGATAGAACACCTGATATTTTCCCTCCAGTCATTTAGCGGTCGCCAGCCGCATTTTCACACTGCAGCCGCGGCCGGCCGCACTTCCGCATTGGAGACGCCGCCAGGGAGAAGCAATCAAATGCGGTGCTCAATCAAATGTCAGGGCGAACCAATCGACGGCGGCGTTCACAACTCGAGCTCAGTAGTGCGACTCGAGCAGCGCTGACGTCAGCTGCTTTGCCGGCGGGTGCAGCAGAAGGAACAAGAACATAGGGCACGTTAGAACGTTTGTGGTGTCTGTGTTTGCGTGCGCACGTGTGTGTGTGTGTGTGTGTGTGGTGTGTATATGTGTGTGTGTATGATGATGATGATGTGTGTGTGTGTGTATATATGTGTGTATGATGATGGCTGTGTGTGTGTGGATGATGATGACTGTGTGTGTGTGTGTCTGTCTGTGTGTGTATGTGTGTGTCTGTGTGTGTGTGATGATGGCTGTGTGTGTGTATGATGATGGCTGTGTGTGTGTGTGTATGATGATGGCTGTGTGTGTGTGTGTGTGTGTGTGTGTGTGTATGATGATGGCTGTGTGTGTGTGTATGATGATGGCTGTGTGTGTGTGTGTATGATGATGGCTGTGTGTGTATGATGATGGCTGTGTGTGTGTGTATGATGATGGCTGTGTGTGGATGATGATGTGTGTGTGTGTGTGTGTGTGTATATATGTGTGTATGATGATGGCTGTGTGTGTGTGGATCATGATGACTGTGTGTGTGTGTGTCTGTCTGTGTGTGTATGTGTGTGTCTGTGTGTGTGTATGATGATGGCTGTGTGTGTGTGTATGATGATGGCTGTGTGTGTGTGTGTGTATGATGATGGCTGTGTGTGTGTGTGTATGATGATGGCTGTGTGTGTGTGTATGATGGCTGTGTGTGTTTGTGTGTGTATGATGATGGCTGTGTGTGTGTGTGTATGATGATGGCTGTGTGTGTGGATGATGATGACTGTGTGTGTGTGTGTCTGTCTGTGTGTGTATGTGTGTGTCTGTGTGGTGTGTATGATGATGGCTGTGTGTGTGTGTATGATGATGGCTGTGTGTGTGTATGATGATGGCTGTGTGTGTGTGTGTGTGTATGATGATGGCTGTGTGTGTGTATGTGTATGATGGCTGTGTGTGTGTGGATGATGATGATGATGTGTGTGTGTGTGTATATATGTGTGTATGATGGCTGTGTGTGTGTGGATGATGATGTGTGTGTGTGTGTGTGTGTATATATGTGGGTATGATGATGGCTGTGTGTGTGTGTGGATGATGATGACTGTGTGTGTGTGTCTGTCTGTGTGTGTATGTGTGTGTCTGTGTGTGTGTATGATGATGGCTGTGTGTGTGTGTATGATGATGGCTGTGTGTGTGTATGATGATGGCTGTGTGTGTGTGTGTGTATGATGATGGCTGTGTGTGTGTATGATGATGGCTGTGTGTGTGGATGATGATGATGACTGTGAGTATGTGTGTGTTTGTGTTTATGATGATGGATGTGTGTGTGCGTGTGTGGATGATGATGACTGTGTGTGTGTGTGTGTGTGTCTGTCTGTGTGTGTATGTGTGTGTGTATGATGATGGCTGTGTGTGTGTATGATGATGGCTGTGTGTGTATGTGTGTGTGTGTATGTGTATGATGATGGCTGTGTGTATGATGATGGCTGTGTGTGTGTGTGTATGATGGCTGTGTGTGTGTGGATGATGATGATGTGTGTGTGTGTATATATATATGTGTGTATGATGGCTGTGTGTGTGTGGATGATGATGATGATGATGTGTGTGTGTGTGTGTGTGTGTATATATGTGTGTATGATAATGGCTGTGTGTGTGTGTGTGTCTGTCTGTGTGTGTATGTGTGTGTCTGTGTGTGTGTGTATGATGATGGCTGTGTGTGTGTGTGTGTGTGTGTGTGTATGATGGCTGTGTGTGTTTGTGTGTGTATGATGATGGCTGTGTGTGTGTCTGTGTATGATGATGGCTGTGTGTGTGGATGATGATGACTGTGTGTGTGTGTGTGTGTCTGTCTGTGTGTGTCTGTGTGTGTGTATGATGATGTCTGTGTGTGTGTGTGTGTGTGTATGATGATGGCTGTGTGTGTGTATGATGATGGCTGTGTGTGTGTGTGTGTATGATGATGGCTGTGTGTATGATGATGGCTGTGTGTGTGTGTATGATGGCTGTGTGTGTGTGTGTGTGGATGATGATGATGATGTGTGTGTGTGTGTGTATATATGTGTGTATGATGGCTGTGTGTGTGTGGATGATGATGATGATGATGTGTGTGTGTGTGTGTGTGTGTGTATATATGTGTGTATGATGATGGCTGTGTTTGTGTGTGGATGATGATGACTGTGTGTGTGTGTATGTGTGTGTGTGTGTGTGTGTGTGTGTGTATGATGATGGCTGTGTGTGTGTGTATGATGATGGCTGTGTGTGTGTATGATGATGGCTGTGTGTGTGTGTGTGTGTATGATGATGGCTGTGTGTGTGTGTGTGTATGATGATGGCTGTGTGTGTGGATGATGATGATGACTGTGAGTATGTGTGTGTTTGTGTTTATGATGATGGATGTGTGTGTGTGTGGATGATGATGACTGTGTGTGTGTATGTATATGTGTGTATGATGATGGCTGTGTGTGTGGATGATGATGACTGTGTGTGTGTCTGTCTGTGTGTGTATGTGTGTATGTATGATGATGGCTGTGTGTGTGTGTATGATGATGGCTGTGTGTGTGTATGATGATGGCTGTGTGTGTGTGTGTGTGTATGTGTATGATGATGGCTGTGTGTATGATGATGGCTGTGTGTGTGTGTGTGTGTGTGTATGATGGCTGTGTGTGTGTGGATGATGTGTGTGTGTGTGTGTATATATGTGTGTATGATGGCTGTGTGTGTGTGGATGATGATGATGTGTGTGTGTGCGTGTGTGTATGATGATGGCTGTGTGTGTGTGTGGATGATGATGACTGTGTGTGTGTGTGTCTGTCTGTGTGTGTATGTGTGTGTCTGTGTGTGTGTGTATGATGATGGCTGTGTGTGTGTGTATGATGATGGCTGTGTGTGTGTATGATGATGGCTGTGTGTGTGTGTGTGTGTGTGTATGATGATGGCTGTGTGTGTGTGTGTGTATGATGATGGCTGTGTGTGTGTATGATGATGATGACTGTGAGTATGTGTGTGTTTGTGTTTATGATGATGGATGTGTGTGTGTGTGTGTGTGTGTGGATGATGATGACTGTGTGTGTGTATGTATATGTGTGTATGATGATGGCTGTGTGTGTGGATGATGATGACTGTGTGTGTGTGTGTGTCTGTTTGTGTGTGTATGTGTGTGTGTGTATGATGATGGCTGTGTGTGTGTGTATGATGATGGCTGTGTGTGTGTGTGTGTGTGTGTGTGTATGATGATGGCTGTGTGTGTGTGTGTGTGTGTGTGTGTGTGTGTATGATGATGGCTGTGTGTGTGTGTGTATGATGATGGCTGTGTGTGTATGATGATGGCTGTGTGTGTGTGTATGATGATGGCTGTGTGTGTGTGGATGATGATGTGTGTGTATATATGTGTGTATGATGATGGCTGTGTGTGTGTGTGGATCATGATGACTGTGTGTGTGTGTGTGTGTGTGTCTGTCTGTGTGTGTATGTGTGTGTCTGTGTGTGTGTATGATGATGGCTGTGTGTGTGTATGATGATGGCTGTGTGTGTGTATGATGGCTGTGTGTGTGTATGTGTGTGTGTATGATGATGGCTGTGTGTGTATGATGGCTGTGTGTGTTTGTGTGTGTGTGTATGATGATGGCTGTGTGTGTGTGTGTATGATGATGGCTGTGTGTGTGGATGATGATGACTGTGTGTGTGTGTGTGTCTGTCTGTGTGTGTATGTGTGTGTCTGTGTGTGTGTATGATGATGGCTGTGTGTGTGTATGATGATGGCTGTGTGTGTGTATGATGATGGCTGTGTGTGTGTGTGTGTGTGTGTGTATGTGTATGATGATGGCTGTGTGTATGATGATGGCTGTGTGTGTGTGTGTATGATGGCTGTGTGTGTGTGGATGATGATGATGTGTGTGTGTGTATATATGTGTGTATGATGGCTGTGTGTGTGGATGATGTGTGTGTGTGTGTGTATATATGTGTGTATGATGATGGCTGTGTGTGTGTGTGGATGATGATGACTGTGTGTGTGTGTCTGTCTGTGTGTGTATGTGTGTGTCTGTGTGTGTGTGTATGATGATGGCTGTGTGTGTGTATGATGATGGCTGTGTGTGTGTATGATGATGGCTGTGTGTGTGTGTGTATGATGATGGCTGTGTGTGTGTGTGTGTGTATGATGATGGCTGTGTGTGTGGATGATGATGATGACTGTGAGTATGTGTGTGTTTGTGTTTATGATGATGGATGTGTGTGTGTGTGGATGATGACTGTGTGTGTGTGTGTGTGTGTGTCTGTCTGTGTGTGTATGTGTGTGTGTATGATGATGGCTGTGTGTGTGTGTATGATGCCTGTGTGTGTGTATGATGATGGCTGTGTGTGTGTATGTGTATGATGATGGCTGTGTGTATGATGATGGCTGTGTGTATGATGATGGCTGTGTGTGTGTGTATGATGGCTGTGTGTGTGTGGATGATGATGATGATGTGTGTGTGTGTATATATGTGTGTATGATGGCTGTGTGTGTGTGGATGATGATGATGATGTGTGTGTGTGTGTGTGTGTGTGTATATATGTGTGTATGATGATGGCTGTGTGTGTGTGTGTGGATGATGATGACTGTGTGTGTGTGTCTGTCTGTGTGTGTATGTGTGTGTCTGTGTGTGTGTATGATGATGGCTGTGTGTGTGTGTATGATGATGGCTGTGTGTGTGTATGATGATGGCTGTGTGTGTGTGTGTGTGTGTGTGTGTATGATGATGGCTGTGTGTGTGTGTGTGTATGATGATGGCTGTGTGTGTGGATGATGATGATGACTGTGAGTATGTTTGTGTTTATGATGATGGATGTGTGTGTGTGTGTGTGTGTGTGGATGATGATGACTGTGTGTGTGTATGTATATGTGTGTATGATGATGGCTGTGTGTGTGGATGATGATGACTGTGTGTGTGTGTGTGTGTGTCTGTCTGTGTGTGTATGTGTGTGTGTGTGTATGATGATGGCTGTGTGTGTGTATGATGATGGCTGTGTGTGTGTGTGTGTGTGTATGATGATGGCTGTGTGTGTGTGTGTGTATGATGATGGCTGTGTGTGTGTGTATGATGATGGCTGTGTGTGTGTGTGTGTGTATGATGATGGCTGTGTGTGTATGATGATGGGTGTGTGTGTGTATGATGATGGCTGTGTGTGTATGATGATGGCTGTGTGTGTGTGTGTATGATGATGGCTGTGTGTGTGTGTGTGTGTGTGTGTATGATGATGGCTGTGTGTGTGTGTATGATGATGGCTGTGTGTGTGTATGATGATGGCTTTGTGTGCGTGTGTATGATGATGGCTGTGTGTATGTGTGTGTGTATGATGATGGCTGTGTGTGTGGATGATGATGATGACTGTGAGTATGTGTGTGTTTGTGTTTATGATGATGGATGTGTGTGTGTGTGGATGATGATGGCTGTGTGTGTGTATATGATGATGGCTGTGTGTATGATGATGGCTGTGTGTGTGTGTGTGTATGATGATGGTTGTGTGTGTGTGTGTGTGTGTGTGTGTGTGTGTATGATGATGATAAAAATGATTTTGATGATGATGGTGACTGGAAGACCGGAAAATGTTACTTTCGGTCTCAGCTTTCTTGTCGGTCTGGACAGACGCTCATCTGTTCAGCGCGATGAAGCTGAGCTGACATTGACTGTGGACTACGTCAGAGGGAAGCTTTTTTTTTTTCTAAAAAAGATGGAGTCCCTAAATGTGTTTTTTGTTTAATTTCTAATAAAAATATTTTTCTCTCTGTTGTGTTTTTTTTACTGTTTACTAGAAATTCATGGTGGTCACATCTAATTTGACATGACGCCATGAATTTCGGGTTTACTACCAGCTGAGAATACAAAGCTGGTATTAACCCCATTATTACCCAGTGTGCCACTGCCACCAGGGACGCTGGAAGAGCCAGGTAAAGCACCTGGAAATGGCGCTGTGATGAATGCGCCATTTCCAGGGGCGGTTGTGGGCTGCGATTTTCAGCGTGGGGGGCCCAAAATGCTTAGGCCTTACCACGCTGAGAATCCCAGCCCTCAGCTCTCTGGTTTTACCTGGCTGGTGATGAAAATATGGCGGGAGCCCACACATTTTTTTTTCCTATTATTTAATTAAAAAACAATTGGGCTTCCTTGTATTTTGATTGGCAGCTAAGGTAAGGCCAGGCAGCTGGGGGTGGCAGCCCGTAGCTGTCCGCTTTATCTGCGCTGAGAATCAAAAATACTGCGGAGCGCTATGTCATTTTTTTAATGTATTTATTTTTACACTGTGTGTGACAGACCCAACAGCCAATCACGGATGCTGTGACAGAATGAGTGTCTGTGCTTGGCTGTTGGAATAACCTGGAATCTGCTTATACATTTTGATGCTGATGCCAATCACAGATGCCCATTCTCTTTGACAAATAATACAAAAAAAATGACGTTTCGCTTCACGGTATTTTTGATTCTCAGCACAGATAAAGCGGACAGCAACGAGCTGCCACCCCCAGCTGCCTGGCTTTACCTTGGCTGGCAATCAAAATACAGGGAAGCCCAATATATATTTTTTATTTAAATAATTTAAAAAAATGCGTGGGCTCTTGTCATATTTTGATCACCAGCCAGGTAAAACCAGACAGCTAGGAGCTGAGATTCTCAGTGTGGTAAGGCCGAAGTGTTCTGGGCTCCCCACGCTGAAAACCACAGTCTGCAGCCGCCCTTCAAAACGCATTCATCGTAGCGCCATTTCCAGGCGCTTTACCCGGCTCTTCAGCAGCCCTGGTGGGGGAGGGGAGGTGGCACACTGGGTAAAAATGGGGTAATGCCAGCTTTGTATTCTCAGCTGGTACTAAGCCTGAAATTCATGGCGTCAAGCCAAATTAGACCTGGCCACCATGACGTTCTAGAAAACATTAAAAAAAAACAACAGATTTTTTTTTTATTACAAATTAAACAAAAAACACATTTAATGACTCCATCTTCAGTCCGAGTTAGTTCACAGGCAGAGCAATGTCAGCTCTGCGACACTCAGCAAGCATCTGTCCAGAGCGACAAGCAGGCTGTTACGGGGGGCTGTCTGATAATAACTGAAAGGAGTATCAGACAGTCAGGGTCCACCGTACAAAGACTTTGCTGCAGACTATGGCAGAGTGCAATACCTCTGTTAACTCACAGAAGAATCTAATAAGTAAGTAAAGCAATTCCTCCCTTACTTGGAGGGTGTGTGGAATGATCTCTGTTAATAATCACAGAGACAAAGGCAATGTGTGCGAAATGGCACCTACCTAGGTCCGCTCTTCTAGTGGTGCAAAAGAGACGAACAGCAGCGTAAGCCGCACAAAGCTCCTACCTGCGTTCGCTCCACTAGTGTGCGAGGACACGAACCACTAGATATGGCACCTGCCTAGGTCCGCTCTTCTAGTGGTGCAAAAGAGACGAACAGCAGCGTAAGCCGCACAAAGCTCCTACCTCTGTTCGCTCCCCTAGTGTGCGAGGATACGAACAACTGCCAGACGCAGTATAAGGAACGTTACCCTAGCGGCAACGTCCACCTACGAGTAGAATCACAAGGCCCAGCCAGACCATGTGCCTCAGGCACCTGCCTATGTCCGCTCCCCTAAGAGGTAAGGATACGGACAGCAGCCGAAGCTGTAAGGTATAAGAACGCTACCCTGCCGGTAGCGCTCACCTAGCATAGACAGAGGAATGCCTAGAGGAACGCGCACAGAGCGTCTACTCATATGCATGAACCAAGAGGACTGAGCACCATGCGGCGTGTATCAGGGTCTTATATAGACTCTGTGCCTCATCCAAGATGGAGGACACCAGAGCCAATCCGCTGCCAGAACGACAGGAGTGACGTCATGCTGGCCTATCACCGAGCAAGACGTCACAAGCACATGACCAGCGACCAATCGGCATAGAAGGTGTCAGAGACATGTGACCTCGTGTCAGCGATGATGTCACCCGCACATGTGCAATGGCTCCAAGATTGGACTTAGTCTCCGGCGCTCGCACATGTGCAGTAGCAAGAAATCTGGACATAGTCTCCAGTGCTCGCAGCAACCGTAACAGTACCTCCCCCTCAAGGGCCCCCCTCCCGGCGACGCAGGTATCGACAGGGGGTAAACCCTGCCTTTAGGTGGAACCGAACCTGGGATAAGGTCTATGGCACAGTCATACGGCCTATGGGGTGGAAGAACCTCAGCACCCTGTTTGGAGAACACGTCAGCGAAATCCAAATAGGGTGTAGGTATGGGAGAGAGATCAGTTGATGCAACCGCAACGACCTTAGGTGGTAAGGGAAGACATCGGGACTGACATTTCGAACCCCAACTAATAATGCTGTCAGACTCCCAGTCAATGTGAGGAGCATGAGTCCGAAGCCATGGAAGACCCAGAAGGACGTCGTCTATACCCTCAGGCAAAACAAGAAAAGAAATCTCCTCTATGTGACCCTGAGACAGGGAAAGGCGCAAGGGAACTGTCCTCAATGTAATGGAGTCAGACAACATAGTTCCATTAACAACACGGACAGGAATAGGCGCCTCTAACATGATAGAGGGAATATTGTGTCCCTTTACAAATCCTGAGGACACAAAAATCCCGTCAGCTCCGGAATCCACAAAAGCCATAATAGGCCATGTATTCTCAGATAACGAGAGTTGACCTGGGATACAACACTTAGAGGGTGCAGAAGACGTCTCTAGTAACCCCCCTCTAATGGTTACTAGGCCAGGAAGTTTCCCTGACGACTAGGACACTTGTTGGCATAGTGCCCAGCCTGACGACATACGTAACATATAGGAGGACAAGACTTGCGTAGTCTGGAGGACGTATGACCTAACTCCATAGGAGTGGGAGATGTTTCAGATGCTGAGGAAGATGGTAGTGGACCCTCAACAACTGGAATAGCCGGATGCTTAGGGCGTGAGGAAGAGACCTCGAGTCTACGTTCCTTATGGCGTACATCGATCCTCGTTGCTACTGTGATCAAGTCCTCCAGAGAAGCAGGGACCTCACGAGTAGCAAGGGCATCCTTGACATAGCCTGCCAACCCTCTCCAGAAGATAGGAATCAACACCTTCTCTGGCCAATCTAGTTCTGCCACCAGAGTTCTAAAAGCAATGGCATAAGAACTAGTGGATAACGAACCCTGAGATAGATCTAACAGTCTCAGGGCCGCATCATGGGTAACCTGCGGACCCATGAATACCGCCTTAAGAGCATCAAGAAAGTCTTGATGTCTCAGAGTAACCACATCAGAGCGCTCCCATAGGGGAGTCGCCCATTCTAAGGCTTTGTCCTGAAGTAAGGAGATGATAAAGCCTACTCTGGACCTCTCCGTAGAGAAGCGAGAAGGGTTGACCTCTAGGTGTATCTGACACTGACTAATGAAACCACGACATGATCTGGCATCGCCAGAATATCTGTTTGGCAGAGCAAGTCGAGGATCATGTGCAGATGTCACCATGGTCTGAGGTTTATCCTCTATACTCTTGAGCCGTGACTCAAGTACTTGTATGTAACGGTGTAACTGCTGATATTCTGCCATAACTGCCAGACCCTAGGCTCAGTCCTAATGTTACGGGGGGCTGTCTGATAATAACTGAAAGGAGTATCAGACAGTCAGGGTCCACCGTGCAAAGACTTTGCTGCAGACTATGGCAGAGTGCAATACCTCTGTTAACTCACAGAAGAATCTAATAAGTAAGTAAAGCAATTCCTCCCTTACTTGGAGGGTGTGTGGAATGATCTCTGTTAATAATCACAGAGACAAAGGCAATGTGTGCGAAATGGCACCTACCTAGGTCCGCTCTTCTAGTGGTGCAAAAGAGACGAACAGCAGCGTAAGCCGCACAAAGCTCCTACCTGCGTTCGCTCCACTAGTGTGCGAGGACACGAACCACTAGATATGGCACCTGCCTAGGTCCGCTCTTCTAGTGGTGCAAAAGAGACGAACAGCAGCGTAAGCCGCACAAAGCTCCTACCTCTGTTCGCTCCCCTAGTGTGCGAGGATACGAACAACTGCCAGACGCAGTATAAGGAACGTTACCCTAGCGGCAACGTCCACCTACGAGTAGAATCACAAGGCCCAGCCAGACCATGTGCCTCAGGCACCTGCCTATGTCCGCTCCCCTAAGAGGTAAGGATACGGACAGCAGCCGAAGCTGTAAGGTATAAGAACGCTACCCTGCCGGTAGCGCTCACCTAGCATAGACAGAGGTATGCCTAGAGGAACGCGCACAGAGCGTCTACTCATATGCATGAACCAAGAGGACTGAGCACCATGCGGCGTGTATCAGGGTCTTATATAGACTCTGTGCCTCATCCAAGATGGAGGACACCAGAGCCAATCCGCTGCCAGAACGACAGGAGTGACGTCATGCTGGCCTATCACCGAGCAAGACGTCACAAGCACATGACCAGCGACCAATCGGCATAGAAGGTGTCAGAGACATGTGACCTCGTGTCAGCGATGATGTCACCCGCACATGTGCAATGGCTCCAAGATTGGACTTAGTCTCCGGCGCTCGCACATGTGCAGTAGCAAGAAATCTGGACTTAGTCTCCAGCGCTCGCACATGTGCAGTAGCAAGAAATCTGGACTTAGTCTCCAGCGCTCGCACATGTGCAGTAGCAAGAAATCTGGACTTAGTCTCCAGCGCTCGCACATGTGCAGTAGCAAGAAATCTGGACATAGTCTCCAGTGCTCGCAGCAACCGTAACACAGGCTCAGACTAACAATGAAAGTCAGAAGTCAATCGAGTTCATTGCTGAGCCATCAGCCCGTGGTTAGGGGACCCTGCGAGCCCTCATCGGGTGATTGAAAGAAATGCTGCAGTATATTGCTGCTAATTAACTGCTTGGATACCACAGCCTAATGGCCAAGATCAGCTGAGAACTGCTCTGGCAGTGGACAGAACAAAGCGACAAATGAGCAAAACAGCACCCTCATGTATTAGTGATCACATACGTGTACTACGTTTTTTTCCCATTGAAGTGAATGTGCTGCCGTAATGTGCAGCCACTAACAAATGTACTAGGCTGCTGTGGTCTGCCCATACAGTGCTTAGTCCTGGCAGCTGCTGGAGCACTGAAGCTGGGGCACCAGACTATATATAAGGACAGAGTCTCAATATTTCTATATGGGCAGTAGACTATGCATTTCTAAGGGGGAAGGACCGAGATGCTAACAGACATTTTTCAATTCACAGAGAACCCCTTCAAATCATAAATGGCATCTGCAATGTCATCAAAAAAGCGCAAGATTGCTGATGAAAAACGAATATTTCAGGACAAGTGGGAACAGCTATATTTTGTCACAGAGGTTGGAGCGAAAGTCCAGTGTTTGATTTGTTTTCAATTTATCGCAGTGCTTAAGGACTACAATGTGCGACGACATTACATGACGCACCACGGAGAACAGTATGAAGCACTGTCTGGCAAACTACGAGATGAAAAGGTTCAGCAGCTGAAAGCATCACTTAAAAAACAGCGAAACCTTTTCTCAAGTATTAACAAGGCAAGCGAATCTTCGGTGAAAGCAAGTTTTGTCCTCAGTAACATGATAGCAAAATATTCACGACCATTTACTGAGGGTCAGTTCATTAAAGACTGTTTTGTAAAGGCAAGTGAAATTTTGTGTCCAGACAAAACAAAACTATTCGAAGGCATAAGCTTGTCCGCGAATACTGTTGCTAGTAGAATCACTGAATCTGCTAGTAACATTCATCAGCAACTCATTACAGCAGCACAAAGTTTTGAAGCATTTTCCATAGCACTTGACGAGAGTACTGGTGTAACGGATACAGCATACTGTGCTGTGTTCATTCGTGGGGTTGATGAAAACTTAAACATAATCGAGGAATTTTTAGACTTATTACCTATGAAAGGCACAACAACTGGTCGTGACATTTTTAAAGCATTTGAAGATTGTATCAATACAGCAGAACTGCCATGGGATAAACTTGTGTCTGTGGTAACCGACGGTGCACCAGCAATGTGTTCTGAAAACATCGGTGTTGTGGGATTATTGAAAGCAAAACAAAACCAGCTTTCTTTGTCGGGTCCTTTCAGCGCAATACACTGCATTCTGCATCAAGAAGCGCTGTGTGGAAAAAGTGTACAACTGAAAGAAGTGATGGACTTTGTGGTTAAGACAGTGAATTTTATACGGGCAAGAGGTCTTAATCATAGGCAGTTTACTTCATTCTTGTCTGATATGGACACCGAATATGGAGACTTGCTGTATCATACTGAAGTCAGATGGCTGAGCCGCGGAAGAGTGTTGAAAAGATTTTTTTCCTTAAGAGAGGAGATAGCGCTTTTTATGGCACTGAAAGATAATGATGTCTTCCAACTTTCTGACCCAGCTTTTCTATCTGATTTAGCGTTTCTAACTGATGTCACAGAACATCTCAATGAACTCAACTTGAAGCTCCAAGGCCAAAAGCACATAATTACAATAATGTTTGACAGTGTCAAAGCATTCAAATGTAAGTTGTCTTTGTGGGCCAAACAGTTGCAGTCTGGCAATTTGGCTCATTTCTCAGCTATGCAGTCACTGGTACAAACTACACCGGATCGTTTGAAAATGTACTCCGATATAATTTTACAACTACTACAAGAGTTCAATCGACGTTTTCATGATTTCCAGGATCTTGAAACTGAATTTGCACTCTTTGCCACACCATTTGCAGTGGATGTTTCTTGTGTTTCAGAAGATCTGCAGATGGAGCTTGTTGACTTGCAGTGTGACACTGTTCTGAAACAGAAGTATATGGACATTGGTGTTCCAGATTTCTATAAGTTTGTTTCACAAGAAAAGTTTCCAAAACTTGTTAAAGCTGCTGCCAGGATCATGGCCATGTTTGGCAGTACATATGTATGCGAACAGTTTTTCTCCTCAATGAAGCATAACAAATCAGCATTACGGTCAAGACTTACAGATGAGCATCTTCGTGCAACATTGCGATTGGCTACTGCACATGATTTCAAACCCCAAGTTGACATGCTTGTATCTGGCAAACGCAGTCAATTGAGCAGCCAGACTGGAGTTTGTCACCCTTGAACTTGAAAACTGTATTGTTAAAATAAATGAGCAGGTGGAAAACACCTGAAAATTTCCATTACGTTCAAACTTAGCAGTGTTGTTATACTAATGTAGCATTGTTATAATAGTTGAAATAATTGATTAACAATTATATTGTATTGTATTAAATTTGAAAGGAATGCGGCCCTCTGCCTTAAATTTTTTTTATATGCGGCCCACTTACTCTGACGAGTTTGAGACCCCTGGTCTAGTGTGTGTCCATCTTTATGGGTGGCAGAGGTGGAGCACTGAGTTAGACCAAAAGACGAAGCAAGCGACAGGAGTTTGGAGGCTGCCGACTTGCGGTTGTCAGTGGGGATGTTGAAGTCACCCATGATGATAGTGGGAATGTCAGCAGAGAGAAAGTGTAGAAGCCAGGCAGAGAAGTGGTCGAGGAAAGCAGTGGTAGGGCCCGGGGGTTTGTATATGACGGCCACTTGGAGGTTAGAGGGAGAATAGATTCGGACAGAGTGCACTTCAAAGGAAGACAGGACAATGGAGGGTACGGGTGGGATTGGGTTAAAGCCACAGTTGTTAGAAAGAAGGAGACCCACTCCTCTACCCTGTCAATTGCCAGGGCGAGGAGTGTGTCTAAAGTGCAGGCCACCATAGCACAGCGCAGCAGGGGAGGCAGTGTCAGAGGGTGTCAGCCATGTTTTGGTGAGGCCCAGAAAGGATAGATTACTAGAGGTAAAGAGGTTGTGAATGATGTGCAGTTTATTACAGACAGAGCTGGCATTCCAGAGTGCTCCAGAGAAAGGGAGCGGTGGAGTGGGTGACAGGGGAAGGGATTTTATATTGGAGAGATTGCGGTAGTTACTAGTATGTGGGGAGTGATAAGTGGGTCATAAAGAGGGGTATACCATCTGTGGGGGGCCAGGATTGGGGGATATGTCACCAGCAGTGAGAAGACGTAAAGAAAGGGAGAGCAGGTGGGAAGAGGAGAGTGGACGGCATGTTCTGCGTGATATTTGGAGCGATCTGAGGTTTAGGAGCAGGTTAACAGATGAGGACAGATGAGAAGGCAGGAGGGAAGGGGAGATGAATATTTGTTTGGAGAGTGCTGGGCTGTGGGGATAGCGAAGGAGAGTAAGGAGGAGAGGGGCAAGGACTGAGGGCATAGGTGAACATGTTGGGAGTAGGGTATTAAGTATGGTGAAAAAACAAATAAATTGTGACAGTGGCAAACACAGTTAGAAAGAGTTAAATATTACCTTCTGGTCACTTCTGGGACATTTCTGGTATATTTCTGAAACCCCACTTAATAAATGCCACTTATAAAATCACAGCAGACCAGGGTCATAGCAGACCTGCACCATCAAATTTATACATCTCTGAAGGCTTACAGAATGACTCAGGTGTGAGCAGACCAT
Source organism: Anomaloglossus baeobatrachus (assembly GCF_048569485.1). Classification (NCBI taxonomy): domain Eukaryota; kingdom Metazoa; phylum Chordata; class Amphibia; order Anura; family Aromobatidae; genus Anomaloglossus; species Anomaloglossus baeobatrachus. The sequence goes on along the minus strand of NC_134354.1, from coordinate 423,851,471 downwards.
GGACTCACATGTCTATGGATTTTATTTCTGATCTCCTTGTTTCTCAAGGGATGACGGTTATTTGGGTAATCTGTGATAGATTTTCCAAAATGATTAATTTGGTGCTACTGCCTAAGTTGCCATCAACTTCGGAGTTGGTACCTTTGTTTCTTTGTCAGGTGTTTCATTTGCATGGTATTCCTGAGAATGTTGTGTCTGATAGGGGAGTCCAGTTTGTGTCTAGATTTTGGAGAGCTTTTTGTTCTAGGCTGGGAGTTGAGTTGTCCTTTTCCTCTGCGTTTCATCCTCAGATCACTGGACAGACTGAAAAGACAAATCAGACTTTGGAAACCTATTTGCGATGTTTTGAGTCGGCTGATCAGGACGACTGGGTTTCTTTTTTGTCCTTGGCTGAGTTTGCTCTTAATAATAGAGCTAGTTCGGCCACTTTGATGTCTCCTTTTTTTTTGTAATTTCGGGGCAGATGGAGGCTTCCGCCTGCCCGGGTGTTGATTCGGCAGTGGAGAAAATGCAGCATATTTGGGATCAAGTGGTGGATAAATTGTCCAACACCCAGGAAAATGCCCAACGGTTTGCCAACCAACGTAGGACTGTGGGTCCCTGGTTTAAGGTAGAGGACTTGGTCTGGTTGTCTTCCAGACTTATTCCTATGAAAGCTTCTTCTCTGAAATTTAAGCCAAGGTTTATTGGACCTTAAAGAATTTCGAGGATAATTAATCCTGTTTCTTTCCGTTTCTGTCCTCCAGAGACTTTCAAGATTCACAATGTCTTTCATTAGTATTTGTTGAAAAAATATGTTGAACCGGTAGTGACCATGGCTGCACTTCCTGATCCTGTGTTGGTCGAAGGGGATCTGGAATATGTAGTGGAAAAAAATTTGGATTCACGTATTGCTAGACAGAAGCTCCAGTATCTTGTCAAGTGGAAAGGTTATGGTCAGAAGGATAATTCTTGGGTGGTTGCTTTCAACATACATGCTGATCGCTTGATCCCTGCTTTTCATCGAGCCCATCCTGATAAACATGGGAGTTCTGGGGAGGGTTCGGTGACCCCTCCTCAAGGGGGGTTACTGTTGTGAATACGTTTTCAAGTTTGGGGCTCCCTCTTGTGGTCAGTGCTGGCGGTGCAGTTGATGTGTGTAATGAAAGCCACACACCTGTGGAGGACTGGCAATCAGGGTCAGATTGCGCTATTTAACTGAGTAGTTTTCTCTTGTTACTTGCCGGTGCTCAATGGTCTCCTGTGTGTTAAGGACATTCTGTAACCAGCTCTGATCACTCACTACCAGAACTCCTCTTAGATAAGTGGTCTTTGTACCTCTGCTGTTTTGTTTTCCACTTTCTTGTTGTTTTTTCTGCTTTGATACTAATGCTTGATTCCTATTTTGTCTGTGTGGAGTTCTTGGTGGAATGGCATCATTCCCTGCTGGGAGTGTCTGTATACTTAGCTCCATGATTCTGCAAGGTATTGTGTTTGTCATGCTTGGTATTAATTCAGTCCCTCATCTGTATTAGTTTTTTTGGATCTCAGTAACATCAGAGTGCTGATACAGTGGGGGAGAGGTTGTGTGACCTCACGATTTTTTCATATCAGAAGTGCTGGTATATATTAGGGTTTTTTACAGCTGCAGACAGTTGCTCCTTCCTATCCTTTCCTATAAAGATAGTTTGGACCTTTTCTAGCTTTGTATTGTATTTTTCTCTATCACCGTAGCCTTTACATGTGGGAGGGCTATCTATCTATCTTTGGGGTCTTCTTTGAGGCAGATTAGCTTTCTTATATCTCTATCTGTGAGATTATTTAGTTCTCCGACTTTGTTGAGGTGTCCAGGTCATCGTTGGCACGCTCCACGGCTACTTCTAGTTATGTGTCAGGATTAGGTCTGCAGACCGTTAAGGTTCCAGCCCTCTGTTACCTTTTGGGATTCTGCATTTTTTGATCCTCCTCGGTCCCTGAATCATAACAGCAATCGGTGGAGATGGTGAGACAGAGGAGAACATGGTAGCTGGAGGTTGAGTCTAACCGTTCCCACAGTGCCAGCGCTAACAGGGAGCATAAGCCCTAGGCAGAGTATACTCTATGTTGTCTGCTAGAATCTGTAGGGGATGGGGATTTCAAGTCCCATTGCCCACCACCCATTTTCCTAGAGCACAGTGACACATAGGATCGGGATTGCTGCCAGGCCCTACGGCGAGGATCCGCGTCACCTGCGTGTGGGACGGGACACTTAACGTTAACAGAGACACTGGGGTCCCCAAGCCGCTTCAAGCCACGGGAATCCACAACCAAGCGCAAGGAAGGGAGGTCTCACACTCCACAGACACCTGTGATTGCCTCTGATTTACCCGGGACCGGCTGAGGCCCATCGCGGAGGAGAGTGGCACCTCCGAGACATCTTAAGAACTGTGAGTAAAGAGAACTTTGAACTGCAGCCCCTGTGTTGTCCCTGTCTTTGCCGGCGCCGTCGTCTCGCGCATCGGCACTCCCATGGACTACTGCCCTTGTCATCCACCCGGGGTCCGGTCCACCTGTGGGGAGCGATACATTCCCAGCTGCCATAACACCTGCCCCGGTGAGGAATTCTGCAGCTGTGTCTAATCCCTGGCCTCATACCACAGGTGGTGTCACGACAAACTCTCCCAACCATTCCACTTTCCCTTCATTTGCTGTACGCCTGAAGGCAACGGAACTGGGCAAGACCACCCGTGACATCGCTTGACCTGACCCACGACTGCCCGGCAATGAGTAGGTTAACCACCTGCCCCGTGGGGAACTACATTAAAAAATATTAATGAACCATCTGGCTTTGGGGTCAACACAATAGGGCTAGCCCAGTCACTCCTGGACTTTTCAATAATGCCCAGTTTTGGCATTTTTATCACCTTGCCTGCAATGGCTTGCCTACAAGCCTCTGGCACATGATATGTCTTCATTCATACCTTTACATCAGGTTCGGTCACAATGTCATGCCGGATTACGGATATTCGGCCGGGCAGGTCTGAGAATACGTCCGCATTCTGCTGTACTAATTTCCGAGACTCCCGTTTCTGCTCTTTTGAGAGTGTCTCCTATCTTTACTCCGGATTCCTCATCACCGGTTTCCACATTGGCTGGTGTTAGAGAGTCCGAAGGAGATATAACAGGGGTTACGTCAGTCACCATACATAATCTATCTTTCCAGGCCTTCAGGAGATTCAAATGGTGTTTTTTTTTTCGCCTACTAGGTTGATACACTTTGTAACTTACTTTGCCAATTTTCTTGTGGATCTCATAGGGCCCTTGACATTTGGCTAACAATTTACTTTCAGCAGTGGGTACCAACACAAACACATGATCCCCTTTTTAAAGGACCTGACAACAGCCTTTCTATTATACCTAGAGCTTTATTCCGCCTCAGCATCCAACAGATGTTCCTTAACAATAGGTATTACCGCTGTAATCCAGTCCTGCATACCCATGAGGTCTTCCACTACACTTTTATGTGGTGTAAAGCTGGGTTTACACACTGCAACATCGCAAAGGACATCGCTGTAACGTCACCGGTTTTGTGACGTAACAGCGACCTCCCTAAGTCTCTGCTAAGTCGCTGGTGAGCTGTCAAACAGGCAAACCTGGCCAACAACTCAACAGCGATCCGGACCTGCAGAGCGACCTAGCTGGTTGTTGGGGACGTTGATAAGCAGCCTTTTGAAAGGGAAGTTGCTAACAAAGTCTCTGCAAAGTCTTTCACACACTGAAACTTTCCAGCGATGCATGCTGCACAGCGAGAAACAAAGGACCTAGGAATGGTCCTGAACGATTTGTAACGATTACAACTTCACAGCAGGGGCCGGGTCGCTGATAGGTTTCACACACTGCAACATCGCAAACAACATCGCTATTGCGTCACAAAACCGGTGACGTTACAGCGATGTCGTTTGAGATGTTGCAGTGTGTAAACCCAGCTTTAGTCCTGCTCCCATGCTTCTTTAACAATGTCCAACAGACCCCGGGGATACCTGCCGTATAATAATTCAAATGGTTAAAATCCTGTGGAAGACTGTAGCACTTCTCGGATGACAAACTTTAAATACGGTAATAACATGTCCTAATCCTTCCCGTCCTTGGAATCCACCCTTTTTAACACAGGTTTCAGCATTTTATTGAACAACTGTACTAGTCCATCAGTCTGGACTAGTCAGGATGGTTCACCGACGTGCATAGCTGCTTAATCTGCAGAAGATTGCACAGTTCCCTGGTGACCTTAGACATAAATTTGGTTGGATCTGTAAGGCTCTTCCTAGGCAACCCAACACAAAAGAACATGGCAAACAACTCTTTTTTTTTAATAATTATTTATTGATAGACAGACCCATACCATACAAAGGCCAACAAACATAAGCCAAATGTGCATAGCGTTGAGAACAAACTCAGTGCACTCACAGGGACACTTTAAACTGTCCATCCCAATCAATGATTCAAGTCCATACATTTTTAATTTTTTTTAAAAGTTTTCAAAGAGGGAAATAACGTAGCAAAGTAACAGTGTCCACTAACAATGAAGGGAAGGGACCTCCCATGGAGAAAAAAAAATTAAGGAAGAGAACTTAAATTTCAGCAATGGGAACCAAGTTCTATAGAAGAGCTCATATCTGTCATAGAGTGAGGAAGTCAAAACTTCCATATGTAGGAGATTATTGACCCTAAAGGCCCAAAGTGCCAGGGTGGGAGGCGCATCAGACTTCCATTTCAAAGGGATGCACAACCTAGTCGCCATCACTAGGAAATGCAACAATGAGTGTTTATAGGTGGAGGTTGAGGACTCCGACAGATGTATCAGGAACAACTCCGGACACAACACCTGTCACTTTCCTGTCACTCGTCTGATCATCTCTCCCACTCCAGACCAGAACCACTGGAAAGCCGGACAGGACCAGAAGATACGTACAAAGTCCCCCTCCTCTGCACCACACCTCCCACAACAGGGATCCACTCTGGGAAACATCTTGTGTATTCTAGTTGGGAGCCTGTACTACCTCGCCAAAAGTGTGAAGTTAAATTCCTGAAGCCTTGGGCTTATCGAAGTTTTGTGTGCCAACAACAGGATTTTCCCCCTTTGTACATTTGACAGGGTAAGTCTCAGGTCACGTTCCCACTGCAGCAGGTACACAGGGGTAGGGGCATTTTCCAGATAAGCTAGTGTTACATACACCAGGGAGAGGTTGTGCTGCAGCACCCCGTCCCCAAGGCATAAATTCACGAACTCCGTAGGTTGACCAGCGTATTGAGCAAAGTCGGGAAGGGAGCTAAAGAAATGTCTGAGTTGCATGGATCTCCATTCTCCCAAGAGGCCCGGCATGAAGCACTCTTCAATGGCATTCCGAAAAGGCAAGTTGCCTCCTGTTCCCAAGTGGCAAACCCAAAATCTCCTCCTGTAATCCAGCTGCAAGAACGAGGATCCGAAAAGTCAGGGCAGAAGTCCAGGGAGCTGATCATAGGCAAAAGTGGAGAGGGCACAGGAACCAGCAGCCGACGGACCAAGTGCTGAGAACAGCAATCCAGTGTGGCACCAATAGTAGGATGATGTCTCAGAGTAGGAAGGGGGGGTTTCAATATCCACAGGGCTGTGGGGAGATGGACCTCATAAAAGCTTTGCTCCTAGAGTACCCATGCTTTCACAAAGGAATGGCGACAGCAATCAATAACTCTAACAATATGTGAGGCCCAATAATAGAAATTTAAATCAGGAATTCCCAAGCCCCCCTTCCCTTGGATCTGCTTAGTAAGGAGCGGGAGAGCCGAGCTGGCTTATTATCCCAAATAAATTTAGTCTAGGGAGATGCCAAGTCCTTGAAAAAGGAGTTAGGAATCTTTATTGGGAGAGCCTGGAAAAGATACAGGATGAGAACATTCATCCTGAGAATATCACATCTCCCAAACCATGTAAATAAGTCTTTAGCCCACCTCATGCAATCCTCATGAATAAATAAATAAAAAATCCAAGAAAAATGCAGCAATCCCAAACAATAAAAAATTCCAAAACTTTATTTTACATTTTAAAATTCCATGGTTAGGACTCCATTAAAAGGGAAACAGATGACGCGTTTTGGACCTAAAAGATCCTTACTTATATCTTTGTTTTTTGTTTATCCTCACAAATAGTTCTAATAGTGTGGGGGGGGGGGGAATTCAGTTTATATGGCAAACAACTCTTAAGCAATAAGCTTTGCTGAAGTTTTTTGTTAGTGGTACCTCCTCAGAGTAACGGATGGCGTAATCCATTACCATCAATATATGTTGGTGGCCCAGGACTGATTTCACAATTGGTCCTACCAAATCCATGGCAATCTGGTCAAAAGGAACCTCTATTATAGGCAACAGTACTAAAGGATTTCGGAAACTTTCTGTGGGTTCAATCAGCTGATCCTCCGGGCATAATTCATCACAATACCTCATAACCTCGGCAACGACCCCAGGCCAAAAAAAAATGCTGCCGGATACTCTCTAGTGTCTTTTTTTTTCCCTAGGTGGCCACTCATTATATCTTTCTGAGCTAATTGAAGCGCCTTTTGGCAGTAAGGCTGTGGTACAAACATCTGCTCCACTACTTCATCCTGGATTTTATCAACTTGTTAGAGCAACTCCTGCTTGAATGCAATGTGGGGAAAACTTGTGTCTACGCCTGGCTGCTGAAACATTAATCACTACCACCCTTCCCCATGCTGGGACCAGGGCGGGATCCTGGAACTGGGCTGACCCAAAATTATCCGGAGATACCATTTACATGTACCTGACACAGAGGGGTCTCCACAACAGTAGCAATGGTGTCTGCAGTGCATACAGTATGGGCATACAACGACACCTGGCGAGTGTACCCGCATGCCATAGGTTCAAACGTTAGTGAGCACTGAGCACCCATATGCCCTAGCTCTTGGCACTTCCAGCACCTAATAATGGAGGTAACCCTGCTTCGTGCGTCACGTTTAGGGGAAACAAGGTTCCGGATATCCTTAAACCTGGCTACACTATCAGCAGGAGCATGGTACAGAACCAGCCCAACAGAGGGTCGGGTGCCTTTTCACGGTCTCAGGGGTTGTTGTGGGCCAACGGGCTGCATGGAGTGACGTAGTGCCTCGGATCAAGTCCTGTGTATCCGCATGTTGTGCCACTAAACTCACCAACTGGTCCAGAGTACCTGCATCCCCTTTCCCTACCCAACGTTGAATGGCGACCAGCAATGTTCGCACAAACCAATCAACCACCAATCACTGTTATCTGGGCTGGGCTCGCACAGGTTTGCTCTGCTCAAAAGTCCACTGGTATACCCGCTGAGGCTGCACATATATATCGATCCCCATCGGGGCAAGGATTTCACCTTTTAACTTCCCATAGTCCCAGATGTCTTCAGGGCTAAGGTACAAAAAAAAACGCTTTTTGGGTATCACCCATCAGGAACGGAACAACCACTTCAGTCCACTGTGCGTGAGGTAGATTCTCTTGCTCCGCTGTTCTCTCGAACACGGTGAGGAAGACCTCCAGGTCATTTTCTGTACCTATTTTTCTCAGCGCCGCCCTGACTTTATCACGAGCCTCGAGGCGGATGGCAGTGGTTGCAGCCACTGCTAGTAGCACTTCTTGCAGGGCTGTAATTTGTTGAATCAGCAAGTTATTGGTCTGCTGTTGCTGATCATTGACCTGCTTCTGCTGCGCATTAGCCTGCTGCAGGTGAATGTTGGCTTGCAGCTGTTGTTCATAGGCCCACTGTTGCTGTGCATTAGCTTGCTGCTGCTGCATTAGCATACTGCTGATGAGCGTTTGTCTGCTGCTGCTGTGCATTAGCTTGGACCAACTGCTTTACAAGTTCCTCCATGTAGTTCTGGCGCCCCTGCGGCTTTAGGTTCCACAGGGTACTCCATCTCAGGTACGGGTGAGGTAATCTCCGGTAAACTACCACTGTAGCGCCCCTGAGTCCCTCAGGGCACTACAGGAAACAGCATCCTCTTGGGGATGCAGGACCTACCCCCTGGGACCTGGAGTATTAGTGCCGATTCCACCAAAACACGACCAAAATCCTAGTTCTCCACTCCACACTGGGCATAGAGCAGGGGTGGGGAACCTCCGGCCCGCGGGCCGTATGCGGCCCGCGATGACATTTAATGCGGCCCCCGGGCACATTCCAGGCTACCCCAGTGCTCGAGCGGCACTTGCGCTTTTGCCAGCCGCCGGCCCTTTAAAATCCCAGTGTGTTATGGGTAGATGCTAGAATGTACGGGCTATTTACAGATCCTGATTGCAGCCCGTACTAGAATGTACGGGCTCTTTTCGGGACCTGACTACAGCCCATACATTCTAGACTGAACCCGGGACTGTGCTCGCATGCTGAGGGTTTACCTTGAGGGCGGGGTAAACAGCGCGCTGTGCTCCAGTCACAGCAGAAGAGGTGCAGCAGATGCCTTCCTGCTGTACATGCCTCCTGGACCTGTGCTATGTGACTCCTCCTCCTCCCCTTGTACTGTGAGTATGCAACCCATCGCTGCCCCCCCATCCAGTGCTGTGTACCCCCTAGTACTGTGTGTAGCCCCAAGTGCTGTGTACCCCCCAGTACTGTGTGTAACCCCTCAGTGCTGTGTAATCTGTGCAGCCTCCTAGTGGTGTCAGTGCTGCCACATCGTGCTCTCCCTGCTGCCTCCTAGTGCTGTCACCTAATGCTCTCCATGCTGCCTTTTAGTGCTGTCACTGTCAGTGTTCTTTGTGCTGCCACCTAGTGTTCTTTGTGCTGCCACCTAGTGCTCTTTGTGCTGCCACCTAGTGCTCTTTGTGCTGCCACCTAGTACTCTCTGTGCTGCCACCTAGTGCTCTCTGTGCTGTCACTGTCAGTGCTCCCTGTGCTGCCACCTAGTGCTCCCTGTGCTGCCACCTAGTGCTCCCTGTGCTGCCACCTAGTGCTCTCTGTGCTGCCACCTAGTGCTCCCTGTGCTGCCACCTAGTGCTCCCTGTGCTGCCACCTAGTGCTCCCTGTGCTGCCACCTAGTGCTCTCTGTGCTGCCACCTAGTGCTCTCTGTGCTGCCACTGTCAGTGCTCTTTGTGCTGCCACCTAGTGCTCTTTGTGCTGCCACATCGTGCTCTCCCTGCTGCCTCCTAGTGCTGTCACCTAATGCTCTCCATGCTGCCTTTTAGTGCTGTCACTGTCAGTGCTCTTTGTGCTGCCACCTAGTGCTCTTTGTGCTGCCACCTAGTACTCTCTGTGCTGCCACCTAGTGCTCTCTGTGCTGTCACTGTCAGTGCTCTTTGTTCTGCCACCTAGTGCTCTTTGTGCTGCCACCTAGTGCTCTTTGTGCTGCCACCTAGTGCTCCCTGTGCTGCCACCTAGTGCTCCCTGTGCTGCCACCTAGTGCTCTCTGTGCTGCCACCTAGTGCTCCCTGTGCTGCCACCTAGTGCTCCCTGTGCTGCCACCTAGTGCTCTCTGTGCTGCCACCTAGTGCTCTCTGTGCTGCCACCTAGTGCTCTCTGTGCTGTCACTGTCAGTGCTCTTTGTGCTGCCACCTAGTGCTCTTTGTGCTGCCACCTAGTGCTCCCTGTGCTGCCGCTTAGTGCTCCCTGTGCTGCCGTCTAGTGCTCCCTGTGCTGCCGCCTAGCGCTCCCTGTGCTTCCGCCTAGCGCTCTCTGTGCTGCCGCCTAGCGCTCTCTGTGCTGCCGCCTAGCAATCTCTGTGCTGCCGCCTAGCGCTGTCCGTTGTGCCGCCTAGCGCTGTCCGTTGTGCCGCCTAGCGCTGTCCGTTGTGCCGCCTAGCGCTGTCCGTTGTGCCGCCTAGCGCTGTCCGTTGTGCTGCCTAGCGCTGTCCGTTGTGCCGCCTAGTGCTGTCCGTTGTGCCGCCGCCTAGTGCTGTCTGTGCCCGCCACTAGTGCTGTCCATGCTTAGCATCTCCTGTGATGTATACACCCCTCCTGTGATCTATACGCTCCTCCTGTGATGTATACGCCCCAGCCTGTCCTGGGATGTATATGCCTCAATGTTTCCTGTGATGTATATGCCTCAGTGTCTCCTGTGATGTATATGCGCCCCAGTGTCTTCTGTGATGTATATGCCCCAGCTTCTTCTGTGATGTGTATGCCCCCAGCCTCTCCAGACCAAGACAAACCTGGAAAAGCAGTTGTGAGAAACAAAATGATCAATATCACCGAACATCACAGCCGCTCCAGCCACCACATTAGGGGTGAGTTAATTAATTGTTTGACCAAATATAGCCTGGTCGTTTTCAAGTTGATAATTTGGTGCGGCCCCTGAAGGTTGGTAGAAAATTCCAAATGGCCCCCGGCAGTAAAAAGGTTCCCCACCCCTGGCATAGAGGGTTAACCATGTAAGGGGATGGTCGCCATTGGAATGAATCCCTGGGTATAGCCAGCCTGGTGGGAGGGGTCAGCAGTCAGTCAGTAGTTAGTCTAGAGAGTGTAGCAGTAGCATGCAGAAGAGGTGTGCGGACGTGCCTGAGTTGGGTCTGTGTAACGGTGACCTGGGGGCACAAGAGAGAGGTCGCCATGACGGGTACCGGAGATACCGCTGGGACCGGAGCACGAATGGGGCACAGGGCCCTAGGTCAAGCATCAGTTTCAAACGGTTTGATAAATACCTGCCCGGTGAGGACACCTTCACGGACTTCACCGAACCAAATAATCCGGGAGCATCAGCAGTAAACTAGGAACGGGGTTCGGACACTTACCTCCCTGCAGGGTCCGCACTGTCCACCGTACGGAGAAGGAGACTGTACCCCAAAAGGGACAGTCGGGGCCCCCAAACACTCCACGCTGCGGGGACTCAATCTACAGAGAGTGCTGGAGACAGAGCAACCTGGGTCACTACTTTGGCATTGATACTCCTGGGACCCGAACCAGCTATCCCTGGGTACATGTGAGTAGAGACTGTTAAAGACAACCCGGTGTGATCTCCGTTATTTACCCTGCAACATCTCCCAGGCACTGCCCTACCTGCGGAGGGCCTAACACCATTGCCGCAATCACCACCAGCCCTGGGAGTACCCACATTTAGCAGCGACGGTTCTCCATCTTTAAACGCAACCTGCAGGTGGCATCACATGACAATAACTCTTAACTCCCCTGTAAATATTCCCCATTACAAAAGGGGCCCAGGGCACGGGACCAGGTGATACGGAACTGCCTAATAAAAGGTGGAAGCAGGCTATCAGGCAGTCAGGGTCCACTGTGCTGAGAAAACCTGCTGCTGGTGATAACAGAAGGTAGAAGGTATCTGTACCACAAAAGCGGTACTTGTCGCTCTTGCCTCACAGCGGCACTAAGACCAACTGCGGTCCTCTCTGTTAACTCACAGAGACTACCGAATTAGCATATGTGTAAATGAGGGTAATGCTAAAAGGCTTATGGCGAGTGCCTAAATAATAATAGAGATAGACTTGCAGTTCCTGTTACTTCACAGAAACTACTAAGTGAGTGCGGATGGTTACCCCAACCATAGTCCACTAACTAGCACTCCTGTTGCCTCACAGAGGTAAAGTAAGATATAGTAACACGTGTGTTAATGCTCACACAACATATAGTGGAAGATAGGGAATCCATTACAGGTCACGGAGATCCCTGGACGCTAACCTCTATTACCTCATAGAGGGTGAAGCATGTAGCTAAGGTATGGGTGAGACCAGTACTAACCATACTGCTAAGTCTCAAATGTACGGAGCCCCGTACATAAACCAGGGATCTCTCTATGCTTGCCGCACAGTAGAGAACCAGAGTCACCTGGTGGCCCAGTGAGTGTATGAATCCCTGCCTAAGCCCTTTATGCTTGCCGCACAGTAGAGAACCAGAGAATCACCTGACAGCACACTGAGTGTGAGAATCCCTGCCTAAGCCCGGTTCCACTGAGGAAGGTAGAGGGTGTGCACTAGCGATACACTAATAGGTAAGGAGCGCTTAACCAGCGGGTGCACACGGGCTTGTGACTGTAGGTATAAGGCTAGTTAGAAGGAGATGTCACACATGAGGCAGCTACCCCATGCATGCACCAAGAACGACTGAGTGCCGAGCAGTGTGCTGCGGGGTCTTTTATAGACAAAGCACCACCCACAAGATGGAGGCGCCCATGGCACATTCGTATCTCAACCAATATTGGTCGTAAACATCAGCGGTGACGTCACCCACAACCAATCAGCATCAAGCGCGTCAGAGTCATGTGATCCCACGTCAGTGGTGATATCACCCGCGACCAATCAGCATCAAGCGCGTCAGAGTCATGTGATCCCTCGTCAGCGGTGACATCACTCGCGACCAATCAGCGGCTGCCACGTGGTATGTATGCGCAGATCGGGTCCAAGCTGACTTAGAACAAAATCAGCTTGTCTACTCACACATGCGCAGAAGCCAGAGTTCTGGACTTAGCCTCCGCAGCTAAGGAGTGAGCAGACGGGTAGAACGCCGTGGCACAGAGCCAGAAGAAGAAGGACGCAGACCAGCAGACCCACGAACCGTAACACCGGGCAACGGCCACCAAAGTGACTTTCCCATTTGCAATCGCCCGGGACCGAGTACCCCATATCCCTGGGCGCAATACCACCACAATACATCCAACACATAACACGGGAGCTCTGCCACTGGGACTGGGCCAGTGTAGGAGCCAGGGGTGGCCATCATTAGGTATTGAACCTCTTGCCCACTAGTTCAGCAACCCGGGAGGCGGGGCAACTGCAGGGCAAGTTAGGAGCTATCTCACACATTATTCAGTTAGCTCCAGGCACAGCAAGCGCCAGGTCAGACTCAGGTAAAGAAGAGTAGTAGAATCGGGTATCCAAGCTGCGCCAATGACTAGCCGATCATAGAAGTAGGAGATACTTGTTGCTTTAATTATGCATAGGTCAACGCGTTTTGGAAGACACAGCTTCCTTCCTCAGGACAAAAATGGCAAAAGTACAACAAATCTGCTGCAGAGAAGATCCTTACAGCTTTATATACACAGTAGTGACGTCATGATCCACCCCTTTTTTGAAAAAATCGGCGGGAATCTTGTACATTTATAAAAAAACAGGTAGCGAGGTCTGTTACCTTCACCAATTTTCATAGTAAATTTCTCAAATTCGTTTAAAGCTGTCCCAAGGAATAAAGGAGTGTAAAAACATTAACTAATGAATAAAAATAAAAAAACAAAAATGTGTGTTGAAGTCCTTAGTGCACCTTGAAAAAACATTTTTCTTATGTTAGTGTGTGGATGTCAGTGAAAAATCCCCCGAACTGCCCAGAACACCCTATGAGCAGTCGGATGTCACACATTTCAGGAGACAGCGTACTATCTGCCGCTGGACGTGTAACAGGTGGTGCCACTGTGAAACTGTTGTGAGGATGTGTGGAAAATAACCGAGGTTTTGAAAAAATCTATATATGTGTATAAGTATATATGTGAGAGGTAAGTATACAAGGAAAAAATAAAATGAAATAAATTAAAAGGGGTTAGGAGGAAAACATGAAAATAGGAAAAGAGGAATAAAAAAAGAGGAATGAAGGAATATTGAAGAATAAAAGTGTATTATAAATTGAAAAAAAGGGGACCGTAAGCGGTAGGTGAGAATATATGACAGTACGAGTAACCAGAAACATCATCCCGATGGAATAAAGGACTGATCTCTAGGTGTAAAAATAGCGCTATCAAATATAACAAACTTGCCCGAGGTAACGGGCATGTGAGGAGTGTTCAAAGTAAAAAAGTGAATGTTTAAAAAAGGGAAAAAAAAAAACGAAGGAAGGAGTGACTAAAAACGTAGCTATATAGCGATAATATGAAGAGATAGTAAGCTCAGGTTAAATAAGGTAAAGAGCGTGGGAATAAAATACAACGCGCATGCTCAGTAAGGAATAAGGAGCTAGTGCAGGAATGAAGTAAGCTGAGGGGAAAGGAGTTCACTAGCGTGGGAAAAAAGCCCGTACGCATGCCCAGGAGTGTATTACAAGTGGAGGGCAGAAAAAGGAGGAGAGGGATTGTAGTATAATAAAGGGCTGGGAAGAAATGAATGAGGATAAGCGCTGAAAATAGTAAGAATACTTAAAAATTAAAATAAGATAAAAAACGCGTTAAGAATAGATAAAATCTGTATAAAAATATGTATCTCCTAGTATAAAAATATTTATTGTATGATTAAAATTAATGTTATGATATTTAAATGATCAAAAAAATGTGTGATTAAATCTATAAAAAATAGTGAGAATATGAGGTAAAAACATATGTGAGTTTGGTAAAAAAAAAAATATATATATATATATATATATATATATAGCAAAAAAAGATTATTTTTTTAGATTAAAGGGTCAGCCCATCACAATTATACAATGGCACCAATAAAAGCAAAAATACATCCACAGGAAAAATATGGGATAACATAGTTGGTTACATCAAACAGTAGAAATCATAGGAACATTATGTTCATATTCATAGTCTAATAGAATAAATCTGTCACCTCATTTAGACCCAAAGGTTTGAGTGTGTTCAATTTATAAATCCAGTAGGTTTCTTTTCTCTTTAAAGCCTCAATTCGATTATGGGAATATGCGGATATTTGTTCTATAGGAGTGATTCTGAGTTTGGACTTCTCTCTATGGTTTATAGAGAGAAGTCCAAACTTATCATGTCTTGATAAGCCATGTGACATGAAACCTATTTTTATGTTGTGCCTATGGGAGTTAACCCTATTATGAAGGGCCTGGGTCGTTCTCCCCACATATTGTTTCTTGCATTCACATTCAATTAGATAAATGACGAATTCAGATTGGCAAGTTAGATGTGTTTTTATAGAAAAAACATCCCCCCCCTAATGCCGAACTAAAATGGAGCCTTTTATGTTCGATGGATCTACAACAAACACAATTTTTTGAGAAGCACTTAAAAGCTCCACTCCTATTATTGATGGGCTCAGTGTTTTTCACATCTCTCAGACGGCTAGGGGCCAACTGATTTTTTAGAGTTGAAGCTCGGCGATATGTGATACCAGGTTTCTCCGGAATAGTATCTTTCAAAAGGGGTCATTCAAAAGAATTCCCCAATGTTTACTGATAATACCTTTAATTATATTACTGTCATTACTATACGTCGTCAGTAGATTAGAAGAATAATTATACTTGGCCTCCTTAGCTGTATGATTTTTGTGTTGTATCAATTCTATTTGGGTCAAATTCTTATTATCTTGATAGGCCTTTTTAATTAGTGAAAGTGGATAATCTTTTTCTAAAAATCTCTCTTTTAAAATGTTGGCTTGTAGGTTAAAATCTCTATCTAGACTGCAATTCTTCCGTATCCTCTGAAATTGATTTTTATGAGGTTCATACTGTCATACTGTTCATACTGTCAAATAATTTCTTCACTTTTCAAGATACACTGTATCATCAGTGCTGTGGCACTGCTATGGGGTCTAAAGTTGCACCGACGTTCGCTAATCTCTTTATGGGCATGTTTGAGTTACAGTATATTTATAACTCCGAACTATTTGAACATGTGGTTGTCTATAGAAGGTTCATCGACGACCTGTTTATAATTTGGGACAACACGGGGAACAATTTGGATATATTTCTAGGACAGATAAAAAACAATAATTGGGGTCTTACCTTCTCCCCTACTATTAAGAATGACATGATTGACTTACTGGACCTGACAATCACACACAGTGATGGAATATTGTATACTAAAACGTTCTTCAAAAAAGTTGATAGTAATGGCTACATCCATTTTTCCAGTAATCATTATAATAAATGGCTGAAAAATGTCCCAAAAAATCAATTTCAGAGGATACGGAAGAATTGCAGTCTAGATAGAGATTTTAACCTACAAGCCAACATTTTAAAAGAAAGATTTTTAGAAAAAGATTATCCACTTTCACTAATTAAAAAGGCCTATCAAGATAATAAGAATTTGACCCAAATAGAATTGATACAACACAAAAATCATACAGCTAAGGAGGCCAAGTATAATTATTCTTCCAATCTACTGACGACGTATAGTAATGACAGTAATATAATTAAAGGTATTATCAGTAAACATTGGGGAATTCTTTTGAATGACCCCTTTTTGAAAGATACTATTCCGGCGAAACCTGGTATCACATATCGCCGAGCTTCAACTCTAAAAAAATCAGTTGGCCCCTAGCCGTCTGAGAGATGGGAAAAACACTGAGCCCATCAATAATAGGAGTGAAGCTTTTAAGTGCTTCACAAAAAATTGTCTTTGTTGTAGATCCATCGAACATAAAAGGCTCCATTTTAGTTCGGCATTAGGGGGGGATGTTTTTTCTATAAAAACACATCTAACTTGCCAATCTAAATTCGTCATTTATCTAATTGAATGTGAATGCAAGAAACAATATGTGGGGAGAACGACCCAGGCCCTTCATAATAGGGTTAACTCCCATAGGCACAACATAAAAATAGGTTTCATGTCACATGGCTTATCAAGACATATTACTATAAACCATAGAGAGAAGTCCAAACTCAGAATCACTCCTATAGAACAAATATCCGCATATTCCCATAATTGAATTGAGGCTTTAAAGAGAAAAGAAACCTACTGGATTTATAAATTGAACACACTCAAACCTTTGGGTCTAAATGAGGTGACAGATTTATTCTATTAGACTATGAATATGAACATAATGTTCCTATGATTTCTACTGTTTGATGTAACCAACTATGTTATCCCATATTTTTCCTGTGGATGTATTTTTGCTTTTATTGGTGCCATTGTATAATTGTGATGGGCTGACCCTTTAATCTAAAAAATAATCTTTTTTTGCTATATATATATATATATATATATATATATATATACAGTTAGGTCCAGAAATATTTGGACAGTGACACAATTTTCGCGAGTTGGGCTCTGCATGCCACCACATTGGATTTGAAATGAAACCTCTACAACAGAATTCAAGTGCAGATTGTAACGTTTAATTTGAAGGTTTGAACAAAAATATCTGATAGAAATTGTAGGAATTGTACACATTTCTTTACAAACACTCCACATTTTAGGAGGTCAAAAGTAATTGGACAAATAAACCAAACCCAAACAAAATATTTTTATTTTCAATATTTTGTTGCGAATCCTTTGGAGGCAATCACTGCCTTAAGTCTGGAACCCATGGACATCACCAAACGCTGGGTTTCCTCCTTCTTAATGCTTTGCCAGGCCTTTACAGCCGCAGCCTTCAGGTCTTGCTTGTTTGTGGGTCTTTCCGTCTTAAGTCTGGATTTGAGCAAGTGAAATGCATGCTCAATTGGGTTAAGATCTGGTGATTGACTTGGCCATTGCAGAATATTCCACTTTTTTGCACTCATGAACTCCTGGGTAGCTTTGGCTGTATGCTTGGGGTCATTGTCCATCTGTACTATGAAGCGCCGTCCGATCAACTTTGCGGCATTTGGCTGAATCTGGGCTGAAAGTATATCCCGGTACACTTCAGAATTCATCCGGCTACTCTTGTCTGCTGTTATGTCATCAATAAACACAAGTGACCCAGTGCCATTGAAAGCCATGCATACCCATGCCATCACGTTGCCTCCACCATGTTTTACAGAGGATGTGGTGTGCCTTGGATCATGTGCCGTTCCCTTTCTTCTCCAAACTTTTTTCTTCCCATCATTCTGGTACAGGTTGATCTTTGTCTCATCTGTCCATAGAATACTTTACCAGAACTGAGCTGGCTTCATGAGGTGTTTTTCAGCAAATTTAACTCTGGCCTGTCTATTTTTGGAATTGATGAATGGTTTGCATCTAGATGTGAACCCTTTGTATTTACTTTCATGGAGTCTTCTCTTTACTGTTGACTTAGAGACAGATACACCTACTTCACTGAGAGTGTTCTGGACTTCAGTTGATGTTGTGAACGGGTTCTTCTTCACCAAAGAAAGTATGCGGCGATCATCCACCACTGTTGTCATCCGTGGACGCCCAGGCCTTTTTGAGTTCCCAAGCTCACCAGTCAATTCCTTTTTTCTCAGAATGTACCCGACTGTTGATTTTGCTACTCCAAGCATGTCTGCTATCTCTCTGATGGATTTTTTCTTTTTTTTTCAGCCTCAGGATGTTCTACTTCACCTCAATTGAGAGTTTCTTAGACCGCATGTTGTCTGGTCACAGCAACAGCTTCCAAATGCAAAACCACACACCTGTAATCAACCCCAGACCTTTTAACTACTTCATTGATTACAGGTTAACGAGGGAGACGCCTTAAGAGTTAATTGCAGCCCTTAGAGTCCCTTGTCCAATTACTTTTGGTCCCTTGAAAAAGAGGAGGCTATGCATTACAGAGCTATGATTCCTAAACCCTTTCTCCGATTTGGATGTGAAAACTCTCATATTGCAGCTGTGAGTGTGCACTTTCAGCCCATATTATATATATAATTGTATTTCTGAACATGTTTTTGTAAACAGCTAAAATAACAAAACTTGTGTCACTGTCCAAATATTTCTGGCCCTGACTGTATATATATATATATATATATATATATATATACTAGAAGGTGGCCCGATTCTACGCATCGGGTATTCTAGAATTTACGTATTGTGTAGTTCATGTATGATTTTTGTTATATATATATATATATATATATATATATATATAGATGTTGTTGTGTGTAGTTACCAAGTGTTTGTGTAGGGCGCTGTACATGTTCTGGGTGTTGTCTGGGTGTGATGGGGGGTGAGAGCGGTGTTGTTTGTGTGTTGCGTTGTTTGTGGAGCGCTGTGTGTCTGTAGCGTTGTGTGTGTGTTGCGCAGTTTGTGTGTGTGTGGTGTGTTTTGGGGGGAGGTATGTTTTGTGCAATGTGCGTGTTGTGCGGTATGTGCGTATATTTGTGTGTGCAGCGTTGTCTGTGTGTGTGGGTGTCTGTGTAGGGCAGTTGTTTGTGGTTCCCAGTGTGTGTGTGTGGTGTGGTGTGTTGTGCAGTGCGCGCGTGTGTGTGTGTGTGTGTTGGGGGGAGGTGTGCACTTCCCATCGTGCTCCATCCCCCATGCAGCGCACTCCCCATCGTGCTCCATCCCGTATGCTGCGCACCCCCCATCGTGCTCCATCTCCCATCCTGCGCACTCCCAAACATGCTCCATCCGCCATGCTGCGCACTCCCAAACGTGCTCCATCCGCCATGCTGCGCACTCCCCATCGTGCTCCATCCCCCATGCTGCGCACTCCCAAACGTGCTCCATCCGCCATGCTGCGCACTCCCCATCGTGCTCCATCTCCCATGCTGTGCACTCCCAAACGTGCTCCATCCGCCATGCTGCGCACTCCCAAACGTGGTCCATCCGCCATGCTGCGCACTCCCAAACGTGCTCCATCCGCCATACTCCGCACTCCCCATCGTGCTGCATCCTCCATGCTGTGCACTCCCAAACGTGCTCCATCCGCCATACTCCGCACTCCCCATCGTGCTGCATCCCCCATGCTGCGCACTCCCAAACGTGCTACATCCGCCATGCTGCGCATTTCCAAACGTGCTCCATCCGCCATGCTGCGCACTCCCAAACGTGCTCCATCCGTCATGCTGCGCACTCCCAAACGTGCTCCATCCGCCATGCTGCGCACTCCCAAACGTGCTCCATCCGCCATGCTGCGCACTCCCAAACGTGCTCCATCCGCCATGCTGCGCACTCCCAAAGGTGCTCCATCCGCCATGCTGCGCCAGCATCAGCCTCTCTACCTGCAGCATCAGCCTCTCTCCTCCCAGCATCAGCCTCTCTGTCCCCAGCATCAGCCTCTCTGTCTCCAGCATCAGCCTCTCTGTCTCCAGCATCAGCCTCTCTGTCCCCAGCATCAGCCTCTCTGTCCCCAGCATCAGCCTCTCTGTCCCCAGCATCAGCCTCTCTGTCCCCAGCATCAGCCTCTCTGTCCCCAGCATCAGCCTCTCTGTCCCTAGCATCAGCCTCTGTCCCCAGCATCAGCCTCTCTGTCCCCAGCATTAGCCTCTCTGTCCCCAGCATCAGCCTCTCTGTCCTCAGCATCAGCCTCTGTCCCCAGCATCAGCCTCTCTGTCCCCAGCATCAGCCTCTCTGTCCCCAGCATCAGCCTCTCTGTCTCCAGCATCAGCCTCTCTGTCCCCAGCATCAGCCTCTCTGTCCCCAGCATCAGCCTCTCTGTCCCCAGCATCAGCTTCTCTGTCCCCAGCATCAGCCTCTCTGTCTCCAGCATCAGCCTCTCTGTCCCCAGCATCAGCCTCCCGCAGCATCAGCCTCTCTGTCCCCAGCATCAGCTTCTCTGTCCCCAGCATCAGCCTCTCTGTCCTCAGCATCAGCTTCTCTGTCCCCAGCATCAGCCTCTCCGTGTCCAGCATCAGCCTCCCCATCCCAGCCTTCCTCAGGATCAGCCTCTGTCCTCTCAGCCTCCTCCAGCACGCCGTGCTCCTCTGCCGACACTCACAGATCCGATCGCATACACTCACACACACCCACACACACCCACCCGATCGCATACACTCACACACACCCGATCGCATACACTCACACACACCCGATCGCATACACTCACACACACCCGATCGCATACACTCACACACACCCGATCGCATACACTCACACACACCCGATCGCATACACTCACACACACCCAGACACCCCCACCCGATCGCATACACTCACACCCACCCGATCACATACACTCACACACACCCGATCGCATACACTCACACACAAAGACACACACACTGACGATATTGCACATACGCGCTGATACTCACAACATCCGGGGATATAACATGCTTCTGGCCATGTGATCCCCCGGCAGGTCCTGGAAGCTCACAACAGCACAGTATCGCCGCCGAGAAGCAAGCGATATCCCAGGATGTTGTGAGTATTTGGATGCGATGTGATGTGTGAGGTGTGTGTGAGTGTGATCTGATGTGTGTGTGTATGTGTGTGTGTGTGTGCTGTTATGTGTGTGTATGTTCCGCAGCTGCAGGACCTTGATGTGTGGATGCGATGTGATGTGTGTGTGAGGTGTGTGTGAGAGTGAGTGTGAGCCGGTGTACACTGGTAACTATGATACACATCGGGTAACTAAGGTCCCTTAGTTACCCGATGTTTATAATGGTTACCAGCTTTCACGGCCTCCGTCAAGATCCCAGCATCGCAAGGTTATGTCTGGCGCTGCCGGGATCCTGACGGAGCCGGTGTAGAAGCAAGCGATATCCCAGCATGTTGTGATGTGTGAGGTGTGTGTGAGAGTGAGTGTGAGAGTGAGTGTGATCTGATGTGTGTGTGTACTCACCTGGGAATCGGAGCTCCGTGTCAGTTGGGCCAGAGCGAGCGTGCATTGCGTGAGGGGGGCGGGGACTGCAGAGAGCCGGGGCGAGAGGCCAATCCGTGTGGGGGGGCGGGGCCATGGCGAGCCCAGCGGCCAATCAGCTTTGTGTCACCGTAAGGACACAATTTCGGAGCATGACAGACAGACAGACAGACAGATAGACAGACAGATAGACAGACAGACAGACAGACAGACAGAATAAGGCAATTATATATATAGATATATATATATATATTTATTTTTTTTTTACCATACACACATATGTTTTTACCTCATATTCTCACTATTTTTTATAGATTTAATCACACTTTTTTTGATCATCTAAATATCATAACATTAATTTTAATCATACAATAAATATTTTTATTCTAGGAGATACATATTTTTATACAAATTTTATCTATTCTTAACGCGTTTTTTATCTTATTTTAATTTTTAAGTATTCTTACTATTTTCAGCGCTTATCCTCATTCATTTCTTCCCAGCCCTTTATTATACTACAATTCTCTCCTCCTTTTTCTGCCCTCCACTTGTAATACACTCCTGAGCATGCGTACGGGCTTTTTTCCCACGCTAGTGAACTCTTTTCACCTCAGCTTACTTCATTCCTGCACTAGCTCCTTATTCCTTACTGAGCATGCGCGTTGTATTTTATTCCCACGCTCTTTACCTTATTTAACCTGAGCTTACCATCTCTTCATATTATCGCTATATAGCTACGTTTTTAGTCACTCCTTCCTTCGTTTTTAATTTTTCCCTTTTTTAAACATTCACTTTTTTACTTTGAACACTCATCACATGCGCGTTACCTCGGGCAAGTTTGTTATATTTGATAGCGCTATTTTTACACCTAGAGATCAGTCCTTTATTCCATCAGGATGATGTTTCTGGTTACTCGTACTGTCATATATTCTCACCTACCGCTTACAGTCCCCTTTTTTTCAATTTATAATACACTTTTATTCTTCAATATTCCTTCATTCATTTTTTTTATTCCTCTTTTCCTATTTTCATGTTTTCCTCCTAGCAGCCGTGGATCTTGTTGGTCTTCATCATCTGAACGAGTGATCTGTTGGCGCGGCAATTGAACACCCTTCTCTATTGCTTCCTGGAATGTGTGACATCTGACTGCTCATAGGGTGTTCTGGGCAGTTTGGGGGATTTTTCACTGACATCCACACACTAACATAAGAAAAATGTTTTTTCATGGTGCACTAAGGACTTCAACACACATTTTTGTTTTTTTATTTTTATTCATTAGTTAATGTTTTTACACTCCTTTATTCCTTGGGACAGCTTTAAACGAATTTGAGAAATTTACTATGAAAATTGGTGAAGGTAACAGACCTCGCTACCTGTTTTTTTATAAATGTACAAGATTCCCGCCGATTTTTTCAAAAAAGGGGTGGATCATGACGTCACTACTGTGTATATAAAGCTGTAAGGATCTTCTCTGCAGCAGATTTGTTGTACTTTTGCCATTTTTGTCCTGAGGAAGGAAGCTGTGTCTTCCGAAACGCGTTGACCTATGCATAATTAAAGCAACAAGTATCTCCTACGTCTATGATCGGCTAGTCATTGGCGCGGCTTGGATACCCGATTCTACTACTCTCCTTTATCTGCCATACCCGGGGACCGCTGCCGTGACTGTGGAGTTACATACATGCGATTATAGGCGTTGTGACTGTCACAACCCCTATAGGTGAGTACCACTACCCCTCTTGACACCCCCCCAATCCATCGGGGTAAGACCCTATTGCGCTTCTCTTTCCACAGTTTTCTAAGGTCAGACTCAGGAAGAGACGTCAGGAAGCAGAGAGAGATTAGACAGGGGCCCGTGGTCCGGAGCTGGAGGCTCAACCCGGGTTCTTAGGAAGAAGGGGGAATCCCAGGGTTCACGGGGAGTGCAGTAGGAACCCGTGATCCGTTCCACAGCCCAGGAGCTGGGGTGGAGGTGTGACACCCTGGGCCCCAGGGGTCACAGGTAACAACACCTACCACATTACACACACCCCCATCCTTTGTGAGGACACACCCGTCACCCAAAAGGGAGACCTGATGCCTCCCTCAGGGCTAGTAGGGCACACCAGGTGGGCGGAGTCAGGCGGAAAGGCATTCCCACCAAAGAGAGACCAGGCCAGGGTTGGAGCCCGCCGGCCCTGAACCGGGGAGTCAACCGTTTACCGGAGCACCAGAAACCGGGTACTCAGACCCCGTCCTAGCTTAGAAGCCACTGAGTATAGGCAAATTAACTGATTGCAGTCTGGACCTCACGGGTTCATTCTCACCCAAAGTCCCGAAAGAAGGCAAAAGCCCACCGATACCGGGTGAGAGCCACCGCCAAGGGCCAAACATCCGACGAGCCAGCGCCTGCGGGCAACCGAGGGCTCCTCCGGCAGCTCAACGCCAAGGAGCGGACTACCACTGTCCAGGCAGGGGAGCCAGAAACCACAACAAGAGGTGCAAGGGAAAGGGGCCACCATCAGCCTCACAAGGGACACAAGCAGCCGGCTGCGGGACCCGACCATACCCGAACTTTGGTTTACCAGTGACTCTGAGTGTGAATTAATCATGAGTACACCAGTGCCATCCAGGCACGACACTGCACCGCAGCACGGCACCCTGCACCCCGACAACAACACCGTCGCCAGCACGTCCCCATCGGGCCCCGGGACACACCGCCCCTACCCACGGAGGGGCTAACATCTAGGCTGCGGCCACAACACCGATCCCGGACGAGCCCCCCCCCATCACTCCAGACGCGGTGGTGCATCCCGTCACCATGACCCGTGGGTGGCGTCACGACCCGTCCGCTGCGAACTTCGTCCCACACCACCACCCACTGCCTCCCCTTAACAGAGCGACGTGGCCCCCGGTCCGGAGGCGCTCGTGCCACCGACAACCTGAGCCCGGACCTCAAGCGGCTCGGCCCGAGCTGCGGAGAGCGGCCGGTCCCTCTCAGGACGGTACAAAGGGAAGACCACCAGAAAGGACACACAGAAGGAAACACCGGCCTTGACCTCTGAACTATCCAGGATCGGCTGGAGCCCATCACAGCGTGATTTGGCACTCCAAGGGCAGTGTGACTTCAGTGAGTAAAGAACTTGAATTGCATCCTCTGTGTTGTCCCATCATTGCCGGCGCTCCCATCATCGCGCCCCGGCACCATAGGCGACTACTACTCCCAACATCCTCCCTGGGGCCTAGTTCTACCTGTGGAGAGGTGCAACGCCCGAGCTGCGTCACCATCTGTCCCAGAAGAGAGAAACTTCCCGCAGCAGTGGCCGATAACTGTCCATGCACCACAGGTGACGTCATAAACACCTACTCCCATCATGCCCATCTCCATCTTTATTGACACTGCCGCGGTCACGGAACTGGGCCTGGCCACTGCGGCATCTCAGAAGCTAAACCGCGGCCCAGTAACGGGTAGCCTCAGACCCCGTGGGCACATCATTGTCAGGTGGCTTAACCTGTAGTTTTGCCGGCTTGATCACGGACATGTAGTTAAAGGGCATGCCTTATTTATGCCCGTATTCTTCACCATATGTGGAGCAGTGGCTTTCTATAGCCAGGAAAGTGAGGCACTGACCGAGGAGCTTGTTCAAACCAAACAGTTTTTTATTGAACAAATACAAATAAAACACTTTTCCACAGTTCTGGAATGTCTTTCCGGAACAAAGTTGGTTCTTAAGTACAGACTCACCAATGTCGTGGTTGACACCTGCCCCGCTGTAGGAATCTCGGGTGCAGGGTTGTGCTCCAAGTGTTTGTTTGACTCCTACACCGCTGTAGGAATCTATGGTTCACTTACAGTGGCCTGGATCCCATCTGAGGCACTCCTTCCAGTGCACTGCCAGATTAAATTTAATTCCCTGAACATGAGCCTGTTGCAAGGCTTGGACCGAAGGGAGAGTGCCGTCCCACTGCCAGACCTACAGATCTCTTCAAAAATAAAAGCCCTAACAGGTTTATTTAAACAAAATACGTGGTCAAATAGATTGACCAAGTTCACACTCTTTTATTTTGTCTTGCACTCACAGCGGTGACTGTGAATACAACACATTCCAGCAGGTCTCACAAGGTCTCCATACATATAGGTCTCCCTCAACCGTGGAGATTGGTGCTCTTTAGTCAAAAACCATATAATTAACAAATATAGACTATGGCACCTTTGGGAAAAATTGAAGTTGTCATAGTAGGAATTTTTTGATAATGCTTTTAATGAAGTGACAAAAATTCACAGACAAATGCAAAAATTCACAGAAAATCCAACGTTAATGTTTCAATCCTTGTTCCGATCTTTTTCAGGGGAATTTTTTATTTGTGTGTGCTGCACATGTAATGTGGCGCAGAGTGGTAGTCGTGGGTGAGGTAATTGTCTGCCGCACCCCGGCACGCTACATGAAAATGGGGGTCCTGGCTGGGTGTGTGGTGAACTACAGTAGCGATACACCTTTGCAGGCCGCATGTTGCTGATGGCTTTGGCAGGCCAGGACCAGATGGTACACAGTTCCAGAGAGAAAACCACAACTTCTTTATAAACACAAAGTCTTTACTGAACAGACGACTGATGATAACACTATACACACAAAAGTGGGCACATTGCTTCTTGGACGTTTCATATGCATTAAAGAACTCCAGGCATATTCCTGCAGCGTGTTCATTCTCATATGTCCTTACACTTCCACATAAGCCTGAGCAATTCACCACCACCCAGCTCCACCTGACATCACAGTCCTCTAGAGTCGCTCCGTCCTCTCTGCGGCTTTGCGTCATATTCCTCTCCTGTAGAGATTGTGCCAATATGGCCGGACCAGGCTAATCGCCTCCTGACGCTTCTGGATCTGCCACCTAGGAATATCTATTCGACTCATGCACTGTTTCTTCTAGGCCCGTCCCTTCTTAAACTATAAGCCATTAAGGGCCGTATTGCTGAGCGTCTCCCTTACGCTAGGTTCACATTTCCGTTGTTTTAAATCCGTCAGGTCCATCAGCAATGGATCAGTTGTTTTTTAGATGTCAACTGACGCAACGGATGTGTTTTTCACAGGAATCCTGTGAAAAAACTGATCCGTTGCGTCCGTTACATCCGCTGTGTGTCCGTTTTTTGACGGATCGGTTATGATCCGTTTGTGTTTGGTACAGCCCAGTGGGTGTGCCAAACATGCTGGGCATGCTCAGTAGAGCATGACGGAATCCAGCACTGGATTCCGTTGTAAGACAGATTACGACGGAATCTAGCACCATAGACATCCATTACAAGCTTGACGGATGGCGACGGATTCCTGCACGGCGCGTTACTTTTGACGGCCAGAAAAATGTTTCATTCTGCGTTGCTCCCGGCAGTCGGTCAAAAAACGACTGACCGCGGCGCAGCGGATGCAACGCAAGGTCATCAGTCGCAATCTGCCACTAATACAAGTCTATGGAACACAACGGAATCCGCTAAACGGATGCCATTGTTTACCATAGCCGCGGATTGTGACTGATACATTTTAACGGAAATGTGAACCTAGCCTTAGGGATCAGTCTCTCAGTCACTCACTTACTCAGTGGATTCAGACTCGACTCCAGTCACTCTGGATTGTAGATGGCTCTTTTCTCTGCTCAGAATCTCACTTTCGTGGCTCTTGGTCTCCTCTCCTGTTACAGGTCACCCATAGCATGCGGCTCTGATTCTTCTCAGACCTGACGTCAGTCTCTCTCACAGGCTGGGCCCTAACTGACGTTTGCACAGCAACCATTTCTCTCCCTCAGCAGTATCTTTCCCTATTGGCTAACCCTAGAATCTCAACTGTCACCTGTCTGTCACCGGACAGATTTAACTTTTCACTTGCACCTATAACACTAATAATACCTTATTAAGAATCCTACATTACATACTACAAATATTACACCTTATATGTATACACATGCATTACATCATCAATACTGCTACACCTCTACATAGTAACATTCTCTACTCTGCTACATCTTATACATTACAATAGTTTACACTACACATTTCTATATTACATTACTTTATATCTTATCACATATGTATATATTTAAGAACACATTTGGTGTCTTCAGGGGTAGGAACTCGACCACCATCTTACACACAGAACAGACAGCGAGTACCAGATAATATACAGTGACTACAAATAATATTTAAATAGTCAGAAAGGACCAGTCTGTAAACTGGTATGCTAAAAAGGTCTGTATAGCATTATAGCCTACATTACCGAATATAACATGGTAAGTTATGAGAGTAGTCAGATTGTGAAAATATGTACACATTGGTATAGAGAATGAGTTACATAGCACATAAAAAAGAAAAAGAGTAATTCACTCAAAGAGGATTTTTTCAAAGAATTTTTTATAGCTGTGAGAGGAATGCCTACAGGTATAAGGTGCAACACATTAGTTATTTAAGATGGACATCTTCAAAATGTGGTGAAATGTGAAGTGCATACTTTTGAATAATGTGGTAGGGCCACCTTAAAACAGTGGTGCAATTGCTACTACTAAACAGTCGTGTCACGGATGAGTCACAGCCAGCTGACAATCCTGTGGCAGCAAGTGGTAGAAAATCCCAGGGATTGGCAGCACATGTTATCTGACAGTTCCCTGTATCTGCAGCAGTGGACTCTAGGACCTTGGGAAACTGTCAGTTTTTCCTCTCAATTGCTAGCCTCTTACTTCCTTTATAAACCTCATCCTGGGGGTATTTGGGTGCGGTTTATAGTTTGTTCCTGACAGAGCTGTGGAGAAGTTGTCATCTGTTACTCCAGTCTCCTGTGGTTGCTGTAGCTCAGATAAATGTTTGTCTTTGCTATCTTCCAGGGCTCTGGTGATTGCAGTTGTGATTCCCCTGTTTTGTTACCTTGTACCTTGTATCTTCCATTAGTGATGGTGGTATTGAGGAAGAGCTCATACCCTCAATCCAAACATAACAACCTCACCTTTAGGGGCTCTGGAGAAGACCACACTCAGGTCCGTAGACAGTTTCGTGCACAGGAATAGCAAGAACGAATGTACCTCCTGACTTGGTTAGCCAGACTAGGCCACCAGTACCATCTCTTGATTAGCTCTTGCATCCGCCTGACACCGAAATGCCCACCAAGCTTAGAAGTATGAGCCCAAGACAGAATATCATTGTCTTGGTGGAGGTACAAAGGTCCTCCCAGGTGCTATTTGGTCATGAGTCACAGGAGAAAGAGTGTGAAACGCCTGAGATGGTAAGATAAGGTGAGGGACATCATCCTCCTGATGAGTAGACTCCATGGACCGCGAGAGTGCATCTGCCTTATTGTTCTTGTCTCCGGAGAGAAAATGTACTGTGAAATGAAACCGGGAAAAGAACAAGGCCCAACGTGCCTGTCGAGGGTTTAGATGTTGTGCCGTCTGGAGGTAAGTAAGGTTTTTTGGTCAGTAAAAACCTGGACAGCGTGTCTAGCACCCTCAAGCAGATGACGCCACTCTTCCAAAGCCAATTTCATGGCAATACGTTCTCGGTCCCCGATGGCATAATTTCTCTCTGCTGGAGAGAAAGTCTTGGCGAAAAAGAAACAGGGTCTTTTCCTCCCATTGGTATCTTTTTGAAACAGCACAGCCCCGACTCCCACAAAGGATGCGTCCACCTCCATGATAAAATGTTTGTTCTCATCAGGTCGCTGGAGAACAGGCGCACTACAGAAATAAGACTTGACAGAGACAAATGCCTGTGTAGTCAAAGCCAACCAAACCTTGGGGTTTGCTCCCTTTTTTGTCAGGGCCACCAAAGGAGTGACTTGGGTGGAGAAGTGGGGAATAAATTGCCGGTAAAAGTTAATGAAGCCTAGGAATCTCTGTACCGCCTTGAGAGACCTAGGTTCAGACCATTCCTGCACTGCAGACACCTTAACGGGATCCATCGCCAAGCACTCATGGGAGATAATATATCCCAAGAAGGAGACCGACCTTTGCTCAAAGACGCACTTCTCGAGCTTTACGAATAACGAATGCTCCCTTAGCCGAGAAAGCACTTGAATCACATCCTGCCGGTGCGTATCAAGATCGGGAGAAAAAATTAATATGTCATCCAGATAAACGACGACAGATGAAAGTACAAGGTCTCGAAACACATCATTTACGAAGTCTTGGAAGACTGCTGGGGCATTGCATAAACCAAAAGGCATAACCAGGTACTCATAGTGACCGTCTCTGGAATTAAATGCGGTCTTCCATTCACCGCCCTCACAGATGCATACCAGGTTATAAGCCCCACGCAGATCTAAGTTGGTAAAGATGTGAGCACCTCGGAGTCCAGCAAAGAGCTCTGCAATAAGGTAGGGAATACTTATTTTTCACAGTAATGGTATTGAGCCCCCTGTAATCTATACATGGTCGCAAATCACCCTCTTTTTTTGTGCACAAAAAAGAACCCTGCTCCTGCGGGGGAAACGGATTTGCGAATAAACCCCTTCTCTAGGCTCTCTTTGATATAAGCAGCCATATCCTCAGACTCGGGTATAGAAAGGGGGTAAACTCTGCCCTTAGGTGGAATGGCACCCGGAATGAGGTCTATGGCACAATCGTAGGGTCTGTGAGGAGGAAGTTTATCGGCACCCTGCTTGGAGAAAACGTCTGCATACTCAAGGTAAGGAGTAGGTAGAGAGGAGACGTCAGGGTTCTTGATGGTAGACACTGTCTTGGAGGTTTTGGATAGACAATGAAACTGACACCCTGCATCCCATCTGATAATACCATCAGACCGCCAATCTATCAAAGGCGAGTGCAGACGCAACCAGGGTAAGCCTAAAAGCACATCGTCAGTACTCTCAGGTAACACGAGAAATGAGATCTCCTCAGAGTGACCATGCGGTAAGGTAAGTTGTAAGGGTACAGTCCTTAGTGTTATTGCTTCTGAGAGTATACTACCATTGACCACTCGTACCGGAATAGCACTAGGTAAGATAGTGGATGGGATGTTATGTCTGGAAACAAAGGCAGAGGAGACAAAGTTGCCATCTGCTCCAGAATCCACAAATGCCTGAATGGGCAATGGTTGGGAAGCAGCAAAACACAAATGGCCCTTAAAAAAGCATTTAGAGGGTGAATGTGACTTATCTAGCAACTCCCCTCTAATAATCACTAGACCTGGGAGTTTCCCTGAGAGGATCCCTTACGTGAGGAACACTTATTGGCATAGTGTCCTACCCGGTGGCATACAAAGCAAACTGGAGGAGTAGCTTTGTGGGGTGTAGGAGATGTACTGCCTAATTCCATAGGGACTGGGGAATTCTCCGAGGTCGACCGCAAAGTTGGCGAGACCAGTAGGTCAGGTACTGGACTGACTTTAGGATGAGAGGTACCTAACTCGAGCTTGCGTACGTCTATCCTCATTGCCACAGTGATAAGCTCCTCCAATGTTGGAGGAACTTCTCTAGTGGCAAGAGCGTCTTTAATGTAGACAGCCAGACCTCGCCAAAAAATAGGAATCAGAACTCTCTCTCTTTCGCCAACAACATGTTAGGCAAATCTTGCAGATCTTGAGGGAGAATAAATTGTATGCCAAATGTGAGAAATGCGTTTTTGCTGTAGAAGAGGTACAATTTATCGGTTACATGTTATTATTCTCTTGATTTAGGATGGCTCCTGAGAAAATCTGTGCGGTGTTGGACTGCAAGCGTCCAGATAACTTAAAGGCATTGCAGCGGTTTTTGGGGTTTACAAACTATTATCATAAATTTATTTGGAATTACTCTGGAATTTATTTTGGATATTCTAGCTCTCATTGTTAAAATTAACCTACCCTTAAAATGATAGACTGTTCATGTTTTTGTTAGTGGGCAAACTTGCAAAATCAGCAAGGGATCAAATAATTATTTTCTTCACTGAATGGTCCTCTTGATGGGTTACGGACCGGAGGAGAAGACATGGGCTCCAGCATCTGATGTTAATGCCACTAGGTTGTTGTGTGCATTTCACTGCTCTCACCCTGATAGGCCAAGTCCTGAGTGCCCGGTGGTAACTTGTAGAAGGGGGATACTGTCACGGATGTATCACGGTCGGCTGACAATCCTGTGGCAGTGAGTGTTAGATAATCCCAGAGATTAGCAGCACGTGTTGTTATCTGACAGTTTCCGGTTTCTCAGCAGCGGACTCTAGGACCCTGGGAAACTGTTAGTTTTTCCTCTCAATTGCCAGCCTTCGACTTTATAAACCTCATCCTGGGGGTATTTGGGTGAGGTTTATAGTTTGTTCCTGACTGAGCCATGGAGAAGTCATCTTCTGTTGCTCCAGTCTCCTGTTTTGGCTGCAGCACAGATAAGTGTTTGTCTTTGCTGTCTACCAGGGCTCTGGTGATTGCAGTTGCATTTCCCCTGTTTTGTTCTCTTGTGTTTTCCTTCAGTGATAATGGTGTTGACGAAGAGCTCATACCATCCATCCTTATTTAGGGCCCATTTTCCAGGGAGATATAGGGCCCCAGGTATTCCAGCTCGGCGACTGGTACAGAACCTGTATAGGGTCTTTGAGGGCAGTAAGGGTGAGCTGCAGGTTGCACTCTGGGGTCACCACTTCCAGTTTCCCTAGCGATAGAGCATTTCTTTCCCCTTCCTGTGTGTTGTCCTATGCGGCTGGTATAGCTTCTATCCCCGGCCTTGAAGAGTCCAATGTTTGTAAAAAAAGGTCATTTTTAATGACATAAAAGAACATCTGCTCTGTGTATTTAATATCGGTGGATGTATGATTTGCCCATACCTTGAGATATATCAAAAAAGCCCTGGTTGCTGTTATAATAATCCTATTGTATCCTCAGGGTAAACTGACCCAGTGCTCTTTATACAGAAATGATAAGTGTTGTGTCATACTGTTGATATTACTGTACCCATTCATTGTGATATATTATGAATAGTACTAGAACATAACTTTTTTTCTCTTTGAAGACCATTTTTATATCGAGCAGAAAGACAAAGGGCTCCAATGTGGCACCACCGTATGCTAATATATTCATGGCTAAGTTCAAGTACAATTTTATCTACACCTAGCTGGCCATCAGATATGTTACGATTTGGAAAAGATATATCGATGACATTTTCATCATTTGGCATGGTGGCGGTGACACATTGGACTCTTTTGTACGAGACATCAACACATCAATACTGGGCCTGACATTCACATTAAATTTCCACCACAAACATATTCATTTCTTGGATACCATGGTCCATATTACTGATGAGGGGATAATTTGAATGGATCTATACACGAAACGTACCGATAAAAACAACCTCCTACATTTTACAAGTAACCACCGCAGCCACATTAAAACATCCTTACTGTTATGCTCGCTGGGTGAGCAGAGATGTTAGTGCACCTACTGGGTCACAGTACACAGGAAACCCTGAGGGGCTTGACTACGGACCTGAGCCTGGTCTTCTACAGAGCCCCTAAAGGTGAGGGTGTTACACTGCAGGTATGAGTCTGGGTGCTACTCAGGAAGACTAGTGCTGTGTCGGCTGGCCCTTGGGGTATGGGAGCGACAGTCTCTGGTAATAGGTTGCGGCAGCAGTGGGAGTCGAGATTCTGTCCGAGATGGATGAATGGATGGAGGTGGCAGCAGCAGCTGGTGAAGATACTTTGCAGCAGCGCGTATCGTGGCTGACATGGCAGCTTAAACAGCAGTGGCAGGTTTGGTAATACAACAGCTGAACACTGGAATACAAATAGAAGTCAGCAGCAGAACTAGTAAAGAGTAACAGTAGCAGTAGCAGTAGCAACAGCAGCACTGTGCTAGGGGACCTGACAACAAGCAACGTGTAAAACTCATTGCCTATGCACCACTGATTGGGCAGAGGTGCCTTAAGTACCTGTGGACTCTCAGGTGATCTGGGAGGTACTTCCGGGTTAAGAGGACGTTGTCCCTTTAAGACAGGAGGCGTTGCCATGGGCGTGCCCTACGGGCATAGGTCAGGAGCCTGCTAGGAGTACAGACGCTCCAGAGGGTAGCAGCATGAGGCGGGGATGGGACCACTGCCGAAGGACGCCTGGACAGGTGAGGAAACCGACGTCCTCACTGGGGGAGAGGAGCAGGAAAGTGCAAGGACACCGGCATGGGTGTTACAGTACCCACCTTATGTCCCCCTTTTTCAGGAATCTCTTTAAGAGAAGAGGGACATTAATATTCTCCTTGGCTCCCATGACCTCTTCTCAAGACCCAACCCCTTCCAGTCTACCAGGTAGTAGGTTTTACCTCTGATCTTTTTTACCACAAGGATGGCTTTTACCTCATAGATGTCTTCATCACTGACCAGAGGTGGAGAGGTACCTGGATCCCTGTGATAACAGCTCAGGACGACCGGTTTGAAGAAGGACACATGGTAATATGGCGCCCCTGAATATATCAGGGTGCCACAGGGTACTGCAATCCTCAACCAGGATGCAGGGCCTACCCCCATGGTTCCAGGTTCCCAACAACGGAGTCACTAACATCCGCACTACAAATCCCAACCACACCTCACACCATGACCTGTACAGACACACCAGTGGGTTGGTCAAGTTGGAGCACGGCCGCCCACCTAGGGGTCAGGCAGACTGGTAGGAGGGAAGACAAGGAAGTGAAGAGTCAGTTCAGTAGTAGCCCTCAAAGAGTGAGGAGCTGGCGAGTTGGAGCTCCCAGAGAGGCAACAGGTTGGGTCGCAGACGGTGGTCCAGGATCACAGGAATCGGGGACCGGTATCAGGAACACTGGACAGGAGTGTAACGGACGCAGTCTAGGAGGACTGTAGGCACCAGAAAGCCCAATTACCTTACCGGTACCGAGCATGGCGGGGTACAGGACCCTAGATCAGGGAAGAGCTTCAGGCGCCTTGATAATTAACCTGTGGAGGATAGTCTCTTTATGAACTCTCCCCAAGAGCTCAGAGATTGAAGGCATCAGCACAACGCAGGGGATAGGGTTCTCCAAAGCACACAACCCACTAAAATCCCAAGTGCCAGCCATCAAGAGCACAGCTGCCATACACACGGGTAGCGGGGCCCCGACAGCTTGAAGCCGAGGGGCCACAAAGGTCAATCAACTTGTGCATGGAGGCAGGGCTCCGGACTTACTAAGTGACACCAGTGAGAGCGGGACCTGGACGGGCTCCCCCCGCAGAAACTGCGATGCCTAGAGACTTTGGTTTACCAGTTGTGTGAGTGTCTGCGTATTCCACCTAATCCAGCACAAAGAGTACCGCAGTGAGTAACTTGACCCCTGCACCATGCTTTCCCAAGGCCAAGCCACTCAATCACCATACCTTTCCCCCCACTACCCGGGGCCATCCCTACCTGCGGAGGGACTGACATCTTGCTGCCCCACACCATCAACCCCGGTACTCCCATCGGCAGCAGCGGTACTCCCCTTACCGCAACCCGCAGGTGGCATCTCGAACATTTATCCCCTGTAAAGACCCCATTTTACATTTGAGTGGCCGCAAGCCCCCCGGGTCCGGAGACCCTCGAGCCACAGCAACCCTGGATCTGAGCAGTTCCACTGCTGCAGAGGCGGCACAGTAAGAGTTGGGCATGTGCAGGGAGCTTCAGTTTGTAGGACACCTCGTTAGTCCACTGGAGAACAATAAATGTACCGATAAAGTGGGGATGCAATTTTTAGGACGGCAACTTAAGGCGGACGTATCTTGAAGAGAGCCATACCTTGTCACCGGGCCGGAACGAAGGAGAATCTAGGTGTCTCTTGTCTGCATGCCTCTTCATACGAATGGAGGACTGCTCTTGGGAGGACTTGGTCTCCGCCCAGATGTCAGAGAATCAGCCACAGGATTGCCTGAGGTGAGCGCCACTGGGAACGGGATTCTGGGTTGCTCTCCGTACACGATCTGAAAAGGGGACCTGGCGGAGGACTCACTTACATGTTTGTTATATGAGAACTCCGCCTGTTGTGAATGTCATCCGAGTGGGTGCTGGTGAGGAGCTCCCTCTGGTGGCCAGGAATGGTAATGAAGCTGAGTTTGAATCTGTGATTCAGACAGGTGACGGAATTAATTAGGAATCCAGGAAATCCTATTGCAGATCAGCCTAGATTATTTAGGAGAGAATTTTGTGCCTGGCGGTCGCTGGTGATAAATGTTCCTACCTGCTTCTGAAGATGGCTGGGAGTTTTGTGTTCGGTTTGTCCCATTTACTTGGTGCCTGAATCTGCTCCAGATAAGTTTACTGTTTCTGTGCTTAATTGCTGGATTTGCACTTAAGACTGTTTCTGCATATTTCATTTGGTTCTGTGTTTGGTTTCTTATATGTGAGGATCTGTCTTTCTGCTTTTGTGAGCAGTGCAGTCTCTCCAGCAAAAAAGGGAGCTTGCTTTCTGTTCATGTTTGGATTATTTGCACTTTAGAATATTATTTGTTCTGTGATTTTGTTTCTTCCCATTATATCTGCAGTTTTGTTTAAAGTGTCTAGCACAAGAGTACCTGATATAGTGGGGGAGAATCCGTGAGGTCACAGTATTTTTTATTATCAGGAGATTGGTATTCTTTGCAGGGTTTTTTGCTGGCCGCAATCAGTTATCTGTCCTGTCCTGTTCTATCTAGTAAGTCGGGCCTCACCTTTGCTGATCTATATTTTCTGTGTATTGTGTTTTCTTATATCACCGTTGTTGCATGTTGGGGGCTTGCTATTTCTTTGGGGACTGCTCCAAGGCAAGTTAGGATTCCTCATTTTTATCTTTGAGGTGTAGCAAGTTTCTCAGGCAGTGACTAGGTGTCTAGGTGTGTTAGGAACATCCCACTACTACTTCTAGTGTTGTCTGATAGATAGAGGATTGTGGTCAGCTCAGTTTCCAACTACTCTTGTGGTTTTCTTTTTTCCTAATTAATGGGATTTTTTGTGATCATCCACGGTTACCAGATCATAACATCCGCCTAAGGGAGGAGTTTGACCCAGTCACTATGATGCTCATTGACAAAGTGTCGCAGAAAATTCGTTAGAATCTGGTTCACCCGTTCCACTTGGCCATTTGACTGCGGATGGTAGGCTGATGAGAATTAAAGGGTAACATCCAGCAGCTTGCAGGTGGCCCTCCAGAATCGAGACGTGTACTGGACATCTCTGTCAGACACAATGTGGAATGGTAGATCATGCATGTGACGACCTGGACTCTGTCAGTGCTTAGCACAGATTAAATTTCTTAACATTCAGCCAGACATGAAGAAAGTTTGTTTATAGATGGGGGATAATCCCTCATTGTTCTACAAGACTCTTGGGAGTTTAGTATTGAAGTTTTGTTGACTCTTGTAATTGTTTTGGCCACTGAAGGCCAGACACCCAGATAACTCAATTATGCGAACTTCCCATTGTATTTCTAGGTGAATTGCTAGATGTGATGTAATTTACCTGTCTCACCCTTGTCTCTGGATATTTGATTATAGCTTGAAATTCATCCAATAAGAGAAGCAACCTTGTACAACCAATCCGATAAGGGCACAGGATATCCTAAGGGAAAGTTATGGCTATAAAAGGTGACGTCTTGGAGTCACCAGGTGGTTGATTGATGTTGCATGAACCAGAGACTACTTAAGGAACAAACCCAGGTTGGGACAAATTGGTCACCTGGCTACACACTTTGCAGACCTCAGCCAGCTTCCTAAATCTGGTGTCATTCCATTCTCGGTGGGTGCCTGCCAAAAGCGGGGTGCTGCTGGTTTGGAGTAAGTAGCCCTGGAAGCTCTGAGGCACGGACATTCTAAATCCCTGGTGAGCCAGCGGAAGGGTGAGACTCTGTTGCCTGTTACATTTGTGTGTTTGCTGGTTATGTGCTATGTGTCGTTAATTGTTTGGGGATCCAATAAAGTCTTAATATTGTGATCCCCTCACCCTGTGTTGTCTGAGTAGTGTTCCGCCCACGGTTAAGGAGGTCGGTGTTCAGTTGGGATGAGCCCTGGGCCATGCTGTCTTTCTAAAGGCGGCCGGGCCAGCTGGCAAGAGCACCCACTGACCCCCGTGTCTCCACAATGCAGCCGGAA
Organism: Anomaloglossus baeobatrachus; assembly: GCF_048569485.1. Classification (NCBI taxonomy): domain Eukaryota; kingdom Metazoa; phylum Chordata; class Amphibia; order Anura; family Aromobatidae; genus Anomaloglossus; species Anomaloglossus baeobatrachus. Next base: position 423,814,218 of record NC_134354.1, on the reverse strand, counting down.
GATGTGCTAGATGAAGTGCTCAGCGAGCATGGGCGCAAAGGGTAAACCAGTCAGCGGCGTAAGATGGGCCATCTTAGAGAATCTGTCCACTATCATCCAGATGATGGTGTAACAGGAGTACTTCGGAAGATCTGTGATAAAGTCCATGCCGATGTACTGCCAGGGGGCAGATGGCACCGGCAAAGGGAGCAGTTGGACAGCATGCAGCTTCGTCGATGTCTTGTTACGGTCCCACAAGGGACACGCTGACACAAATTCCAGGACATCTTGTCACAATGTAGGCCACCAATAGTACCGCGACGTCAGCGGCAATGACTTCTTCTGTCCAGCGTGACCAGCCAGCTGAGAGGAATGGCCCCACTGAAGAACTCGCTTCCTGTCTGCTTCAGCAATATATATATATTCCAAGATGTGGAATATGTGGTTCTATAAATATCTTACGTGGAGGAACTTAGGACTTGGGACGTCTATAGGGGCCACGGTCACAGCCTGGAAGGCTCAGTTATGTGTTGAGGCTCCTCCTCCTGATCGGCTGACAGAAATGACTGTGACAGTGCATCAGCTTTGGCATTCTTTTCAGCAGGGCGAAAGTGCAGCTCAAAGTCACAGTGAGCAAAGAAAAGCGACCGCCAGGCTTGGCGGGGATTCAACCTCTGAGCCGTCTGTAGGTAAGCCAAGATCTTGTGGTCAGTGTAAATGATGACAGGGTGCGTCATTCCCTCCCGCAGATAACACCACTCCTCCAGAGACATCTTGATGGCTAACACCTTCCGATCGCCAATCGAGTAATTGCGCTCTACAGGAGAGATAGCCCCTTTAAAAGAAACTGCAGGTTATAGTCTTACCCATAGCAGACTTCTGTGTAATAAGTGCATCGGCACCAGAACACGAAGCATCCACTTCAAGGGTAAACTGCTTATTAGAGTCAGCTTATGTAGCACCAAAGCTGAAGCGAAGGCCTGTTTTGAGAGACATAAAGGCGTCTTCAGCCTCAGGAGTCCAAGCTTCCGGATTCACCCCCTTGCAGGTCAACACTGAGATGGGAAGAGGCAGGGATGAGAACCACGGGATGAACTGCTTGTAGAAGTTGGCGAACCCAAGGAACCGCTGGATCACTTTCAGACTGTCAGGACATGGCCACTTCAGTACTGCTAACAAGTTGTCTGAATCCATCCTCAGGCCGGTATGCAAGATGATGTAGCCTAGGAAAGGCAAGGCCGAATGCTCGAACAGACACTTCTCGTATTTGGCGTAGAGACGGTTCTCCTTTAACCTCTGCAGCAGCTGACGAACATTTCTCCTTTGTGTAGGTAGGTCCCATAGCAATACGAGAATATTGTCCAAATACACTACTACACATGTGTACAGCAAATATCAGAAAATGTTATTGACAAATTCCTGTAAGACCGCCGGGGCATTGCTGAGCCCGAATGGCATTACCTGATACTCATAGTGGGTGTCTCGGGTGTTGAAGGCAGTCTTTCATTCATCACCCGATCGTATGCAAACCAGATTGTATGCACCTCAGAGGTCCAACTTGGAGAAGATCATGGATCCTTGGAGTCGATCGAACAGTTCTGGTATGAGCGGCAGTGCGTATTTATTTTTGACTATGATTTTATTAAGTCCTCTGTAGTCGATTCATGGCCGAGGAGACCCCGTCCTTTTTCTTAACAAAGAAGAAATCGGCTCCGGACGGAGAGGAAGACTTCTGAATGAAATCCCTTGCCAGATTCTCCTTTATGAATTCAGACATAACTTGGGTCTCCGCCTGAGACAGGGGATAGATACGACCACCTTCTTGTCAAAGACGTCCGCATAGGCCCAGTAGGCAGATTGCAGACCCAGTAGGTTAGAGGGTCTCATGGTCGAGAAGATGGCAGGGAAACAAGACAGCTTTCATGGCAGGTGTGGCCCCACCTGAGCACATCTCCAGATCTCCAGTCTAGAATTGGTTTGTGTTTCCGCAGACATGGAAGGCCCAGGACCAGCAGGTGCAACATTCCCAGTAGGACATGGAAGGTGATTCTCTCTGTATGTAGCATTCCCACTCGTAGGACTACCTCCTCGGTGATGAACTGGATGGCCTCAGGCAGAGGCTTTTTGTCCACAGATATCACAGAAATGGGAGCTGGCATCGGATGCATAGGAATTCAGTACCGATCCACTAAAGCTTGCTGTATGAAATTCCTGTCAGCAACAGAGTCCAGAAAAGCTACTTCAGAGAAACTGGGAGTCGCCACTGGTAACGGACACAGTCATATATAGAGGTGAAGAGGACTTGCATTCACCTAGGGTAGCCTCTCAAACAGACCCTAGGCAGAGAAGTTTCCTGGCTTCTTGGGATAGAAGCTGATTAGATGCACAGAACTTCCACAGGAGTAGCACCACTGATTGTTACGAGGAATCTACCGGCGGTTGCTGGCTGGATGCATATGATCAATCTCCATAGGTTCTGTAACTGCAGGTACGGAAGACACACTGTCCTGAGGTACCGAGGACCTCAGGACAGTGGGTACTGGGTGAAATGGCTTCCTCTCACGGGCTTCTTCCTGAAAGCGCAAGTCAGTCTGAACGGCCAAGCTAATCAGGTCGTCCAGAGAGGAGAGTAAAGCTGGGTTCACACATAGCAACAGCGACAACGACGTCGCTGTTACGTCACCATTTTCTGTGACGCAACAGCGACCTTGTAAGTCGTTGTTATGATATCTGCTTAGCTGTCAAATACAGCGACGTAGCAGCGATCATAACGTCGCTACATGTGCAGAGAGCAGGGAACCGCGCACACTGCTTAGCGCTGGCTCCCTGCTCTCCTAGCTACAGTACACATCGGGTTAATTACCCGATGTGTACTGCAGCTACATGTGCAGAGAGCAGGGAGCCGAGCACACCGCTTAGCGCTGGCTCCCTGCTCTCCTAGCTACAGTACACATCGGGTTAATTACCCGATGTGTACTGCAGCTACATGTGCAGAGAGCAGGGAGCCGCGCACACTGCTTAGCGCTGGCTCTCTGCACTCCTAGCTACAGTACACATCGGGTTAATTAACCCGATGTGTACTGCAGCTACATGTGCAGAGAGCAGGGAGCCGGCACTGGCAGCGTGAGAGCGGCGGAGGCTGGTAACGAAGGTAAATATCCGGTAACCACCTTGGTTACCCGATGTTTACCCTGGTTACAGCTTACTGCAGCTGCCAGATGCCGGCTCCTGCTCCCTGCTCGCTTCATTTCGTCGCTCTCTCGCTGTCACACACAGCGATCTGTGCATCACAGCGGGAGAGTAACAATAAAAAAACTAACCAGGGCTGTGTGTAACGAGCAGCGATCTCACAGCAGGGGCCAGATCGCTGCTCAGTGTCACACACAGCGAGATCGCTAATGAGGTCACTGCTGCGTCACAAAAACCGTGACTCAGCAGCGATCTCAGCAGCGATCTCGCTGTGTGTGAAGCACCCCTTAAGCACGACCAGCTAATTCGTCCTTGATTTTACTGGATAGGCCTCGTCAGAATGCTCCAACCAATGGCTCATTGGTCCAGTGTAACTCAGAGGATAGGGTGCGGAATTTAATGGCATGCTGACCCACAATGAGATCCCCTTGTTGAAGGTCAAACAGCACCTTTGTAGCAGATGCAATGCAACGGGGTTCATCAAAAACCTTCCAGAAAGTCTCCAGAAAGAGAGGCAAGTTAAAGATTAGTGGGTCCATTCTTCAAATTACATTTAATACAAAAAGTGACATACAATACAAAACATTTTATTATTAAAAATGTGAATAAAATTCAAACCTTCCAATAGATACACCAAAAACACATATGTGACGCCCTGGGCAAGCCAGGGGTCACAGGTAATGACATCACCACACCCTACACCCCGGTTAGGTACATCTAAGCTAAACCTAAAATCCTTGTTGCCTTCCCCAGGAGCTGATGTCCACACCAGGGGGTGGAGCCAGGCGGTTGGTCTCCACCCACCAAGGAGTTCACAGTCCTGGAGGAGGGAAACACAGGCAGTGAGTTCACAGTCCTGGAGGAGGGAAACACAGGCAGTGAGTGGGACAGATTAGTGTTGGAGGAGAAAGTGAGAGGAGCTGAGCAGTAGTGCAGTGAGAGTAGTGAAAGAGGAAAGTGACAGTTTGAAAGCCTGAAGTTAGTCCGGGTGTGTGCCCCGGGCTGAGACAGCAAACTTAGCAGACGGCGGTGACCGTCTGCAGTGGAGGCTGATCGGAGTTGCCGTAAGGACCGCGGACGGGTGGTGGCCCGGCGGTACCGGACCGGTACACAAGGAGAAGCCAGCACCATTGGCAGGGGCCTTTCGGATCCCGGCACGGCTAGGAGTCGCCGTGAATTTGCCAAATCCGTCAGTGAAGGAGACCTCCGGGTCTCCCAACAACTAAGTCCCGATTGAAGGCAACAGTCCAACCGTATGAGAGAAACACCGCCACCGCCAGGGCACCAGTTTCTCAGGGCCAGCGCCTGCGGGCAAAGAGGGGCTCCTCCGGCCCATATCCAAGTTGGGGAGCGGGTAACCGGTAGGAATCCATCGCTACCAACAGTAAACTTAGGTGCAGGAAAAGTGACAGTCACCGTTAACTACCGGGGAAAAGCAACTGCAGCCGTCCATGGGAACCGTCTTTCCAGCCGTGTGTTTTACCGAGAACTGTGTCACCATCTCAGGCTGAGTGAGTACCACCTTGCCGTGAGGCACAGCGCTGCCCCCGCAACCCTGCACCTCACCAGGCCCCGCACCTGGCCTGCCATCCCTCATCCTCCACCTCATCACTGGGCCCGGAACAACCAACCCCTACCCACGGAGGGGGGAACTAACAACTCTGCTGCTCCCTGTCCCGGGATCCCCATACAGAGCAGCGGTGGTGTTACCAACAAATATCACCACGACCGTGGGTGGCGTCACGGACAATAAATCCCCAAAACCAAACCCCATTTCACTCACGGGCGAGGAGCGCCGCTCCAGTCCCTGGGATCCGGCCCATCGCTCAAGCCACCGAGCAGCAGAGGCCGCAGCAGCAGCGGCAGTCGGACCCGAGCAGTGGGAGAGCGCAGCGTCCCCTCCTCCGCCCGCGACACATACACATAGAGGGTACCCTCTTGCAATTTACCTAGCACCTAATCAAACATCTGCATTATATTATTTCACAATTGTGTTTGAAATATAGGGAGCTAACCACAGTGAAGAGTCTGCACGCACAACAACTAGCTTACACTATAAAGCAGCTATGTGAATGTGCCACTAGGATCGCTTATCTTTTAAAGGACAGTTATTTGGGACCTCAACCAGACCTCTCTTTATTACTAAAGTGAACTCTGAAGCATTAGACCTTATGACCACTTTCCCTCAAGGAATATACATTAGGACCCTGGTGTGTTTTGTCTACATTCATAAAATATCTTGAAACATCAGGCTGTCCAAGGACATATTAGAAATCAAGATAATGGTGGAAATACATTAAACCCCGAATTTTTTGACTCATCAAACGGTAATGTGGAGATTGTTACAGCTCTCAGTCACCTCATATGGAACCAACGTTTTGACTCTTCAAAGGGTGATAAATGTGGAGATCGCTACAGGTCTCAGTCACCTCATGTGGAACTGTGTGTTCATCATCATACCATTTGTAACTACTCTGCCAAAAATTGACAGAGCTAGAGGATATGTGAACCAGTACACCATATTCTACTGTATTTTGTATGTTTAAACGACCCCCGATGAACCTCCTTTTGGGAGAAGAAACACGTCGGATCGAGTAGGGGCATTAGGTTAGCAGTATTGCAACCTGCGTACATGGTGTACTTTTTTGAATCCTCACTAGGGTACCCTAATTGGATC